>NC_058081.1:258842412-259158075 GCF_014858855.1 Bufo gargarizans | reverse complement strand
ACCAGGATGAAGCTCAAGACACCTGGAGCACAACCCCCCAGCCGGGATCGCCTGTAGTATGTTGAAGATTGACGTCAGCACTCCATTAGTACCATGAAGATGATAAACGGCACGTGGGACAGCACCTCTTCATCAATTGTTTTATTGCAATAATAAGCGGCTTAACGCGTTTCGGGGAAGACAAATAATCCCCTTCATCAGAAGCAAGAATAACAATAGAAACCGGGATACCAGTGGTACAGATACAGTACAGACCAAAAGTTTGGACACACCTTCTCATTCAAAGAGTTTTCATTATTTTTATGACTATGAAAATTGTAGATTCACACTGAAGGCATCAAAACTATGAATTAACACATGTGGAATTATATACATAACAAAAAAGTGTGAAACAACTGAAAATATGTCATATTCTAGGTTCTTCAAAGTAGCCACCTTTTGCTTTGATTACTGCTTTGCACACTCTTGGCATTCTCTTGGTGAGCTTCAAGAGGTAGTCACCTGAAATGGTCTTCCAACAGTCTTGAAGGAGTTCCCAGAGATGCTTAGCACTTGTTGGCCCTTTTGCCTTCACTCTGCAGTCCAGATCACCCCAAACCATCTCGATTGGGTTCAGGTCTGGTGACTGTGGAGGCCAGGTCATCTGGGGCAGCACCCCATCACTCTCCTTCATGGTCAATAGCCCTTACACAGCCTGGAGGTGTGTTTGGGGTCATTGTCTTGTTGAAAAATAAATGATGGTCCAACTAAACGCAAACCGGATGGAATAGCATGCCGCTGCAAGATGCTGTGGTAGCCATGCTGGTTCAGTATGCCTTCAATTTTGAATAAATCCCCAACAGTGTCACCAGCAAAGCACCCCTACACCATCACACCATGCTTCACGGTGGGAACCAGGCATGTAGAGTCCATCCGTTCACCTTTTCTGCGTCGCACAAAGACACGGTGGTTGGAACCAAAGATCTCAAATTTGGACTCATCAGACCAAAGCACAGATTTCCACTGGTCTAATGTCCATTCCTTGTGTTCTTTAGCCCAAACAAGTCTCTTCTGCTTGTTGCCTGTCCTTAGCAGTGGTTTCCTAGCAGATATTCTACCATGAAGGCCTGATTCACACAGTCTCCTCTTAACAGTTGTTCTAGAGATGTGTCTGCTGCTAGAACTCTGTGTGGCATTGACCTGGTCTCTAATCTGAGCTGCTGTTAACCTGCGATTTCTGAGGCTGGTGACTCGGATGAACTTATCCTCCGCAGCAGAGGTGACTCTTGGTCTTCCTTTCCTGGGGTGGTCCGCATGTGAGCCAGCTTCTTTGTAGCGCTTGATGGTTTTTGTGACTGCACTTGGGGACACTTTCAAAGTTTTCCCAATTTTTCGGACTGACTGACCTTCATTTCTTAAAGTAATGATGGCCACTCGTTTTTCTTTACTTAGCTGCTTTTTTCTTGCCATAATACAAATTCTAACAGTCTATTCAGTAGGACTATCAGCTGTGTATCCACCTGACTTCTCCACAACGCAACTGATGGTCCCAACCCCATTTATAAGGTAAGACATCCCACTTATTAAACCTGACAGGGCACACCTGTGAAGTAAAAACCATTTCAGGTGACTACCTCTTGAAGATCATCAAGAGAATGCTAAGAGTGTGCAAAGCAGTAATCAAAGCAAAAGGTGGCTACTTTGAAGAACCTATAATATGACATCTTTTCAGTTGTTTCACACTTTTTTGTTATGTATATAATTCCACATGTGTTAATTCATAGTTTTGATGCCTTCAGTGTGAATCTACAATTTTCATAGTCATGAAAATAAAGAAAACTCTTTGAATGAGAAGGTGTGTCCAAACTTTTGGTCTGTACTGTATATATACACACACATGGATAATACAAAATTCCCGCCAAAGTAGCGTCACTTCCGGTTTTCGAGGCAAACCGGAAGTGGTGCGTTCCACTCTCGAACGCCTGTAATACAAACTAACAATTAGGGATGAGCGAACTCGAACTGTATAGTTCGGGTTCGTACCGAATTTTGGGGTGTCCGTGACACGGACCCGAACCCGGACATTTTCGTAAAAGTCCGGGTTCGGGTTCGGTGTTCGTCGCTTTCTTCGCGCTTTTGTGACGCTTTCTTGGCGCTTTTTGAAAGGCTGCAAAGCAGCCAATCAACAAGCGTCATACTACTTGCCCCAAGAGGCCATCACAGCCATGCCTACTATTGGCATGGCTGTGATTGGCCAGAGCACCATGTGACCCAGCCTCTATTTAAGCTGGAGTCACATAGCGCCGCCCGTCACTCTGCTCTGATTAGCGTAGGGAGAGGTTGCGGCTGCGACAGTAGGGCGAGATTAGGCAGATTAACTCCTCCAAAGGACTTGATTAACTGATCGATCTGCAGCTGTGGATCATTGAGCTGCTGATCCTCAATTGCTCACTGTTTTTAGGCTGCCCAGACCGTTTGTCAGTCACATTTTTCTGGGGTGATCGGCGGCCATTTTGTGTCTTGTGGTGCGCCAGCACAAGCTGCGACCAAGTGCATTTAACCCTCAATGGTGTGGTTGTTTTTTGGCTAAAGCCTACATCAGGGTGAAGCTGTCACACCAAGTGCATTTAACCAGCAATAGTCTGTTCATTTTTTGGCCATATACAAAATCAGGGGCAAGCTGCGCCTGTCACCAAGTGCATTTAACCCTCAATGGTGTGGTTGTTTTTTGGCTAAAGCCTACATCAGGGTGAAGCTGTCACACCAAGTGCATTTAACCAGCAATAGTCTGTTCATTTTTTGGCCATATACTAAATCAGGGGCAAGCTGCGCCTGTCACCAAGTGCATTTAACCCTCAATGGTGTGGTTGTTTTTTGGCTAAAGCCTACATCAGGGTGAAGCTGTCACACCAAGTGCATTTAACCAGCAATAGTCTGTTTATTTTTTGGCCATATCCCAGTCTAATTCTGTCACTAAATCCATACCGGTCACCCAGCGCCTAAATACTAGGCCTCAAATTTATATCCCGCTAAATCTGTCCTTAGTGCTGTAGCTGGGCGAGTTATTTAGTGTCCGTTCAAGCACATTTCTTGTTCTGGGTTGAAATACAATTCCCAATTTAGCAATTTCATAATTTAGTGGTTTCTGCTATATCAGAGCTATTTGAAATCTATCCCTAAAAGGGTATATAATATTCAAGGTGCACATTGGGTCATTCAGAATAACTTCACACACACCCGCTACTGTGTATTTCCAAGTCTAATTCTGGCACTAAACCCATACCTGTCACCCAGCGCCTAAATACTAGGCCTCAAATTTATATCCAGCTAAATCTGTCCCTAGTGCTGTAGCTGGGCGAGTTATTTAGTGTCCGTTCAAGCACATTTCTTGTTCTGGGTTGAAATACAATTCCCAATTTAGCAATTTCATAATTTAGTGGTTTCTGCTATATCAGAGCTATTTGAAATCTATCCCTAAAAGGGTATATAATATTCAAGGTGCACATTGGGTCATTCAGAATAACTTCACACACACCCGCTACTGTGTATTTCCAAGTCTAATTCTGGCACTAAACCCATACCTGTCACCCAGCGCCTAAATACTAGGCCTCAAATTTATATCCCGCTAAATCTGTCCTTAGTGCTGTAGCTGGGCGAGTTATTTAGTGTCCGTTCAAGCACATTTCTTGTTCTGGGTTGAAATACAATTCCCAATTTAGCAATTTCATAATTTAGTGGTTTCTGCTATATCAGAGCTATTTGAAATCTATCCCTAAAAGGGTATATAATATTCAAGGTGCACATTGGGTCATTCAGAATAACTTCACACACACCCGCTACTGTGTATTTCCAAGTCTAATTCTGGCACTAAACCCATACCTGTCACCCAGCGCCTAAATACTAGGCCTCAAATTTATATCCCGCTAAATCTGTCCTTAGTGCTGTAGCTGGGCGAGTTATTTAGTGTCCGTTCAAGCACATTTCTTGTTCTGGGTTGAAATACAATTCCCAATTTAGCAATTTCATAATTTAGTGGTTTCTGCTATATCAGAGCTATTTGAAATCTATCCCTAAAAGGGTATATAATATTCAAGGTGCACATTGGGTCATTCAGAATAACTTCACACACACCCGCTACTGTGTATTTCCAAGTCTAATTCTGGCACTAAACCCATACCTGTCACCCAGCGCCTAAATACTAGGCCTCAAATTTATATCCCGCTAAATCTGTCCTTAGTGCTGTAGCTGGGCGAGTTATTTAGTGTCCGTTCAAGCACATTTCTTGTTCTGGGTTGAAATACAATTCCCAATTTAGCAATTTCATAATTTAGTGGTTTCTGCTATATCAGAGCTATTTGAAATCTATCCCTAAAAGGGTATATAATATTCAAGGTGCACATTGGGTCATTCAGAATAACTTCACACACACCCGCTACTGTGTATTTCCAAGTCTAATTCTGGCACTAAACCCATACCTGTCACCCAGCGCCTAAATACTAGGCCTCAAATTTATATCCCGCTAAATCTGTCCCTAGTGCTGTAGCTGGGCGAGTTATTTAGTGTCCGTTCAAGCACATTTCTTGTTCTGGGTTGAAATACAATTCCCAATTTAGCAATTTCATAATTTAGTGGTTTCTGCTATATCAGAGCTATTTGAAATCTATCCCTAAAAGGGTATATAATATTCAAGGTGCACATTGGGTCATTCAGAATAACTTCACACACACCCGCTACTGTGTATTTCCAAGTCTAATTCTGGCACTAAACCCATACCTGTCACCCAGCGCCTAAATACTAGGCCTCAAATTTATATCCCGCTAAATCTGTCCTTAGTGCTGTAGCTGGGCGAGTTATTTAGTGTCCGTTCAAGCACATTTCTTGTTCTGGGTTGAAATACAATTCCCAATTTAGCAATTTCATAATTTAGTGGTTTCTGCTATATCAGAGCTATTTGAAATCTATCCCTAAAAGGGTATATAATATTCAAGGTGCACATTGGGTCATTCAGAATAACTTCACACACACCCGCTACTATGTATTTCCAAGTCTAATTCTGGCACTAAACCCATACCTGTCACCCAGCGCCTAAATACTAGGCCTCAAATTTATATCCCGCTAAATCTGTCCTTAGTGCTGTAGCTGGGCGAGTTATTTAGTGTCCGTTCAAGCACATTTCTTGTTCTGGGTTGAAATACAATTCCCAATTTAGCAATTTCATAATTTAGTGGTTTCTGCTATATCAGAGCTATTTGAAATCTATCCCTAAAAGGGTATATAATATTCAAGGTGCACATTGGGTCATTCAGAATAACTTCACACACACCCGCTACTGTGTATTTCCAAGTCTAATTCTGGCACTAAACCCATACCTGTCACCCAGCGCCTAAATACTAGGCCTCAAATTTATATCCCGCTAAATCTGTCCTTAGTGCTGTAGCTGGGCGAGTTATTTAGTGTCCGTTCAAGCACATTTCTTGTTCTGGGTTGAAATACAATTCCCAATTTAGCAATTTCATAATTTAGTGGTTTCTGCTATATCAGAGCTATTTGAAATCTATCCCTAAAAGGGTATATAATATTCAAGGTGCACATTGGGTCATTCAGAATAACTTCACACACACCCGCTACTGTGTATTTCCAAGTCTAATTCTGGCACTAAACCCATACCTGTCACCCAGCGCCTAAATACTAGGCCTCAAATTTATATCCCGCTAAATCTGTCCCTAGTGCTGTAGCTGGGCGAGTTATTTAGTGTCCGTTCAAGCACATTTCTTGTTCTGGGTTGAAATACAATTCCCAATTTAGCAATTTCATAATTTAGTGGTTTCTGCTATATCAGAGCTATTTGAAATCTATCCCTAAAAGGGTATATAATATTCAAGGTGCACATTGGGTCATTCAGAATAACTTCACACACACCCGCTACTGTGTATTTCCAAGTCTAATTCTGGCACTAAACCCATACCTGTCACCCAGCGCCTAAATACTAGGCCTCAAATTTATATCCCGCTAAATCTGTCCTTAGTGCTGTAGCTGGGCGAGTTATTTAGTGTCCGTTCAAGCACATTTCTTGTTCTGGGTTGAAATACAATTCCCAATTTAGCAATTTCATAATTTAGTGGTTTCTGCTATATCAGAGCTATTTGAACTCTATCCCTAAAAGGGTATATAATATTCAAGGTGCACATTGGGTCATTCAGAATAACTTCACACACACCCGCTACTGTGTATTTCCAAGTCTAATTCTGGCACTAAACCCATACCTGTCACCCAGCGCCTAAATACTAGGCCTCAAATTTATATCCCGCTAAATCTGTCCTTAGTGCTGTAGCTGGGCGAGTTATTTAGTGTCCGTTCAAGCACATTTCTTGTTCTGGGTTGAAATACAATTCCCAATTTAGCAATTTCATAATTTAGTGGTTTCTGCTATATCAGAGCTATTTGAAATCTATCCCTAAAAGGGTATATAATATTCAAGGTGCACATTGGGTCATTCAGAATAACTTCACACACACCCGCTACTGTGTATTTCCAAGTCTAATTCTGGCACTAAACCCATACCTGTCACCCAGCGCCTAAATACTAGGCCTCAAATTTATATCCCGCTAAATCTGTCCTTAGTGCTGTAGCTGGGCGAGTTATTTAGTGTCCGTTCAAGCACATTTCTTGTTCTGGGTTGAAATACAATTCCCAATTTAGCAATTTCATAATTTAGTGGTTTCTGCTATATCAGAGCTATTTGAAATCTATCCCTAAAAGGGTATATAATATTCAAGGTGCACATTGGGTCATTCAGAATAACTTCACACACACCCGCTACTGTGTATTTCCAAGTCTAATTCTGTCACTAAACCCATACCTGTCACCCAGCGCCTAAATACTAGGCCTCAAATTTATATCCCGCTAAATCTGTCCCTAGTGCTGTAGCTGGGCGAGTTATTTAGTGTCCGTTCAAGCACATTTCTTGTTCTGGGTTGAAATACAATTCCCAATTTAGCAATTTCATAATTTAGTGGTTTCTGCTATATCAGAGCTATTTGAAATCTATCCCTAAAAGGGTATATAATATTCAAGGTGCACATAGGGTCATTCAGAATAACTTCACACACCCGCTACTGTGCATTTCCAAATCTAATTCTGTCACTAAACCCATACCTGTCACCCAGCGCCTAAATACTAGGCCTCAAATTTATATCCCGCTAAATCTCTCGTTACCGCTGTCCTGTTGTGGCTGGGAAAGTTATTTAGTGTCCGTCAAAGCACATTTTTTGTTCTGGGTTGAAATACAATTCCCAATTTAGCAATTTCATAATTTAGTCGTTTCTGCTATATCAGAGCTATTTGAAATCTATCCCTAAAAGGGTAGATCATATTGAAGGTGCACATAGGGTCATTCAGAATAACTTCACACACACGCTTCTGTGCATTTCCAAGTCTAATTCTGTCACTAAATCCATACCGGTCACCCAGCGCCTAAATACTAGGCCTCAAATTTATATCCCGCTGAATTTGAATACAATACATTGGGCCAAATAATATATTTGTTGTTGTGGTGAACCATAACAATGAGAAAAACATCTAGTAAGGGACGCGGACGTGGACATGGTCGTGGTGGTGTTAGTGGACCCTCTGGTGCTGGGAGAGGACGTGGCCGTTCTGCCACATCCACACGTCCTAGTGTACCAACTACCTCAGGTCCCAGTAGCCGCCAGAATTTACAGCGATATATGGTGGGGCCCAATGCCGTTCTAAGGATGGTAAGGCCTGAGCAGGTACAGGCATTAGTCAATTGGGTGGCCGACAGTGGATCCAGCACGTTCACATTATCTCCCACCCAGTCTTCTGCAGAAAGCGCACAGATGGCGCCTGAAAACCAACCCCATCAGTCTGTCACATCACCCCCATGCATACCAGGAAACTGTCTCAGCCTCAAGTTATGCAGCAGTCTCTTATGCTGTTTGAAGACTCCGCTGGCAGGGTTTCCCAAGGGCATCCACCTAGCCCTTCCCCAGCGGTGAAAGACATAGAATGCACTGACGCACAACCACTTATGTTTCCTGATGATGAGGACATGGGAATACCACCTCAGCATGTCTCTGATGATGACGAAACACAGGTGCCAACTGCTGCGTCTTTCTGCAGTGTGCAGACTGAACAGGAGGTCAGGGATCAAGACTGGGTGGAAGACGATGCAGGGGACGATGAGGTCCTAGACCCCACATGGAATGAAGGTCGTGCCACTGACTTTCACAGTTCGGAGGAAGAGGCAGTGGTGAGACCGAGCCAACAGCGTAGCAAAAGAGGGAGCAGTGGGCAAAAGCAGAACACCCGCCGCCAAGAGACTCCGCCTGCTACTGACCGCCGCCATCTGGGACCGAGCACCCCAAAGGCAGCTTCAAGGAGTTCCCTGGCATGGCACTTCTTCAAACAATGTGCTGACGACAAGACCCGAGTGGTTTGCACGCTGTGCCATCAGAGCCTGAAGCGAGGCATTAACGTTCTGAACCTGAGCACAACCTGCATGACCAGGCACCTGCATGCAAAGCATGAACTGCAGTGGAGTAAACACCTTAAAACCAAGGAAGTCACTCAGGCTCCCCCTGCTACCTCTTCTGCTGCTGCCGCCTCGGCCTATTCTGCTGCTGCCGCCTCGGCCTCTTCCTCCGCCTCTGGAGGAACGTTGGCACCTGCCGCCCAGCAAACAGGGGATGTACCACCAACACCACCACCACCACCTCCGTCACCAAGCGTCTCAACCATGTCACACGCCAGCGTTCAGCTCTCCATCTCACAAACATTTGATAGAAAGCGTAAATTCCCACCTAGCCACCCTCGATCCCTGGCCCTGAATGCCAGCATTTCTAAACTACTGGCCTATGAAATGCTGTCATTTAGGCTGGTGGACACAGACAGCTTCAAACAGCTCATGTCGCTTGCTGTCCCACAGTATGTTGTTCCCAGCCGGCACTACTTCTCCAAGAGAGCCGTGCCTTCCCTGCACAACCAAGTATCCGATAAAATCAAGTGTGCACTGCGCAACGCCATCTGTGGCAAGGTCCACCTAACCACAGATACGTGGACCAGTAAGCACGGCCAGGGACGCTATATCTCCCTAACTGCACACTGGGTAAATGTAGTGGCAGCTGGGCCCCAGGCGGAGAGCTGTTTGGCGCACGTCCTTCCGCCGCCAAGGATCGCAGGGCAACATTCTTTGCCTCCTGTTGCCACCTCCTCCTTCTCGGCTTCCTCCTCCTCTTCTTCCACCTGCTCATCCAGTCAGCCACACACCTTCACCACCAACTTCAGCACAGCCCGGGGTAAACGTCAGCAGGCCATTCTGAAACTCATATGTTTGGGGGACAGGCCCCACACCGCACAGGAGTTGTGGCGGGGTATAGAACAACAGACCGACGAGTGGTTGCTGCCGGTGAGCCTCAAGCCCGGCCTGGTGGTGTGTGATAATGGGCGAAATCTCGTTGCAGCTCTGGGACTAGCCAATTTGACGCACATCCCTTGCTTGGCGCATGTGCTGAATTTGGTGGTGCAGAAGTTCATTCACAACTACCCCGACATGTCAGAGCTGCTGCATAAAGTGCGGGCCGTCTGTTCGCGCTTCCGGCGTTCACATCCTGCTGCTGCTCGCCTGTCTGCGCTACAGCGTAACTTCGGCCTTCCCGCTCACCGCCTCATATGCGACGTGCCCACCAGGTGGAACTCCACCTTGCACATGCTGGACAGACTGTGCGAGCAGCAGCAGGCCATAGTGGAGTTTCAGCTGCAGCACGCACGGGTCAGTCGCACTACAGAACAGCACCACTTCACCACCAATGACTGGGCCTCCATGCGAGACCTGTGTGCCCTGTTGCGCTGTTTCGAGTACTCCACCAACATGGCCAGTGGCGATGACACCGTTATCAGCGTTACAATACCACTTCTATGTCTCCTTGAGAAAACACTTAGGGCGATGATGGAAGAGGAGGTGGCCCAGGAGGAGGAGGAGGAGGAGGAGGAAGAGGGGTCATTTTTAGCACTTTCAGGCCAGTCTCTTCGAAGTGACTCAGAGGGAGGTTTTTGGCAACAGCAGAGGCCAGGTACAAATGTGGCCAGCCAGGGCCCACTACTGGAGGACGAGGAGGACGAGGATGAGGAGGAGGTGGAGGAGGATGAGGATGAAGCATGGTCACAGCGGGGTGGCACCCAACGCAGCTCGGGTCCATCACTGGTGCGTGGCTGGGGGGAAAGGCAGGACGATGACGATACGCCTCCCACAGAGGACAGCTTGTCCTTATCCCTGGGCAGCCTGGCACACATGAGCGACTACATGCTGCAGTGCCTGCGCAACGACAGCAGAGTTGCCCACATTTTAACCTGTGCGGACTACTGGGTTGCCACCCTGCTGGATCCACGCTACAAAGACAATGTGCCCACCTTACTTCCTGCACTGGAGCGTGATAGGAAGATGCGCGAGTACAAGCGCACGTTGGTAGACGCGCTACTGAGAGCATTCCCAAATGTCACAGGGGAACAAGTGGAAGCCCAAGGCCAAGGCAGAGGAGGAGCAAGAGGTCGCCAAGGCAGCTGTGTCACGGCCAGCTCCTCTGAGGGCAGGGTTAGCATGGCAGAGATGTGGAAAACTTTTGTCAACACGCCACAGCTAACTGCACCACCACCTGATACGCAACGTGTTAGCAGGAGGCAACATTTCACTAACATGGTGGAACAGTACGCAGGGCCGGCGCTACCCATAAGCAGAGTAGGCCACCGCGTAGAGCGCACTCTGCCTGGGGGCGCCGGCGCTCTGGAGTCCGAATCCCGACTAGCCGCCACCACGCCCCCTACTTGTGATCCATCTAAGTAACATCTTCCTCTGATTCCCGACTAGCCACCGCCCGCGCCACGCCCCCTACTTGTGATCCAAATCTGACATCATTCATCTGCGGCTTCTTGACTCCTCCTGTACTTGCCGGCCGGATCAAGGATGTCCTGGGATGTGCGCCTGCGCGGGCATGAGTTTTTTTTCAGTCACTTCGGCGCAAAATCACGCGAGACCGGAGGTCACGGGTCTCGTGCCGATACTCATGATCGTATCTTATCCAACGTCATATCCGGGGGACAACAGGAAGTGACGTGACGACTCAGGGTATTGAAATATTACGGGGTAGGGAAATATCACTAGACACCCGCGGCAAGTACAGACTACAGGATCATCAGCGTCAGCGAGCGACACAAGTACGTACGGGGGGTTGTTTGGCGGCAATTTCAAATTACATAATGGGCATTGTGCACTGTGGGGGCAGTATTACTTAGTGTAGGCACTGGGGGGAAAATTACATAATGGGCATTGTGCACTGTGGGGGCAGTATTACTAAGTGTGGGCACTGGGGGGTAAATTACATAATGGGCATTGTGCACTGTGGGGGCAGTATTACTTAGCGGGGGCAAATTACATAATGGGCATTGTGCACTGTGGGGGCAGTATTACTTAGTGGGGGCACTGGGGGGCAAATACATAATGGAGGGCAGTGTGGGGGTCTGACTGGGCGGAGTCAAGGGGCGGGGTCAAGGGGGCGGCAAAATTTGCTTTCGCCTAGGGTGGCAAAAATCCTTGCACCAGCCCTGACAGTACGTGTGCACACCCCTCCACGTACTGACTGATGGTTCGGCCCCATTCAACTTCTGGGTCTCTAAATTGTCCACGTGGCCAGAGCTAGCCTTTTATGCCTTGGAGGTGCTGGCCTGCCCGGCAGCCAGCGTTTTGTCTGAACGTGTATTCAGCACGGCAGGGGGCGTCATTACAGACAAACGCAGCCGCCTGTCTACAGCCAATGTGGACAAGCTGACGTTCATAAAAATGAACCAGGCATGGATCCCACAGGACCTGTCCGTCCCTTGTCCAGATTAGACATTAACTACCTCCCCATAACCATATATTATTGGACTCCAGGGCACTTCCTCATTCAATCCTATTTTTATTTTCATTTTACCATTATATTGCAAGGCTACCCAAAGTTGAATGAACCTCTCCTCTGCCTGTGTGCTAGGCCTAAATATATGCCAATGGATTGTTGCAGTGGTGGCTGACGTGAAGCCTCATTCTCTGCTATGACATGCAGACTGATTCTCTGGTGACATGAAGCCAGATTGTCTGTTACGGGACCTCTCTCCTCTGCCTGGGTGCTGGGCCTGAATTTATGACAATGGACTGTTGCAGTGGTGGGTGACGTGAAGCCTGATTCTCTGCTATGACATGCAGACTGATTCTCTGGTGACATGAAGCCAGATCCTCTGTTACGGGACCTCTCTCCTCTGCCTGGGTGCTGGGCCTAAATTTATGAAAATGGACTGTTGCAGTGGTGGGTGACGTGAAGCCTCATTCTCTGCTATGACATGCAGACTGATTCTCTGCTGACATGAAGCCAGATCGTCTGTTACGGGACCTCTCTCCTCTGCCTGGGTGCTGGGCCTAAATTTATGAAAATGGACTCTTACAGTGGTGGGTGACGTGAAGCCTGATTCTCTGCTATGACATGAAGACTGATTCTCTGCTGACATGAAGCCAGATCCTCTGTTACGGGACCTCTCTCCTCTGCCTGGGTGCTGGGCCTAAATATCTGACAATGGACTGTTGCATTGGTGGCTGACGTGAAGCCTGATTCTCTGCTATGATATGAAGACTGATTCTCTGCTGACATGAAGCCAGATTGTCTGTTACGGGACCTCTCTCCTCTGCCTGTGTGCTAGGCCTAAATATATGCCAATGGATTGTTGCAGTGGTGGCTGACGTGAAGCCTGATTCTCTGCTATGACATGCAGACTGATTCTCTGGTGACATGAAGCCAGATCCTCTGTTACGGGACCTCTCTCCTCTGCCTGGGTGCTGGGCCTAAATTTATGAAAATGGACTGTTGCAGTGGTGGGTGACGTGAAGCCTGATTCTCTGCTATGACATGCAGACTGATTCTCTGGTGACATGAAGCCAGATCCTCTGTTACGGGACCTCTCTCCTCTGCCTGGGTGCTGGGCCTAAATATCTGACAATGGACTGTTGCATTGGTGGCTGACGTGAAGCCTGATTCTCTGCTATGACATGCAGACTAATTCTCTGCTGACATGAAGCCAGATTGTCTGTTACGGGACCTCTCTCCTCTGCCTGGGTGCTGGGCCTAAATTTATGAAAATGGACTGTTGCAGTGGTGGGTGACGTGAAGCCTGATTCTCTGCTATGACATGAAGACTGATTCTCTCCTGACATGAAGCCAGATTGTCTGTTACGGGACCTCTCTCCTCTGCCTGGGTGCTGGGCCTAAATTTATGAAAATGGACTGTTGCAGTGGTGGGTGACGTGAAGCCTGATTCTCTGCTATGACATGAAGACTGATTCTCTGCTGACATGAAGCCAGATCCTCTGTTACGGGACCTCTCTCCTCTGCCTGGGTGCTGGGCCTAAATTTATGAAAATGGACTGTTGCAGTGGTGGGTGACGTGAAGCCTGATTCTCTGCTATGACATGCAGACTGATTCTCTGGTGACATGAAGCCAGATCCTCTGTTACGGGACCTCTCTCCTCTGCCTGGGTGCTGGGCCTAAATATCTGACAATGGACTGTTGCATTGGTGGCTGACGTGAAGCCTGATTCTCTGCTATGACATGCAGACTAATTCTCTGCTGACATGAAGCCAGATTGTCTGTTACGGGACCTCTCTCCTCTGCCTGGGTGCTGGGCCTAAATTTATGAAAATGGACTGTTGCAGTGGTGGGTGACGTGAAGCCTGATTCTCTGCTATGACATGAAGACTGATTCTCTCCTGACATGAAGCCAGATTGTCTGTTACGGGACCTCTCTCCTCTGCCTGGGTGCTGGGCCTAAATTTATGAAAATGGACTGTTGCAGTGGTGGGTGACGTGAAGCCTGATTCTCTGCTATGACATGAAGACTGATTCTCTGCTGACATGAAGCCAGATCCTCTGTTACGGGACCTCTCTCCTCTGCCTGGGTGCTGGGCCTAAATATCTGACAATGGACTGTTGCAGTGGTGGCTGACGTGAAGCCTGATTCTCTGCTATGACATGCAGACTGATTCTCTGCTGACATGAAGCCAGATTGTCTGTTACGGGACCTCTCTCCTCTGCCTGTGTGCTAGGCCTAAATATATGCCAATGGATTGTTGCAGTGGTGGCTGACGTGAAGCCTGATTCTCTGCTATGACATGCAGACTGATTCTCTGGTGACATGAAGCCAGATCCTCTGTTACGGGACCTCTCTCCTCTGCCTGGGTGCTGGGCCTAAATATATGAAAATGGACTGTTGCAGTGGTGGGTGACGTGAAGCCTGATTCTCTGCTATGACATGCAGACTGATTCTCTGGTGACATGAAGCCAGATCCTCTGTTACGGGACCTCTCTCCTCTGCCTGGGTGCTGGGCCTAAATTTATGAAAATGGACTGTTGCAGTGGTGGGTGACGTGAAGCCTCATTCTCTGCTATGACATGCAGACTGATTCTCTGCTGACATGAAGCCAGATTGTCTGTTACGGGACCTCTCTCCTCTGCCTGTGTGCTAGGCCTAAATATATGCCAATGGATTGTTGCAGTGGTGGCTGACGTGAAGCCTGATTCTCTGCTATGACATGCAGACTGATTCTCTGGTGACATGAAGCCAGATCCTCTGTTACGGGACCTCTCTCCTCTGCCTGGGTGCTGGGCCTAAATATCTGACAATGGACTGTTGCATTGGTGGCTGACGTGAAGCCTGATTCTCTGCTATGATATGAAGACTGATTCTCTGCTGACATGAAGCCAGATTGTCTGTTACGGGACCTCTCTCCTCTGCCTGTGTGCTAGGCCTAAATATATGCCAATGGATTGTTGCAGTGGTGGCTGACGTGAAGCCTGATTCTCTGCTATGACATGCAGACTGATTCTCTGGTGACATGAAGCCAGATCCTCTGTTACGGGACCTCTCTCCTCTGCCTGGGTGCTGGGCCTAAATTTATGAAAATGGACTGTTGCAGTGGTGGGTGACGTGAAGCCTGATTCTCTGCTATGACATGCAGACTGATTCTCTGGTGACATGAAGCCAGATCCTCTGTTACGGGACCTCTCTCCTCTGCCTGGGTGCTGGGCCTAAATTTATGAAAATGGACTGTTGCAGTGGTGGGTGACGTGAAGCCTCATTCTCTGCTATGACATGCAGACTGATTCTCTGCTGACATGAAGCCAGATTGTCTGTTACGGGACCTCTCTCCTCTGCCTGGGTGCTGGGCCTGAATTTATGACAATGGACTGTTGCAGTGGTGGCTGACGTGAAGCCTGATTCTCTGCTATGATATGAAGACTGATTCTCTGCTGACATGAAGCCAGATTGTCTGTTACGGGACCTCTCTCCTCTGCCTGGGTGCCGGGGCCTAAATATCTGAGAATGGACTGTTCCAGTGGTGGGTAACGGGAAGCCAGATTCTCTGCTATGATATGAAGACTGATTCTCTGCTGACATGAAGCCAGATTGTCTGTTACGGGACCTCTCTCCTCTGCCTGGGTGCTGGGCCTAAATTTATGAAAATGGACTATTACAGTGGTGGGTGACGTGAAGCCTGATTCTCTGCTATGACATGAAGACTGATTCTCTGCTGACATGAAGCCAGATTGTCTGTTACGGGACCTCTCTCCTCTGCCTGGGTGCCGGGGCCTAAATATCTGAGAATGGACTGTTCCAGTGGTGGGTGACGGGAAGCCAGATTCTCTGCTATGGAACCTCTCTCCAATTGATTTTGGTTAATTTTTATTTATTTAATTTTTATTTTAATTAATTTCCCTATCCACATTTGTTTGCAGGGGATTTACCTACATGTTGCTGCCTTTTGCAGCCCTCTAGCCCTTTCCTGGGCTGTTTTACAGCCGTTTTAGTGCCGAAAAGTTCGGGTCCCCATTGACTTCAATGGGGTTCGGGTTCGGGACGAAGTTCGGATCGGGTTCGGATCCCGAACCCGAACATTTCCGGGATGTTCGGCCGAACTTCTCGAACCCGAACATCCAGGTGTTCGCTCAACTCTACTAGAGGGTAAAATGGACGCTAAGGGATAATGTTAAAACAGTCTATTATAACTTACACCTATAATAGTGTAGAAGGTGATGTATACCATAGATAAAACATGAATAAAAACATAATCAAAACCTGATTGTACAAATGGTGTACATTAGAAATATCAATGAAAACTAATAACCGTTAGTAGTTTGTGTATTCAAGTGATTCATTATAACCAAGTGGGGTGAGGGTATTAAGCTTAAAAATCCAGAACATTTCCTTTCTACATAATGTCTGATAACAATGTGGGATCCATTCAAGGGGCGTAACCCTCAATGTAGATGGATCCCCGTCGTGGTGCAATGAAAAATGACAGGATACACTGTGGGTTACTATTTTCCGTTGTATATTTAAATGGTGGTCATTCATCCGTTCTATTAAACACTGAGTGGTCCGTTCTACATATAAGAGATCACAAGGGCATTGTAAAAGGTAAATAACGTTCAAAGTACTACAATTCAAAGCGTGGCATAGTATAATGGGTTCTCTGGGTAGTGGAAATTTACCTTTTTTTGCACAACCGATGATAGTTCAACATTTACACCTTTTAATCCCACATTTAGAAGAGCCTAATTTTAGGTATAATTTGGGGTAAGAGGGTGCTATGATGTTTTTTTAAAAACGCGCTTTCCTATGAGTACGGTTTGAGATTTTAGCAATAGTTACGCCTATAATAGGGTCTTTTCAGAAGATTGTCCAATGTTTGTTCAAGATCTTTCTGTTCTCAGAGTGTTTGGAATTATATCGTGTTACAAGGTTAAACCTAACAAATGTGGACTCCCTCTGTTTTCTCACCTTACCTAGCAAACTCTCTTTCTGACTTGTTTTGAGGACCCTATTCTCTGATTCTCGTATCAACTTTCTGGGATAACCCTTATCTAGAAACCTTTTTCTGAGAACAGAAAGCTGTTCCTTCAGCACTCTGTCATCAGAACAGTTTCTACAGATCCTTCTCATCTGGCTATATGGGATATTATTTTTCCACCTATTGTGGTGACAATTCTTAAAGTCAAGGTAACTGTTTGTGTCCACTTTTTTGAAATGTGTTCTAGTGGTAATAATATTATTGATAATCTCCCATAAAAATGCTCGCATAAGCAGGCGCAAATGTAGTGCCTATTGTCGTCCCTTTGCGCTGCTGATAAATGGTATCTTGAAAAATGAAGTAGTTGTGGTTTAGAATGAACTGTATGGAATTTAAAATGAACGTTCTCTGGGATGAGGGTATTAGGGGGTCAGCAGCAAGTGTGTTTTCTACTGCTTGTATACCAAGTAAATGGGTTATATTCCTGTACAATGAACTAACATCAAGTGTAGCCCATCTATAGGTTCCTTTCTAAATAAAAGTGTCAAGCATGGTGATCAGATGGGATGTATCTCGTAGATAGCAAGGTAACTGAAGAACGTACTTTTGTAGGATACCATCTACGTAATCGGAAAGATTAGAGGTAAGGGACCCTACTCCTGATATAATGGGTCTCCCTGGTGGATTAACTAAATATTTATGAATCTTGGGTAAAAAGTAAAACCGTGCCAAAGATGGATGAGGTATTTTAAAAAAGTGGCTCTCCTTTTTATCAACGATACCCAAACTATATCCTTCGTCGACCAGTGTTGTTAATTGTTTTCTATATTCTTTTGTAGGATCAGAGGGTAAAGTTTGGTAGTAAGTCTCGTCAGACAGAATCCGCAGGGATTCCGCCGTATAAAAGGAAGCATCCATAAGCACTATACCACCCCCTTTATATGCGCTCTTAATAACGATCTCATTGTTACCCATAAGGGTCTGTAGGGCCTTAGATAAATGAGGATTAAGGTTGTTTGTACCAGTTGTCAAAGATAGTGTATGAAAGGACTCTCTGAAATCTGATATCACCATGTTGTTAAAGCTCTCTATATGGGGACCTTTGCTTTCAAGAGGATAAAAGGTAGATCTTGGTCTTAAATTAGATGGAATGGGGACAGGTGAATGGTTGGATTGGGGGGAACTAAGGTCGTCTAGATGGACTAACGCATTCAATAAAGAACCTATGTCCGAATGCAACACTGGGGAGCTAGATATCACATCGGACTTGGTGGTATTAACAACAGGGTGAGCAGTTGAGGACTCTATTTTCCGTGCAAGATTTTTAATAGTAAAATGACGATGAAGAGTGAGTTTACGTATGAATTGGTTGAGGTCTATGAATGATTTAAAGAGATTAGGTTGGTTGGTAGGACGGAGTGCTCAATTGGGGTGAATCTGTTGGAAGGACCAAAGGGCTGAGGGCTAAAAAACTGTTGAGTATCTGTCTGGAGGGAGGCACTGAGGGTCCTTTAAGGGCTGTTGGCGAGACCTGTTCTAAAAATGTAGAATTCTTTGTAAGGTTGGTCGGAAGGGCTACAAAATCAACAGGGCTGGACAATGACACTGAATGAGTGGAAACGTTAGATAGGTCATTGGGGGAGAGTTCAATGTTCGTGGTGCTCGATTGAGTCGGAGAGACAGATGGATAGCACTCAGAAGGATCGCCGATGGGAACAGGAGGGATGCTTGCTAAATTAACACTTATTGTATTAGGCCCAGGAGGTGGTAAGGAAAATTGAGGGGATACAGGCGGGGGTGGTGATTGTTTGCAAGAGTGGTTCTGGTAGGGTAGAGTACTAACAGTCTCTCTCCTGAGTAAAGCAGTCTCAGTGGACCACTGCCCAGTTAGGGTGATTTTACCAGTACAGTGTATAGGTTGTTGGATACATAACTCTAATTCAGGGGGGTTTGGTGCCAATCTAGTAAGAGAGGGCCTGCCCGAAGATATATTCTGGCAACTGGACTGCTGCACAGGTAATTTTATTGGGGCCCCAGAATTGGACTTGGAGTTGTAACAGCCTGGTTGATGAACCTTCGTACGGCTATTGTATATGGTTCTTGTCGGGATCCATCTCCTGTTACCTTTTAGGGAATGGTCGGGAGGGGGGGCGTGGGAGGGAGCGTCTTCCTTATTTGTTATGTTACTATGGGCATGAGCTGGGTACTTATGTGATGGTTGTTCCATATATTTCTTCCTTTCCCATACTCTAATGTTAGCACTCAAAACTAGGCCGTCAACAGTTGAAACGTCAGTAAAGGCCTTACAGAGAATGCTTCTTTTTTCGAACAGGTCTCGCCAACAGCCCACAAAGGACCCTCAGTGCCTCCCTCAAGACAGATACTCAACAGTTTTTTTAGCCCTCAGCCCTTTGGTCCTTCCCACAGATTCACCCCAATTGAGAACTCCGATAACATCCTGGACACTAAAGATCACCCACTTTTACACTCCGGTTTCCAGCCTAAAGAAAAAAAGGCGAAACATAGATATCGAGGATGTAGAGCAGAAAACAGCACTCCCGTAAACAAGAAATGGAAACCCAAACAATAAAGGGACTATTAACAGGGAGATCAGTGATCAGAAAACATTGGAAAATGAAGTAGGTATATTTAATTTATCAAAGTACGTTCTCACCAGAAACTAAATAGAACTTTTAAGTAAGGGCCTTTTTTTTTGTTCTACCAACCAACCTGATCTCTTCGAATTATTCATAGACCTCAACCAATTCATACGTAAACTCACTCTTCATCGTCATTTTACTATTAAAAATCTTTCAAGTAAAATAGAGTCCTCAACTGCTCACCCCTGTTGTTAATACCACTAGTGATGAGCGGGAGGTGCCATATTCGATTTCGCGATATTTCGCGAATATTCGAATGAATATTTGTGTTATATTCGTCGAAATCGAATATTCGTAATTATTCCAATTATCGCGAATAATATACGATTTTTTTTTTTTCGCGTATTGCGATTATTTATCTTGATAGTATAAGGCAACGTTCCTATGCTAATTGACTATGGCTAGGCTAATATGTGTATTTTACGAAATTTCGTGATTTGCTCTAACTTCGTCTCTTAGAATATTACGAATATTCTAAAAGACGAAGTTAGAGCAATATTACAAAATTTCGTAAAATACACATATAGATTGTAATTTAGCTAATATACTGCTATAATCCCTTTTTTTGCCTCTAATTTTTTTTTTGCCTCTTCTGAACTTAAGTTTTGTAAAATATGTACACTATTAAAAAATATTACTATAGCAGTATATTAGCTTAAATACAATCTATGTGTATTTTACGAAATTTCGTAATATTGCTCTAACTTCGTCTTTTAGAATATTCGTAATATTCTAAAAGACGAAGTTAGAGCAATATTAAGAACATTTGCAAAAGCCGAAATTGCGATGCGAGTAATATAACACGAAATAATCGCATGAAGATTTCAACTTAGCACTGCTATATTCCATATTCTAGCCTAATATGGAATATAGCTGTGCTAAGTTAGCACTGCTATATTCCATACTAGGCTAGAATATGGAATATAGCAGTGCTAAGTTGAAATCTTCATGCGATTATTTCGTATTATATTACTCGCATCGCAATTTCGGCTTTTGCAAATGTTCTTAATATTGCTCTAACTTCGTCTTTTAGAATATTACGAATATTCTAAAAGACGAAGTTAGAGCAATATTACGAAATTTCTAAAAGACGAAGTTAGAGCAATATTACGAAATTTCGTAAAATACACATAGATTGTATTTAAGCTAATATACTGCTATAGTAATATTTTTTAATAGTGTACATATTTTACAAAACTTAAGTTCAGAAGAGGCAAAAAAAATTAGAGGAAAAAAAAAGGGATTATAGCACTATATAAGCTAAATTACAATCTATATGTGTATTTTACGAAATTTCGTAATATTGCTCTAACTTCGTCTTTTAGAATATTCGTAATATTCTAAAAGACGAAGTTAGAGCAATATTAAGAACATTTGCAAATTTCGCAAGTTGCGATGCGAGTAATATAACACGAAATAATCGCATGAAGATTTCAACTTAGCACTGCTATATTCCATATTCTAGCCTAGTATGGAATACAGCAGTGCTAACTTAGCACAGCTATATTCCATATTAGGCTAGAATATGGAATATAGCAGTGCTAAATTGAAATCTTCATGCGATTATTTCGTGTTATATTACTCGCATCGCAACTTGCGAAATTTCGTAAAATACACATATAGATTAGATTGTAATTTAGCTAATATGGAATATAGCAGTAAGTTGAAAACACCACTGACTGGAGCAGCCAGGAAGCCAGGAATCCAAAGGACAGGTAAGAACAACTTTAGAGAAGTGGGAAAGAAAAAAAATATAATAAAAAAAAAAATACGAATATTCGAATTCGCGAATATATAGAACGATATTCTAAATATTCGTGAAATCTCGAAATTGCGATATTCGAGAAAAAAATTCGTAATTCGAATATTCGCGCTCAACACTAAATACCACCAAGTCCGATGTGATATCTAGCTCCCCAGTGTTGCATTCGGACATAGGTTCTTTATTGAATGCGTTAGTCCACCTAGACGACCTTAGTTCCCCCCATCCCAACCATTCACCCACCCCCATTCCATCTAATTTAAGACCAAGATCTACCTTTTATCCTCTTGAAAGCAAAGGTCCCCATATAGAGAGCTTTTACAACATGGTGATGTCAGATTTCAGAAAGTCCTTTCATACACTATCTTTGACAACTAGTACAAACAAGCTTAATCCTCATTTATCTAAGGCCCTACAGACCCTTACGGGTAGCAATGAGATCGTTATTAAGAGCGCATATAAAGGGGGTGGTATAGTGCTTATGGATGCTTCCTTTTATACGGCGGAATCCCTGCAGATTCTGTCTGACGAGACTTACTACTAAACTTTACCCTCTGATCCTACAAAAGAATATAGAAAACAATTAACAACACTGGTCGACCAAAGATATAGTTTGGGTATCCTTGATAAAAAGGACAGCCACTTTTTTAAAATACCTCATCCATCTTTGGCACAGTTTTACTTTTTACCCAAGATTCATAAATCTTTAGTCAATCCATCAGGGAGACCCATTATATCAGGAGTAGGGTCCCTTACCTCTAATCTTTCCGATTACCTAGATGGTATCCTACAAAAGTATGTACTTCAGTTACCTTGCTATCTACGAGATACATCCCATCTGATCACCACGCTTGACACTTTTATTTGGAAAGGAACTTATAGATTGGCTACACTTGATGTTAGTTCATTGTACAGCAATATAACCCATTCACTTGGTATACAAGCAGTAGAAAACACACTTGCTGCTGACCCCCTGATGCCCCCATCCCAGAGAATATTCATTTTAAATTCTATACAGTTCATTCTAAATCGCAACTACTTCATTTTTCAAGATACCATTTATCAGCAGCGCAAAGGGACGGCAATGGGCAATAAATTTGCGCCTGCTTATGCAAGCATTTTTATGGGGGCCTTTGAGAAGGAACATGGCTTACTTACTGACCCGAGTATTAGGTTTTATAAGAGGTACATTGACGACGTGATCCTCATATGGGAGGGTAACTCTGATACTCTTTTATCGTTTGCTAATAACATCATTAATAACACCTGGAATATTACCCTCACATTAGAACAACACTCCTCCAAGGCCACTTTTTTGGATTTAGACTTAGAGATTATCAATAATACTATTACCTCTAGAACACATTTAAAAAAAGTGGACACAAACAGTTACCTTGACTTTAAGAGTTGTCACCACAATAGGTGGAAAAATAGTATCCCATATAGCCAGATGAGAAGGATCCATAGAAACTGTTCTGATGACAGAGTGCTGAAGGAACAGCTTTATGTTCTCAGAAAAAGGTTTCTAGATAAGGGTTATGCCAGAAATTTGATGCAAGAATCAAAGAATAGGGTCCTCAAAACAAGTCAGAAAGAGAGTTTGGTAGGAAAGGTGAGAAAACAGAGGGAGTCCACATTTGTTAGGTTTAACCTTATAACACAATATAATTCCAAACACTCTGAGATCAGAAAGATCTTGAAAAAACATTGGCCAATCCTCCGAAAAGACCCTATTATAGGCGCGACTATTGCTAAAATCTCAAACCTTACTTATAGGAAAGCGCGTTTTTTTTTAAAAAACATCATAGCACCCTCTTACCCCAAATTACTCCATGATCCCTCTTCTTTTAAATCTAAAACCAATCTAAAACACACCTAAAAGTAGGCTCTTCTAAATGTGGGATTAAAAGGTGTAAATGTTGCGCTATCATCGGTTGTGCAAGATAAGTTAAATTACCACCACCCAGAGAACCCATTATACTACGCCACGCTATGAATTGTAGTACTTCAAACGTTATTTACCTTTTACAATGCCCTTGTGATCTCTTATATGTAGGACGGATCACTTAGTGTTTAAGAGAACGGATGAATGACCACCATTCAAATATACAACGGAAAATAGTAACCCACAGTGTATCCTGTCATTTTTCATTGCACCACGACGGGGATCCATCTACATTGAGGGTTACGCCCCTTGAATGGATGCCACATTCCTATCAGACATTATGTAGAAAGTAAATGTTCTGGATTTTTAAGCTTAATGCCCTCACCCCACTTGGTTATAATGAATCACTTGAATACACAAACTACTAACGGTTATTAGTTTTCATTGATATTTCTAATGTACACCATTTGTACAATCATGTTTTGATTATGTTTTTTTTCATGTTTTATCTATGGTATACATCACCTTCTACACTATTATAGGTGCACTGCTTTTACATATTATCACATTTTTATAAGTTATAATAGACTGTATTAACATTATCCCTTAGCGTCCATTATACTCTCTAGCCATTTATACTATTAGCATATGTTCCTTTTAGCTTCATTCTTTATGCATTTATTTTACTAAATTTCGTATACACAAATTTTCGTATACACTATTACAGGTGCACCCTTTTACATATCATCCCATTTTTATATGTTATAATAGACTGTATTAACATCATCCCTTAGCGTTTATTATACCCTCTAGCGATTAATACTATCAGCATATGTTTCCTTTAGCATTATTCCTTATGCATTTATTTTACAATTTTTTGTATATCTCTATGATACCTTCTGTGGACAGGGCCCTCTATTCCCTCTTTTGCATATAGTCACATAGTAATCTTTTTTCCAGATCATCCCTATGTTGTTTTACCCTATTCTCCCACCCTGTTGTCATAGGTAATCCTATTATATTAGTACCCTGTAATGATTTTAGTCTTCTGTATTTGAAACGCATTTTGTTCTTTGCGCTCTAGCAAAAAAAATTAATAAAATTATGGACAAACAATTTTAGGCACACCAAAATAAAACTACAGTTTGCCTTACGCAAAAAAGCCCACATAATCCTCTTTATACAGAAATATATATAAAAAAAAAAAAAGATTTTGGGCTGTCAGAATATAGCAATGCAAAGATAAATTGGTTCAAATGTTTTTATTTTTTCAAAATAGAAAAAAGACATTACAATTTGCATAAATGTAGTATTGCCATAATCGTACTGGCCACAGAATAAGGTCATTGTGCCATTTTTAGTGAACAGTGAATGGCACAAAAACAAACCAAAATACCTTGGCAAAACTGCCATATTTTCTTCCAATTTCATTGCACAAAGACTTATCTTCCAATTTTCCAAGCTACGGTAAAATACTGCCTTTAAAAAATACAACTTGTCCTACAAAAAAATAAGCTCCTTTGTGAACAGAAAATGAAAATAATAATATATATTGCTCTTGGGAGGTGGGGGAGGAAAATGAAAATGAAATAAATAAAATTAAGCCATGTTCCGAAAGGGTTAAGGAAGGAATCTCTCACATATGATAGGGAGCATCATACAATGGCACATGGAGCCTGGCTTTGCAATGTGCATGAGGCCTTACAGACAAATTACAAAAAATGATAGTGACAACCAGGGAAGCAATGTTAAAGGGGGGCAAGACTGCAAATTCTTCATTGGTCAACACAAGCTACTGAATTTCATCTGACATATATTATACATTGTAAATCTGGAGACATCCACACAATACTGTAGGTCATTCCTCTGTTCTGAACATGGACTTATTTAGGATATAATAGCATTTGATGGTTGCAAAGCAGTATAACTGCATATGAGGTGGTTACCAAATCCCATTGACTAGCTCAGTCAAAGTGATATTTTGGATACCAGAAGCAATTATGTTGAGTAGTTTATTGGAAGTCATTAGTGATAAAGAATCCAAAGTGCATATGAAGGATACTTAAGTAATGCAAGTAGTAAAATAATTTATGACAGATAGTGAATAGCTGTATATTTTATAAGTTTTGCATTTTTATTTCCAAGCTGAAAGTTCTAAGAACATAGCTGAACATGCAAGTAAGCATAAGTCAATGTACGCTTATCAACAATGATATTAATTATGCATACTGAAGAGTTCATCCAAGGACTTTGCTTATAAACAGATTTATTACTGAACCTTAGATGTATGCTGACTACAGGAACAATTGTGTGGAATTAATGGAAGTAAAAAGAACATTAAACTGCTCATTTGAAATATATAGGCGCATTGTTTTAATAAGGGAATAATTGTACCAATGATTTTCAGTCTGAGATGGAAGTGTTTATACTAATTTGCTGCCCATTTTTCAGTTCATATGCTACTAGCCGTTCAGGCTTTCAATAACGGGAATACGTACATGTTAAGAATATATTCGCATATTATTAGCTATTGGCAATGCATTTTTTTTTGTAGGAGGTGTGTCCCTTGCTGTAGTGCTGGCCAATCGCAGCGCACAGCTCATAGCCTGGCTATGAGCTGTGCGCTGCGATTGGCCAGCACTGCAGCAAGGGACACACCTCCTACAAAAAAATCAGTCCAATACAACAGACGGAGCTGAGACACCGGAGCATATACCGGGCGAACGGAGCG
Source organism: Bufo gargarizans (assembly GCF_014858855.1). Classification (NCBI taxonomy): domain Eukaryota; kingdom Metazoa; phylum Chordata; class Amphibia; order Anura; family Bufonidae; genus Bufo; species Bufo gargarizans. Next base: position 259,132,172 of record NC_058081.1, on the reverse strand, counting down.
GCGCCCAGGCATACTAGTAAGTGCAGGGGGACCCCTGGGCGCCGCTCTGCCCACAGGTATAGTTAGTTTTGAGTTTGTATATTAGTGAAAGGTCCTCTTTAACACTTAGAGGGCCTTTCGATTTTCAATTTTTTTATTTTCACTCCCTGCCTTCCCAGTGATATAACTTTTAAACTTTTCCATTCACATAGCCTTATAAGGGCTTATTTTTTGCGGGACAAGTTGTACTTTCTAATGGCACTATTTAATATGCATATGTTATTACATGAAGGTTAACCAATATGAGAAAAAATATTAACACCCTTAAAATAAAGAGAAATGTATCTAAGCTCATAAAGAAACATGAGTTCTTATATACTAGACATAATTAAAAAGAGATGACTCACATCAATTTAAAGTGTGGTACTACCCAAGGGAAATAGGGAAGTATAGTTGTACTAAGTGGAGGGTAGCTATAACAGGAAAATTACTCTTTATTTGCAATTTAAGGCATTTTATTCATATCACATCACGTAGAATTCATGGTCCAGTAATATCTCTCAAGCGCAATTGATTATGGGTATTAGATTATGTGACCGGATGTTTACCACTGCGAAACATGCCCTAAAAAACCTGGCCTATGCATGCAGGAGTGTTTTAAAATCTACCACTCATCCTTGGAGTATATCTCTGATTTAGTCCGCATAGCTTACAGATCCACTTTTCACCAACCACTACATATTCATTTCTGTAAAACACCTGTTAGGTCAAAGTGCCCTTTCCACCACTTAAAATGTCCGTAGGGGGGTGCTCTTTCCAAAAGGGGGTCACTTCTTCGGATTTTTTTATTTCTGGGGACCTCAGGAATCTTTTAAATGTGACATGGCACCTAACATCCATGTCTGCCAATTCAGGCCTGCCAGCAAAATCCATATTTTTCTGTTTGCCTGCTGTGCGCCCATACAGCAGGCTACAAGCACATATCAGGTCAGGTGTTTCCTGAATGGGGAGAAAATGGGGAACACATACTGGGGTGCATTTTCTCCTTTAACCCCTTGTGAAAGTGAAAAATTGGGGTCTACTAGTAATTTTTCATTTTCACAAATGTGTGCTTTGAAAAGTACCCTTTCCACCATTTAAAATGTTTGTACGGGGGTGCTATTTCCAAAATGGGGTCACTTCTTTGGGTTTTTAATTTCTGGATTTTTTTTTTATGCGACATGGCACCTAAAATCAGTGTCTGCTAATTCAGGTCAACAGAATCCATATTTTGCTGTTTGACTCTAGAGCCCTGCTGTAGACAAGTTAGGACATGCTTACAGATATTGATGAGACGAGCTGGTGTGTGCGCGCAACACACCAGCACGGCTACTAATAGAAAGGTCTATTGTCACTGCTGAGAAGCCAAGCAGTGAACATATTTAATCCCTACATTTTCACCGTTGACACTGTGTTTTCCACTGTAGTGTTTTAAACATTACCAACATTTTCTACTAGTATGTTAATAAATGAATTATAATAAAGGTTATGTTTTTTATCTAATAGTAGGTGGAAAATAGGGCTATCTTAATATGCAACATAGCTCCCAATTACCATTCCAGCTAAATCCGCTCTCCTAAAGCCATATGGTGCTCCTTCCACTCTGAAGTCTCAGTTTTTGAGTACATATGGGGTGTTGCCGTATTTATGGGGAAATGGGGAACAAAATGTGGGGTGCATTTTGTCCTGTTACCCTTTAGGGTGTGAAACACCTTTGAGGTCAAAGTGCTCACTACACACCTTGAATGATTCCTTGAGGGGTGTAGTTTCCAAAATGGGTCACTTTTTGGGGGGTTTGCACTGTAGGGCCACCTTATGGTGTCTTCATATGCGACATTGCTCCCAATTACCATTCCAGCTAAATCCGCTCTCCAAAAGCCATATGGTGCTCCTTCCACTCTGAAGCCTGCTGTGCACTCATACATCAGTTTTTGAGCACAAAGGGGGTATTTCTGTAATCTCCAGATTCAGGGTAATAGATTTTAAGTTTTGTTTGGCTGATGTGTTGCAGAAAAAAATAAAAATGTTTAATCTGCTAATTCTCGTGGGGCACCTAAAGGGTTAACAAAGTTTGTAAAATCAGTTTTGAATAGATGAGGGGTGTAGTTTCTAAAATGGAGTGATTTTGGGGTGGTTCTTAATATGTGAGCCCCACAAAGTGACTTCATAACTGGTCCTTAAAAAATTGTGTTTTGGAAAAAAAGAAATTTATTAAAACATTTGCTTCTAAACTTCTAAGCCTTCTAACCTCCTGAAAAAATAAAATATAGTTTTCAAAATGATCCAAACATGAAGTAGACATATGGGGAATGTAAAATAATAACTATTTTTGGAGGTATTACTATCTATTTTAAAGTGGAGAAATAGAAATTTGGAAATTTGATAATTTTTCCCAATTATTTGTAAATTTGGTATTTTTGTACAAATAAAAATTAAATATTTTGACTCAAATTTACCCCTGTCATGAAGTACAATATGTGTAGAGAAAAAAATCTCAGAATGGCCTGGATAAGTAAAAGTGTTTTAAATTTATCACCATATAAAGTGACACATGTCAGATTTGCTAAAAATGGCCTGGTCCTTAAGTTGAAAAATGGCTGGGTCCTGAAGGGGTTAATGCTGTAACGCAAGGAAGCACTGTCTGTAGAAATGCGCCAATTTGTTTAAAATACAGTGTTGCACCATTTCTACAATATTTTTTATGGATAAATATGACTTCAAGTCAGTTTCTGAATAAGAATGATCTATAACACACCTTTAATGTAACAAACTTACAATATTGTGAAATGTAAACACCAAAGAGGTTACGGTAAGTTTACAGATTTATGGGAATTGAAAATATAATTTACTGTAATAAAAGCAGCATAATCACAAGTAAAGTACATCTTGACAGAAAAATGTATACTGCTTGCAGTTATAATAACAACTATGGATTCATTCTTTCATGGAATGCTTGATTTAATTGCAGTTCATGCATTAAAAAAAATCAATGCTGATTATCAGCATTTCAGAAAGTGCTGAGTGCAAGAGAGAAGTCTTCTGTGCATATTATGGAACATGAGGTATGTGGCTATTTGACAGAATGAAATACACCAAAAATACATGTAATTTTTGTTACAATGACAATATTTCTGCCTCTTTTTTTTACTAATAGTTTTGAGACAATACAATGAGTATAACAGAAATATACAATAATAAAATAATCAAAGACAAACCATATTACAGCATCCGAGCCAAAGATAAAATCCTTAAATGTTTATTTCATGCTATTAAAATCCATATAGCAGAGGGCGAGATGACTTTTATGTTTATTTGTAAATAATAAAATAATCTAATAAAATAAATGAAGCTAACTAATATTAGAATATTATTTCAAAATTTTCTAATATGTTGGTGACAATGTTATCTCTAGCTTGTGATGGCTCTTTTTTTGCTTGCTACACACAAAAAAGTTGCAACTGTTAATTGTGTGAGAAAGACTGCAACTTCACAGCCTTCTGCAATGATTCTCTAACAAGCATCTTACTACAATGTATTCAATTCAGCATCTGGACAGCGCTTCTAACATAGAAAATTCAAAAGTAGGAGTAAATATATAAAATGTTGCTTCATGACCTCAGACTAAATGGAATCCACCCAAGTGTCAAAGATTGCATATCTGGATAAGAATTTGCTTTCGCTGTATATGATAAATACATTGAACCTGTGGCTTGTTCTGAACAAGCCTTGAAAAAGTCTCCCTTATATTTGGAAGCAGCAGCAGTACAGTGTGGATGTGAAAAGGGTAAGCTGTGTAGGGGTAAATGTGGGAGAAATAACAGGGGCAGCAGTAGCAACACAGCATGGAATAGACAAGAGAGTAAATGTGGCTGTGTAGGGGTAGTAGTAGTAGTAGTAGTAGTTAGGCAGTAGATGTGGAGCTGTCTAGGGGTAATGGTAATGGCAGTAGGGAGAGCAGCAGCAGCCATTCAGTATGGAACATGATGGTAGGCAGGCAGACAGTAGTAGTGGCATGATTAGGCTAGTGTTAAATAGACACCATCAGCAATGGCAGATCTATTAATCGGCCTCAGCCACAGGTGTTTGAAAATCCTCATGGTTCCATTCCTAATTCATTTTGACAAATGTGATGTTTTGCACCCTTATGGAGGACAACCTAGTCCATTTGGGTGTGATAATGCCACTTGCAACACTGAAAACCCTCTCTGACATGACAACCCTCTCTGACAATGGATGTCACCACCTCCTCATCACCACAATCTAGCTCCCAGGCCCTACCCATCACACAATCATCATCTTAATCATCATCATAATCTCCACCCTCCCCACATGTCATCATGGCCGTCTTGGCCACCTACCAATTCCCTACTCTGTACTTTCATGGTTGTCACGGTTACCACTTTTCCTACTGCTACAACTGTGCTGCTGCTACTACTACTACTACTAATACCAACAACATAGCTATGTATGGCATCCCCCAACGTCACCTAAACCTCCTCCTCATGGCAGTCAATTAGCTGATGCTTCTCACATAAGTCATCAACAGCAAGACTATCTTAAGAATCTTGCATAGCACATGGCTCACTAGCATATATGATGCAAGTGAAATGCTTTTCAGGGGCCACAAGGAGGATGGCAGGAAGAATGCACTGACTCCTGGCTCAGAAATATGGTGTCAGACTCACAGGTGACATTGACATCATCCTGCTGTGACTAAGAGGATGAGAGACCTATCTACTCCAAAAATGTTATCTTCTTTTTCCTGCTACTGCTGGCTGGATGGGTGGTGCCTATTGTGCAGCTGTTTGCACTTCTACAGCCAGCCGTCTACATTCTTACTCGTGGATTATGAGGCATGTTTCTTTTGTTTTCTTCTGTAATTTACCAGCATTTTATTATTAGGTCTATTTCAACAATGCCAAGCCACAGGTTTGGTACACTGATTATTAAATGGTAGCAAAATTGCAAGTGTTTTTTATTGTAACTAACAGACTGAGGTACATTAAAATGTCCCTCTTCTTTTACGAACAGTGTACCTTAGTATTGACAATTTACAATAGTATATTGACACAGACCAATGTGTTGCATTTACAGTACCTAGTATATTAATGCAAAAGTATGTAAAAGGTACAGCTATTGTCAATATATGGTACGAGTATACCGACAAGGCAGATATGCATGTCTTAAAAAGCAGATATGCATCCAGAAAGGGATAGCGAAGCCGCTACAGAGGTACAATATGTATCTCTCCTTATTCAGACTTCACTTCTCTAATGTGTATAGACATTTGAAGGCAAGAAGCCCAGCGCATTGCACTTAGTGCTCACAAACCGGCAAACGCCCCCCTCTCCACACACACACACACACTGAGAACACGTCTCCAAGCCCATGAGAAGGTTTTCATACTGACGGTTTACCGCTGGTTCCAATTCAACCCAAGTACCCTCTACTAGAGCATTGCTCGGTTAAATCCGACACAGGGAGACAGATGACAATCTATAAAACACACACACATCCTAAAATAAAATGTCCGCATAATTCCATATAATAAAATTTCCACAACAAGTATAATGGGTTAAAATACTTTGATAATGCAAGAGTGTAATACTTTGAATTTAACTGTTATATTAACACAACAGTTTATTAATCTTAACTAGTATATTAATGCAGTAGTACAATGCTTTGAATTTAAGTAGTATATTAGTGCAGTAGTACAATGAGTTGAACTGCGCAATTTTAAATGGTGGCAAAATTGCAGCTGTTTTTTGGAAAGAAAAGGTGGAGTTGTGCAGCGTAGCCAGCCAAATGTATGCTGCGGTGCTTGAATTGCCTAGGAATAAGCCTATAAAAATCTTATGAACTGTACAAGCTTTAAGTTTTAAAAAAAGGTTGGCTGCCTGCTAAAAATAAAAAGATATTTCTGCAGGTGCTGCAGGATTTTAGCTATTACAGTGTGAAGCTTTCCACTTGCAGCAGCTGCCCTCAGTTTAAAACTCACATACAGAAGTCTGAATGACCCTATGCTTTCAGTGTCTGATATAACCCTTTTCTCTACCGATTGATTCAATCTACCCAACAAAATATGTCCCTAAACTATCCCTACAACAACCTAAGATTTCTGCCTGCAATTGCATTTTGTCTGACACATTTAAAACATGTCATCTCGCATCAAAAGCTGCATTCAGAATAGCGCAAGCCCACATACTTGAGGAGGAGAAAGAGGAGTCCGAGTTGGAGGATAAAGAGGAGGATAATGGTGATACCGACCACGACACACAATCGTCTCAGTGGGTGATGGAGGTGGAAAGAACTGGCTCCTCGAGCACGCTGGCCTAAATGGCAACCTATAAACTCACTTGATTACTGTAATGACCGGTGTCACGCACAGGGAGGAAAACAGGGAAAGCCCTGCCCAAGGGAGAGGGAAAGGTGGTGACCCCTAACTCACCTTGCGGCTGGCACCTGACTGCCCTGGCGTCCCTAGACGGGTTCCTCACCCGTGCGGCGATCACGTGCCTAAACCCTGGCTTTCCCTGAAATGAGCCCTAGATAGTGAACGGGCCGGTGGGATCGCTAGTCCGCACCACTGCACTAAGAGGGAAACACCAGGGAGAGGACAGACAAATACAGACAAACACAAACACCCAGGTGGACGACCACAGCAGTCCACAAAGGTCCAATATCTCCCTGGCCTGCCAATCCACTACTGGATTGTGCGCTACCAACCAGGGAAGACCCAGCACCACCGGAGTGGGAAGCCCCTCCAGAACATAACCTGAAAGCATCTCGTTATGGTGGTCCCCTACCCGAAGGTGTAAATTATGAACAATGTGGGTGAGGTTTCTCTGAGACAGGGGAGCAGAATCAATAGCGAATATGGGAATGGGTCTCTGTAACGTACAGAAAGACAAACCCAAAGTGCGGGCAAAATGGGCATCTATCAAATTTACCCCTGCTCCACTGTCTAAAAAGAAAGAAATAGTCTCCGTCTTATCACCAAAAATAATAACCGCTGGCAACACAAATTGTGATGTACTGTACGTATGGAGGAGACGTATACCCCCCGGCTGACATCCTCCACACAGCCTGGGGTTAGTAGTTTTTCCGACGGTCTTTTGTTTCTGAGGAAAGAAGGACAGACATTAATGAAATGACCCCTCTCCCCACAAAAAAAACAAACCCCACGCCTACGGCGAGCCTCAGGAGGACGGACCTGACGAGTAGTTCCTCCTAGCTGCATAGGCTCGTCTAAGTCCGTACAGACTAACTGCTGCTTGGGAGGAGTTACCAATTTCTCCGGTTCTTTCAACCTGTCCCTAAGGCGTCTCTCTATACGGATAGAAAGGGACATAACCGCATCAAGGGAAAAGGGGGTCTCATATAATGTAAGCGCATCCTTAACCCTTTCGGATAACCCAGAGCAGAACTGACTCCTGAGAGCCGGGTCGTTCCATTGGGTATCCGTAGCCCACCTACGGAATTCAGAGCAATACTCCTCTACTGGCCGTTCTCCTTGTAAGAGTCTCCGTAATCTTGATTCAGCCAGTGCTACTCGGTCAGGGTAGTCATATATGAGACCCAAGGCCCCGAAAAACTCATCCACTGACCGAAGAGCCTGGGAATCAGTAGGTAAAGAGAACGCCCAGGACTGCGGGTCCCCCTGCAGCAGGGAAATAACAACCCCCACCCGCTGATCTTCATTACCAGAGGAGTAAGGGCGCAGTTTAAAATATAACTTACAGGCCTCACGGAATGTCAAAAACTTGTCCCTTCCCCCAGAAAATCTTTCAGGGAGAGGGACCTTGGGTTCCGCAACAACCTGGTTACCAGTAGCAACCGCTGGGCTTGCGGTGAGTTGTAATTGCTGCTGTTGCTGGAGGACCGACGCCTTCAATCCTACCACCTCCAAAGACAGGCCATGAAATTGTTTGGACAGAGCAGCAATTTGATCCATACTGGATTCTAAGTAGGTAAAAATTTATTTTATTTTATTTTTTTATTTTTTTAACCTACACAAAATAAGATAATGTAATGACCGGTGTCACGCACAGGGAGGAAAACAGGGAAAGCCCTGCCCAAGGGAGAGGGAAAGGTGGTGACCCCTAACTCACCTTGCGGCTGGCACCTGACTGCCCTGACGTCCCTAGACGGGTTCCTCACCCGTGCGGCGATCACGTGCCTAAACCCTGGCTTTCCCTGAAATGAGCCCTAGATAGTGAATGGGCCGGTGGGATCGCTAGTCCGCACCACTGCACTAAGAGGGAAACACCAGCGAGAGGACAGACAAATACAGACAAACACAAACACCCAGGTGGACGACCACAGCAGTCCACAAAGGTCCAACAGGGATCCGGAGGGTAGCGTTCTGAATCAACAGTCAGAGAACGCAGCAACACAGCTCCAGTGGGTCAGGATAGATGTCCAGGCAGGAAGCTCTATCTCTGGCAACCAGAGAAGTGTGAGAGGGGAATATAAAGAGGTTTGGGAGTGCTGGACAAGGAACAGCTGAGGAGAAGGAGCTACGGATCCCTGAGTGAGCCAAAAGGGTTTGCAAAGCAAACTCAGAAAGCTACCATAAGGAAAACAGCCCTATTTTAAATATAGCGTGCAGCCAACCGCTGCGACTTCCTGACCCCGGGTATAACGGAGTCAGGCGTGGTTCTCGATACCCTCGTGACAATTACACATTGATAGGCAGATATCCAGATAATTACTGGATAGCCATGCTTTTAGACCCTTGCTTCCAAGGCAAAATTGGGGAATGTTTTCCTCTGGCAGAAAGGGAGGACATATTACGTTACTACGAGGAAACACTGTGCACAAAGCTTGCCACAGCTTACAGCGAGCAGACACCTGCTAACAGCATGTCTAACATGTTCCCTCAAGCCATTTTTTTCCTTATACACCATGGAATTGGAATGTAAAAAAGCATGAAACATGTGCCTTTTTAAACACACTGTACGTTAAAACCATCAAATGTGCCTTTACACATAGTTATGTATGCCAGTGTCACTCAGACATAATTTACTATTACTGTCATTACATGCCAGAGCTTGGGGAGGGGAAAAAAATAATAAAAAATAAACAAAAAGACATACGTTTTCCTAAAATTTATTGTAGTCATTTATGATTTAATATAGACCAGTTTTCTGGCGTATATCTGTCACAGATTGTGGTGCAAAGGTTATTTGCGCCTCAATCTGGAACTTTTCCCTGCTAACACCAGGTCTAAAAAAGGGGACATGGCATGGACAAAAAAGGAAAATCTATAATTTTCTATGCTTGTTTTAGGCGTACAAAATAGTCTAAATTTAAGTCAGCAAGGAATCTGGCATAGATTTAGACTGGTGGTGGATACACCAAAGTTATGTAGAGGCCGATGCTGTCTAAAATGATGGTCTTAATAAATGAGTCCTTGGAGGCTAGAGGGGAATACTAATTTTTAGGGCAACTGAAGCAACTTTGGTTCAGCCACGATTGATTCAGGTCTGAACTGAACTATTTAAAAAAAAAATTGTTTGTTGGGGAGACAAGATAACAAAAGATGTCAAACTATGAAATTTTACCTTTTTTTTCTGTTCCGCTTCTCACTATGCATTATTATATATTATTATATGTAAAATTGGAAATAGAAGGGGATTAGAATTTTTTATATTTTGTGTTTTTTTTTCTTTTTAAAAAACTTTTACGCTGTAATTTTTGTTTAGGGGACTTCAACTCGGATCTTCTAATCACTTGTTCCATAGAGTGATATAGAATGCTACTGCAATCTGTGGGAATTTCACAGGCTGCCTGCCAGGCTATGCCTTCAGCATGGCTTTTCAGGCAGTTAGGTATGACTGGTCTGGAAACCTCCAGAAGGCCCCAGGCTCTCATAGCAACCAATTGGAGCCCCTCAATTTCCCTGCAGGGGCCTCGGGTCAGAGGACAGAAGTTCTCTGGATGTGGTGGCTACTTTGTGCTATTTATTACTTTTATGTAATAATTAGGGATGAGCGAACTAGAACTGTATAGTTCGGGTTCGTACCGAATTTTGGGGTGTCCGTGACACGGACCCGAACCCGGACATTTTCGTAAAAGTCTGGGTTCGGGTTCGGTGTTCGTCGCTTTCTTGGCGCTTTTGTGACGCTTTCTTGGCGCTTTTTGAAAGGCTGCAAAGCAGCCAATCAACAAGCGTCATACTACATGCCCCAAGAGGCCGTCACAGCCATGCCTACTATTGGCATGGCTGTGATTGGCCAGAGCACCATGTGACCCAGCCTCTATTTAAGCTGGAGTCACATAGCGCCGCCCGTCACTCTGCTCTGATTAGCGTAGGGAGAGGTTGTGGATGCGACAGTAGGGCGAGATTAGGCAGATTAACTCCTCCAAAGGACTTCACTTGATTAATCGATCGATCTGCAGCTGTGCATCATTGAGCTGCTGAAATTCAAATGCTCACTCACTGTTTTTAGGCTGCCCAGACCGTTTGTCAGTCACTTTTTTCTGGGGTGATCGGCGGCCATTTTGTGTCTTGTGCGGTGCTGCGACCAAGTGCATCCAAGCTGCGACCAAGTGCATTTAACCCTCAATGGTGTGGTTGTTTTTTGGCTAAAGCCTACATCAGGGTGAAGCTGTCACACCAAGTGCATTTAACCAGCAATAGTCTGTTCATTTTTTTGGCCATATACTAAATCAGGGGCAAGCTGCGCCTGTCACCAAGTGCATTTAACCCTCAATGGTGTGGTTGTTTTTTGGCTAAAGCCTACATCAGGGTGAAGCTGTCACACCAAGTGCATTTAACCAGCAATAGTCTGTTCATTTTTTGGCCATATACTACATCAGGGGCAAGCTGCGCCTGTCACCAAGTGCATTTAACCCTCAGTAGTGTGGTTGGTCAAGCTGTGACACCAAGTGCATTTAACCAGCAATAGTCTGTTCATTTTTTGGCCATATACTAAATCAGGGGCAAGCTGCGCCCGTCACCAAGTGCATTTAACCAGCAATAGTGTGGTTATTTTTTGGCCATATCCCAGTCTAATTCTGTCACTAAATCCATACCTGTCACCCAGCGCCTAAATACTAGGCCTCAAATTTATATCCCGCTAAATCTCTCGTTACCGCTGTCCTGTTGTGGCTGGGAAAGTTATTTAGTGTCCGTCAAAGCACATTTTTTGTTCTGGGTTGAAATACAATTCCCAATTTAGCAATTTCATAATTTAGTGGTTTCTGCTATATCAGAGCTATTTGAAATCTATCCCTAAAAGGGTATATAATATTCAAGGTGCACATTGGGTCATTCAGAATAACTTCACACACACCCGCTACTGTGTATTTCTAAGTCTAATTCTGTCACTAAACCCATACCTGTCACCCAGCGCCTAAATACTAGGCCTCAAATTTATATCCTGCTAAATCTCTCGTTAACGCTGTCCTGTTGTGGCTGGGAAAGTTATTTAGTGTCCGTCAAAGCACATTTTTTGTTCTGGGTTGAAATACAATTCCCAATTTAGCAATTTCATAATTTAGTGGTTTCTGCTATATCAGAGCTATTTGAAATCTATCCCTAAAAGGGTATATAATATTCAAGGTGCACATTGGGTCATTCAGAATAACTTCACACACACCCGCTACTGTGTATTTCTAAGCCTAATTCTGTCACTAAACCCATACCTGTCACCCAGCGCCTAAATACTAGGCCTCAAATTTATATCCTGCTAAATCTCTCGTTAACGCTGTCCTGTTGTGGCTGGGAAAGTTATTTAGTGTCCGTCAAAGCCCTTTTTTTGTTCTGGGTTGAAATACAATTCCCAATTTAGCAATTTCATAATTTAGTGGTTTCTGCTATATCAGAGCTATTTGAAATCTATCCCTAAAAGGGTATATAATATTCAAGGTGCACATTGGGTCATTCAGAATAACTTCACACACACCCGCTACTGTGTATTTCTAAGTCTAATTCTGTCACTAAACCCATACCTGTCACCCAGCGCCTAAATACTAGGCCTCAAATTTATATCCTGCTAAATCTCTCGTTAACGCTGTCCTGTTGTGGCTGGGAAAGTTATTTAGTGTCCGTCAAAGCACATTTTTTGTTCTGGGTTTAAATACAATTCCCAATTTAACAATTTCATAATTTAGTGGTTTCTGCTATATCAGAGCTATTTGAAATCTATCCCTAAAAGGGTATATAATATTCAAGGTGCACATTGGGTCATTCAGAATAACTTCACACACACCCGCTACTGTGTATTTCCAAGTCTAATTCTGTCACTAAACCCATACCTGTCACCCAGCGCCTAAATACTAGGCCTCAAATTTATATCCTGCTAAATCTCTCGTTACCGCTGTCCTGTTGTGGCTGGGAAAGTTATTTAGTGTCCGTCAAAGCACATTTTTTGTTCTGGGTTGAAATACAATTCCCAATTTAGCAATTTCATAATTTAGTGGTTTCTGCTATATCAGAGCTATTTGAAATCTATCCCTAAAAGGGTATATAATATTCAAGGTGCACATTGGGTCATTCAGAATAACTTCACACACACCCGCTACTGTGTATTTCCAAATCTAATTCTGTCACTAAACCCATACCTGTCACCCAGCGCCTAAATACTAGGCCTCAAATTTATATCCTGCTAAATCTCTCGTTAACGCTGTCCTGTTGTGGCTGGGAAAGTTATTTAGTGTCCGTCAAAGCACATTTTTTGTTCTGGGTTGAAATACAATTCCCAATTTAGCAATTTCATAATTTAGTGGTTTCTGCTATATCAGAGCTATTTGAAATCTATCCCTAAAAGGGTATATAATATTCAAGGTGCACATTGGGTCATTCAGAATAACTTCACACACACCCGCTACTGTGCATTTCCAAGTCTAATTCTGTCACTAAATCCATACCGGTCACCCAGCGCCTAAATACTAGGCCTCAAATTTATATCCCGCTGAATTTGAATACAATACATTGGGCCAAATAATATATTTGTTGTTGTGGTGAACCATAACAATGAGAAAAACATCTAGTAAGGGACGCGGACGTGGACATGGTCGTGGTGGTGTTAGTGGACCCTCTGGTGCTGGGAGAGGACGTGGCCGTTCTGCCACATCCACACGTCCTAGTGTACCAACTACCTCAGGTCCCAGTAGCCGCCAGAATTTACAGCGATATATGGTGGGGCCCAATGCCGTTCTAAGGATGGTAAGGCCTGAGCAGGTACAGGCATTAGTCAATTGGGTGGCCGACAGTGGATCCAGCACGTTCACATTATCTCCCACCCAGTCTTCTGCAGAAAGCGCACAGATGGCGCCTGAAAACCAACCCCATCAGTCTGTCACATCACCCCCATGCATACCAGGGAAACTGTCTCAGCCTCAAGTTATGCAGCAGTCTCTTATGCTGTTTGAAGACTCCGCTGGCAGGGTTTCCCAAGGGCATCCACCTAGCCCTTCCCCAGCGGTGAAAGACATAGAATGCACTGACGCACAACCACTTATGTTTCCTGATGATGAGGACATGGGAATACCACCTCAGCATGTCTCTGATGATGACGAAACACAGGTGCCAACTGCTGCGTCTTTCTGCAGTGTGCAGACTGAACAGGAGGTCAGGGATCAAGACTGGGTGGAAGACGATGCAGGGGACGATGAGGTCCTAGACCCCACATGGAATGAAGGTCGTGCCACTGACTTTCACAGTTCGGAGGAAGAGGCAGTGGTGAGACCGAGCCAACAGCGTAGCAAAAGAGGGAGCAGTGGGCAAAAGCAGAACACCCGCCGCCAAGAGACTCCGCCTGCTACTGACCGCCGCCATCTGGGACCGAGCACCCCAAAGGCAGCTTCAAGGAGTTCCCTGGCATGGCACTTCTTCAAACAATGTGCTGACGACAAGACCCGAGTGGTTTGCACGCTGTGCCATCAGAGCCTGAAGCGAGGCATTAACGTTCTGAACCTGAGCACAACCTGCATGACCAGGCACCTGCATGCAAAGCATGAACTGCAGTGGAGTAAACACCTTAAAACCAAGGAAGTCACTCAGGCTCCCCCTGCTACCTCTTCTGCTGCTGCCGCCTCGGCCTATTCTGCTGCTGCCGCCTCGGCCTCTTCCTCCGCCTCTGGAGGAACGTTGGCACCTGCCGCCCAGCAAACAGGGGATGTACCACCAACACCACCACCACCACCTCCGTCACCAAGCGTCTCAACCATGTCACACGCCAGCGTTCAGCTCTCCATCTCACAAACATTTGATAGAAAGCGTAAATTCCCACCTAGCCACCCTCGATCCCTGGCCCTGAATGCCAGCATTTCTAAACTACTGGCCTATGAAATGCTGTCATTTAGGCTGGTGGACACAGACAGCTTCAAACAGCTCATGTCGCTTGCTGTCCCACAGTATGTTGTTCCCAGCCGGCACTACTTCTCCAAGAGAGCCGTGCCTTCCCTGCACAACCAAGTATCCGATAAAATCAAGTGTGCACTGCGCAACGCCATCTGTAGCAAGGTCCACCTAACCACAGATACGTGGACCAGTAAGCACGGCCAGGGACGCTATATCTCCCTAACTGCACACTGGGTAAATGTAGTGGCAGCTGGGCCCCAGGCGGAGAGCTGTTTGGCGCACGTCCTTCCGCCGCCAAGGATCGCAGGGCAACATTCTTTGCCTCCTGTTGCCACCTCCTCCTTCTCGGCTTCCTCCTCCTCTTCTTCCACCTGCTCATCCAGTCAGCCACACACCTTCACCACCAACTTCAGCACAGCCCGGGGTAAACGTCAGCAGGCCATTCTGAAACTCATATGTTTGGGGGACAGGCCCCACACCGCACAGGAGTTGTGGCGGGGTATTGAACAACAGACCGACGAGTGGTTGCTGCCGGTGAGCCTCAAGCCCGGCCTGGTGGTGTGTGATAATGGGCGAAATCTCGTTGCAGCTCTGGGACTAGCCAATTTGACGCACATCCCTTGCTTGGCGCATGTGCTGAATTTGGTGGTGCAGAAGTTCATTCACAACTACCCCGACATGTCAGAGCTGCTGCATAAAGTGCGGGCCGTCTGTTCGCGCTTCCGGCGTTCACATCCTGCTGCTGCTCGCCTGTCTGCGCTACAGCGTAACTTCGGCCTTCCCGCTCACCGCCTCATATGCGACGTGCCCACCAGGTGGAACTCCACCTTGCACATGCTGGACAGACTGTGCGAGCAGCAGCAGGCCATAGTGGAGTTTCAGCTGCAGCACGCACGGGTCAGTCGCACTACAGAACAGCACCACTTCACCACCAATGACTGGGCCTCCATGCGAGACCTGTGTGCCCTGTTGCGCTGTTTCGAGTACTCCACCAACATGGCCAGTGGCGATGACACCGTTATCAGCGTTACAATACCACTTCTATGTCTCCTTGAGAAAACACTTAGGGCGATGATGGAAGAGGAGGTGGCCCAGGAGGAGGAGGAGGAGGAGGAGGAAGAGGGGTCATTTTTAGCACTTTCAGGCCAGTCTCTTCGAAGTGACTCAGAGGGAGGTTTTTGGCAACAGCAGAGGCCAGGTACAAATGTGGCCAGCCAGGGCCCACTACTGGAGGACGAGGAGGACGAGGATGAGGAGGAGGTGGAGGAGGATGAGGATGAAGCATGGTCACAGCGGGGTGGCACCCAACGCAGCTCGGGTCCATCACTGGTGCGTGGCTGGGGGGAAAGGCAGGACGATGACGATACGCCTCCCACAGAGGACAGCTTGTCCTTACCCCTGGGCAGCCTGGCACACATGAGCGACTACATGCTGCAGTGCCTGCGCAACGACAGCAGAGTTGCCCACATTTTAACCTGTGCGGACTACTGGGTTGCCATCCTGCTGGATCCACGCTACAAAGACAATGTGCCCACCTTACTTCCTGCACTGGAGCGTGATAGGAAGATGCGCGAGTACAAGTGCACGTTGGTAGACGCGCTACTGAGAGCATTCCCAAATGTCACAGGGGAACAAGTGGAAGCCCAAGGCCAAGGCAGAGGAGGAGCAAGAGGTCGCCAAGGCAGCTGTGTCACGGCCAGCTCCTCTGAGGGCAGGGTTAGCATGGCAGAGATGTGGAAAACTTTTGTCAACACGCCACAGCTAACTGCACCACCACCTGATACGCAACGTGTTAGCAGGAGGCAACATTTCACTAACATGGTGGAACAGTACGTGTGCACACCCCTCCAAGTACTGACTGATGGTTCGGCCCCATTCAACTTCTGGGTCTCTAAATTGTCCACGTGGCCAGAGCTAGCCTTTTATGCCTTGGAGGTGCTGGCCTGCCCGGCAGCCAGCGTTTTGTCTGAACGTGTATTCAGCACGGCAGGGGGCGTCATTACAGACAAACGCAGCCGCCTGTCTACAGCCAATGTGGACAAGCTGACGTTCATAAAAATGAACCAGGCATGGATCCCACAGGACCTGTCCGTCCCTTGTCCAGATTAGACATTAACTACCTCCCCATAACCATATATTATTGGACTCCAGGGCACTTCCTCATTCAATCCTATTTTTATTTTCATTTTACCATTATATTGCGAGGCTACCCAAAGTTGAATGAACCTCTCCTCTGCCTGTGTGCTAGGCCTAAATATATGCCAATGGACTGTTGCAGTGGTGGCTGACATGAAGCCTGATTCTCTGCTATGACATGCAGACTAATTCTCTGCTGACATGAAGCCAGATTGTCTGTTACGGGACCTCTCTCCTCTGCCTGGGTGCTGGGCCTAAATTTATGACAATGGACTGTTGCAGTGGTGGCTGACGTGAAGCCTGATTCTCTGCTATGACATGCAGACTGATTCTCTGCTGACATGAAGCCAGATTGTCTGTTACGGGACCTCTCTGCTCTGCCTGTGTGCTAGGCCTAAATATATGCCAATGGACTGTTGCAGTGGTGGGTGACGTGAAGCCTCATTCTCTGCTATGACATGCAGACTGATTCTCTGCTGACATGAAGCCAGATCGTCTGTTACGGGACCTCTCTGCTCTGCCTGTGTGCTAGGCCTAAATATATGCCAATGGACTGTTGCAGTGGTGGGTGACGTGAAGCCTCATTCTCTGCTATGACATGCAGACTGATTCTCTGCTGACATGAAGCCAGATTGTCTGTTACGGGACCTCTCTGCTCTGCCTGTGTGCTAGGCCTAAATATATGCCAATGGACTGTTGCAGTGGTGGGTGACGTGAAGCCTCATTCTCTGCTATGACATGCAGACTGATTCTCTGCTGACATGAAGCCAGATCGTCTGTTACGGGACCTCTCTGCTCTGCCTGTGTGCTAGGCCTAAATATATGCCAATGGACTGTTGCAGTGGTGGGTGACGTGAAGCCTCATTCTCTGCTATGACATGCAGACTGATTCTCTGCTGACATGAAGCCAGATTGTCTGTTACGGGACCTCTCTGCTCTGCCTGTGTGCTAGGCCTAAATATATGCCAATGGACTGTTGCAGTGGTGGGTGACGTGAAGCCTCATTCTCTGCTATGACATGCAGACTGATTCTCTGCTGTCATGAAGCCAGATTGTCTGTTACGGGACCTCTCTGCTCTGCCTGTGTGCTAGGCCTAAATATATGCCAATGGACTGTTGCAGTGGTGGGTGACGTGAAGCCTCATTCTCTGCTATGACATGCAGACTGATTCTCTGCTGACATGAAGCCAGATCGTCTGTTACGGGACCTCTCTGCTCTGCCTGTGTGCTAGGCCTAAATATATGCCAATGGACTGTTGCAGTGGTGGGTGACGTGAAGCCTCATTCTCTGCTATGACATGCAGACTGATTCTCTGCTGACATGAAGTCAGATTGTCTGTTACGGGACCTCTCTGCTCTGCCTGTGTGCTAGGCCTAAATATATGCCAATGGACTGTTGCAGTGGTGGGTGACGTGAAGCCTCATTCTCTGCTATGACATGCAGACTGATTCTCTGCTGACATGAAGCCAGATCGTCTGTTACGGGACCTCTCTGCTCTGCCTGTGTGCTAGGCCTAAATATATGCCAATGGACTGTTGCAGTGGTGGGTGACGTGAAGCCTCATTCTCTGCTATGACATGCAGACTGATTCTCTGCTGACATGAAGCCAGATTGTCTGTTACGGGACCTCTCTGCTCTGCCTGTGTGCTAGGCCTAAATATATGCCAATGGACTGTTGCAGTGGTGGGTGACGTGAAGCCTCATTCTCTGCTATGACATGCAGACTGATTCTCTGCTGTCATGAAGCCAGATTGTCTGTTACGGGACCTCTCTGCTCTGCCTGTGTGCTAGGCCTAAATATATGCCAATGGACTGTTGCAGTGGTGGGTGACGTGAAGCCTCATTCTCTGCTATGACATGCAGACTGATTCTCTGCTGTCATGAAGCCAGATTGTCTGTTACGGGACCTCTCTGCTCTGCCTGTGTGCTAGGCCTAAATATATGCCAATGGACTGTTGCAGTGGTGGGTGACGTGAAGCCTCATTCTCTGCTATGACATGCAGACTGATTCTCTGCTGACATGAAGCCAGATTGTCTGTTACGGGACCTCTCTCCTCTGCCTGTGTGCTAGGCCTAAATATATGCCAATGGACTGTTGCAGTGGTGGCTGACGTGAAGCCTCATTCTCTGCTATGACATGCAGACTAATTCTCTGCTGACATGAAGCCAGATTGTCTGTTACGGGACCTCTCTCCTCTGCCTGGGTGCTGGGCCTAAATTTATGACAATGGACTGTTGCAGTGGTGGCTGACGTGAAGCCTGATTCTCTGCTATGACATGCAGACTGATTCTCTGCTGACATGAAGCCAGATCCTCTGTTACGGGACCTCTCTCCTCTGCCTGGGTGCTGGGCCTAAATTTATGACAATGGACTGTTGCAGTGGTGGCTGACGTGAAGCCTGATTCTCTGCTATGACATGCAGACTGATTCTCTGCTGACATGAAGCCAGATCCTCTGTTACGGGACCTCTCTCCTCTGCCTGGGTGCTGGGCCTAAATTTATGAAAATGGACTCTTACAGTGGTGGGTGACGTGAAGCCTGATTCTCTGCTATGACATGAAGACTGATTCTCTGCTGACATGAAGCCAGATTGTCTGTTACGGGACCTCTCTCCTCTGCCTGGGTGCCGGGGCCTAAATATCTGAGAATGGACTGTTCCAGTGGTGGGTGACGGGAAGCCAGATTCTCTGCTATGGAACCTCTCTCCAATTGATTTTGGTTAATTTTTATTTATTTAATTTTTATTTTAATTAATTTCCCTATCCACATTTGTTTGCAGGGGATTTACCTACATGTTGCTGCATTTTGCAGCCCTCTAGCCCTTTCCTGGGCTGTTTTACAGCCGTTTTAGTGCCGAAAAGTTCGGGTCCCCATTGACTTCAATGGGGTTCGGGTTCGGGACGAAGTTCGGATCGGGTTCGGATCCCGAACCCGAACATTTCCGGGATGTTCGGCCGAACTTCTCGAACCCGAACATCCAGGTGTTCGCTCAACTCTACTAATAATCCGAAATTTCTCTCTCTTTCAATACTTTTTACATTTAGATGTGATGAAATGTACAGTATAATATTTTTTGGGATACTTGTTTTTACATATTTACAAAGCAAAACAAGAGGAAGGCTCAGTTATGGTTCATTGAACCAAAATAAATACACTGAGTTCATTGAATTTAGAATTTATCTCCGGTGCCGTTCTGCATGCTGGTCCCAAAAAAAAAAAAAAGAACATTAAAGCATATGGTTTATTTTTATCAGAGCTGACAAGGCAGAAAATCTTCCTCTCAAATGAATAAGAAAATATAAAATTACCAAGTTTACTAATGAAAATTGACATTTGATTTCAGGAAGTTATATTTACCTACAATAAGCTAATGTTCTGATTTGTAAGCCGCAACAATGATGAATGTCTTGCTTTGTATCTATTGTACAATGCACCCAGTATTTCTAGTTTATGATCTTTTTGCTTATGTGAAGTGTAAAAAAGGAGGCTTTATCAATGGGAATAAATGATAACTACTCATACTGTGCATCATGCAAAACAGATCAACTACACTTTCAGATTTTATGCTATACGGGGTTACTGTAACTCTCTTGAATACAAATATTACATTTCAAATAATACGTTACTTAGTTAAGTAAATGTTTGCTTGTTGTAGTTTGTTTATGTTTTAGCACTAGATATTTTTTAAATGAACTTATAACATCATCATTTCATTTCTCTATCTTGGGCTGAAATAATCATAATTAAATCATTAAATATTAAAGAGGACCTTTCATGTTTTTTTTATTTATTGAGATAAATACCTTTACTTGCTGATGCTGCCACCCTGTCTGATTTTTTTTAAATATAGCTCCTGCGCCCCACTGTGTTCCCCCATAGTTTTCCAGCTCAGTATGCTAATACTGAGCATTAGTACAGGGAGGAGGAGACGCCAGGGTTTCTCAATGGGTGTCTTCTATAACAGCGGAGAGCGTCACAGCAAGGGAGAAAAAAACAAAACATACCTTCTCCCTGGCTGTGATGCGCTCCACTGTGATTGGATCGCGGCACAGCCAGGGAGAAGGAGATGCCCATTGAGAAACCCTGGAATCTCCTCCTCCCTGTTTCGATGCTCAGTATTAGCATACTGAGCGGGAAAACTACGGGGGAACATAGCGGGTCGCAGGACCAATATTTAAAAAAGGTATTTATCTCAATTAATAAAAAAAAATGAACATGTCATCTTTTGTCCTGACACTATTTCCAGGGCCCTTTAGGGTCAGATAGGGCTCTAGGTTCCTGCGTATGAACATTCCTACGATCGAGGTCTGTTCATACTGATAGTAACAGGAAAGATACGTGTAACTTTCCTGTGACGATTTAAGCGTTTAGCCTGGTGCTAAAGCTATTTTTTAGCAGCCTCCCCTATTATTGTTGTTTGTACTCTCTTTTTTCTATATCTTTCTGTAAACCAATAATTGATTAATAGTTCCATTACCATTGTAACCCTTGTGAGTGGGATACTTTTTGTCCAAAGGTTCCCTAATCTCCTCTTTTTTTCTTTGTTTTACTTCTGCATACTGATAGTAGTCAGGACTCGGTTTAGGGATTCACTAGGTGGTGACCTTTCCCTAGTTTCCCGGCCTAGTACCTATTCCCTTCCCTCTTGTGTTCAGTGTGGAGTTTACTACCCACACTGCGCCGTGACACCAGGCTTAATTTTGCAAATGTGACATACTTCACTTTATGCGGTGATAACTTTAGAATGCTTTTATTTATCCAAGTCATTCTGAGATTGTTTTCTTGGGACGTCCTGTACTTGATGTTAGGGGTAAATTTGGGTCGATAACTTTTACCTTTATATTATAAAAAATCTAAAATCTAAATTTTAATTTCTACACATTAAAGGCAGAAGTGATACTTCATTAGAGGTTCTATATTTTTATTTAAGATTCCCTATATGTCTACTTTATGTTGGCTTCATTTAAAAAATTACATTTTACTTTTTTAGGGCAATAGAAGGCTTAGAATTTAAGAAGCAATTTTAAAAATTTTCTATAAAATGTTCAAAATCGACTTTTTCAAGGATCAGTTCAGTTCTGAAGTCACTTTGAGGGTCTTACATAATAGAAACCACCCATAAATGACCCCATTTAACCCCTTAAGGACATAGGACGTACCGGTACGCCCTATTTCCCGAGTCCTTAAGGACCGAGGACGTACCGGTACGTCCTGACTTAAAAATGTAATTCCGGCGCCGCGGGGGTTAATCGGAACGGGATTTCGGCTGAAATCATTCAGCCGGCATCCCGTAACAATGCAGGGGGGGTCATTGGACCCCCGCGTATCGGCAATCGCAGAAAACCGCAGGTCAATTCAGACCTGCGGTTTTCTGCGTTTCCGGTCCATTCGGGTGTCCTGTGACCCGATGAACCGGAAAAAGACTGCGATCGGTGGCGTAATTTTACACCACCAATCGCAGTCCGAGGATTTGAGGAGGCGGTGCTGGCCCTGGTGCTGAACACTGCTGTCCAGGGTGCTGATTGGTGCAGGGGAGAGAGGCGCGAGATTCAAACTTCCTGCGCTCCTCTCTCCCCTCCTCTTCCTGTTCTGCACGAGCACCCGGCAGCATCGTCCAGCACCAGCTCCTGTGTCCCCCTAATCGCCATCCATCACCCTCCTGCACCCATCGCCACCCAGGTAGGTTAGGGTCAGTGAGGGAGAGGCACCGTTAGGCAGGGAAAGAAGGGAAAAGTAAGTTAGGAAAAAAAAAAAAAAAAGTACTTTTATTCCAAACTTCCATCTATCCATCTAACCCTAACCCCGACCCCCCCTGCCACTTGCCCCCCCCCCACCAGCTCCCCCCCCACCCCCACCAGCCCCCCCCCCCCTCACCACCACTTTTTTTTTTCTGCGTGCGCTGACTGGCCGGCACTTTTTAGCGTCCGTCCACTGTCCGCATCGCCCGCCCCACCGCTGATCAGTGTTGTACCGCTGATTAGCAAGTTTTAACTTTTTTTTTTCCTATCACTTGCCCTTTTTTTCTTGCCTTTTCTAGTACGCGAACACCCGTTGCCCCCACACACACGCACATATAATAAAGTTTGCCACACACGCACACCTACACGCACACACACCCATGGCCCGCCGGGTGTTCTCGGCCGAGGAGGCATACGCCCAGATTGCCTCCGACTCCGAGAGCCCCAGTGAGGATGAAGATGACCCCACATTCCTTTTATCATCCGCATCCTCCTCATCATCATCGGATGACGATGAGCCACCAAGGCGGCGGAGACGCCGCCAGGCGGAGCCAGGGGCCGCACATGCTAGGGATCCTGTGGCCCACCCTAGTACGAGCCGCCCTGGGGTTCGTACTGGTTTCCCGGCCCACCAAATAAGTCCACCGGAGCCCCCTGCCGATGAACTTAGCTGGTGTCCCCCAGTGGACTTTGAGCCTGAGATTCCGGATTTCGCTGGCAATCCTGGAATCCAGATTCCCACAGTGGGGTTTACTGAAATAGACTTTTTTAGTTTTTTTTTCAGTAACCCACTGGTGAATTTGATGGTGGAGCAGACGAATCTGTACGCCCAACAGTTCGTCGCTCAAAACCCAGGCTCAGTTTTGGCTAGACCCGGTGGCTGGACGCCGGTCAGTGCAGCCGAAATGAGGACATTTTGGGGCCTCGTGCTGCATATGGGTCTAGTCCAAAAACCCAGTGTCAGGCAATACTGGAGTGGGGACGTCCTGTACCAGACCCCACTGTACAGTATGGTCATGACACGTCACCGGTTTGAGGCCATCCGGAAATGTCTGCATTATTCCGATAATGCAGCATGTCCACCCCGGGGTGATCCTGCCTATGACCGGCTGTATAAGATACGGCCGGTCATCGATCACTTTGGGGCCACATTTCAGCAGGCCTACGTACCTGGAAGGGAGGTCGCGGTTGATGAGTCTCTCGTTGCGTTCAAGGTGAGACTCAGTTTCCGCCAATACATTCCCACAAAGCGGGCGAGGTATGGCGTGAAGCTATACAAAATTTGTGAGAGTACCTCAGGGTACACTTACAAATTTCGTGTGTACGAGGGGCGAGATTCCCGTATTCAACCCCCAGAATGTCCCCCCACTCTGGGTGTTAGCGGGAAACTCGTGTGGGACCTTATGTACCCACTGCTGGATAGTGGTTACCACTTGTACGTGGATAACTTTTATACCAGCATTCCCTTGTTCAGGTCCCTTGCCGCCAGATCCACGTTCGCTTGTGGGACCGTGCGGAAAAATCAACGCGGCCTCCCTGCCTACCCCCTCCAGGTACCTATCCCCAGGGGTGAGACCCGTGCACTTACCAGTGGAAACCTGTTGCTGGTCAGGTATAAGGACAAGAGGGATGTCCTTATGCTGTCCACAATCCACGGTAACAGCACCACCCCAGTCCCTGTGCGAGGTACCGCGGCAACGGTCCTCAAGCCCGATTGTATCGTCGACTACAATCGGTATATGGGAGGAGTTGATCTCTCTGATCAAGTCCTCACGCCATATAACGCCATGCGCAAAACCCGGGCATGGTACAAAAAAGTTGCGGTCTACTTGGTGCAGGTTGCCATGTACAACTCTTTTGTACTATCCCGAAGCGCTGGCAGCACAGGGACATTCCTCCAATTCTATGAGGCAGTCCTCAAGGACCTGATCTTTTCGGACCGGGAAAGAGCAGGCCGGAGTACCTCGGGAACTGGAGGCGCCCGGATCGTCCCTGGCCAACACTTTCCAGGTGTGGTCCCTCATACTGGAAAGAAGGGACGAACCCAAAAAAAGTGCAGAGTGTGTCACAAGAGGGGGATACGGAAGGACACCACCACTCAATGTGACACGTGCCCCGATCATCCGGGCCTCTGCATTATCGATTGCTTCAGGGAGTATCACACTTCCATGGAGTACAAAATTTTTATAATCCCCAACAGTTCACTAGAGAACATAAAACACTATGGCTCTCAGACTTTGGAGACACGAAAACAATTTTTCTTTCCCCAAAAAATATTAGTTTT
The DNA here is from genome assembly GCF_014858855.1 of Bufo gargarizans. Taxonomy (NCBI): domain Eukaryota; kingdom Metazoa; phylum Chordata; class Amphibia; order Anura; family Bufonidae; genus Bufo; species Bufo gargarizans. Next base: position 259,107,683 of record NC_058081.1, on the reverse strand, counting down.
AGTGCAGGCATCCTCAAACTGCGGCCCTCCAGATGTTGTAAAACCATAACTCCCAGCATGCCCAGACAACCTACAGCCATCATCAGGGCATGGTGGGAATTGTAGTTTTACAACATCTGGAGGGCCGCAGTTTTAGGATGCCTGCTTAGTGTCTCCAAAGTCTGAGAGCCATACATATTGGGCATCGTCGCGTGCGTAAAAGTCGTCGCTATAAAAATAACTTTTTACCAAACGCCTCGGATGAACGGTGTTAAAAATATAAAATAAAAACGGTGCCAAAACACCTATTTTTGGGCAAAATTTTAATTTAAATCCATTTTGCCGGTAATAAAGCAAGGGTTAACAGCCAAACAAAACTAAACATTTATTGCCCCAATTCTGTAGTTTGCAGAAACACCCCATATGTGGTCGTAAATGGCTATATAGCTGCACGGCAGGGCATAGAACGAAGGGAACTCCATACGGTTTCTGGAAGGCAGATTTTGATGGACAGTTTTTTTTTTTACACCATGTCCCATTAGAAGCCCCCCCTGATGTAGCCTAGACTAGAAACTCCCAAAAAGTGACCCCATCTAAGAAACTACACCCCTCAAGGTATTCAAAAGTTACTTTACAAACTATGTTAACCCTTTAGGTGTTCCACAAAACTAAATAGCGAATGTAGAAACAATTTTAGAATTTAATTTTTTTGTTACATTGCCTCAAAAAAGAGTAATATAGAGCAACCAAAAATCTAATTTACCCCAAAAATAGTCCCAAAACAACAACCACCTTATCCCGTAGTTTCCTAGATGGGGTCACTTTTATGGAGTTTCTACTCTAGGGGGGCATCAGGGGGCTTGAAAGGGTACATGGTGTAAATAAACCAGTCCAGCAAAATCTGCCTTCCAAAAACCATATGACGTTCCTCCCCTTCTTCTATGTCCTGCCGTTTAGCCAAATAGTAGTTTACCACCACATATGGGGTGTTTCTGCAAACTACAGAATCAGGGCAACCCATTTTGAGTGTTGTTTGGCAGTTAACCCTTGTTTTACTCCTGGAAAAAACTGATTATATTGGAAAATTTTCCAAAAAATAGAAATTTCAAAATTGTTTCTCCATCTGCCATTAACTCTTGTGGAACACCTAAAGGGTTAACAAAGTTTGTAAACCCAGTTTTGAATACCTTGAGGGGTGTACTTTCTTAGATGGAGTCACTTTTTTGAAATTTCTATTCTAGAGGTGCAACAGGGGGCTTCAAATGGGACATGGTATAAACAAAACCAGTCCTGCAAAATCTGCCTTCCAAAACCCATATGGTGTTCCCCTCCTTCTATGTGCTACTGTTCGGCCAAACAGTAGTTTACGACCACATATGGGGTGTTTTTGCAAACTACAAAATCAGGGCAACCCATTTTGAGTGTTGTTTGGCAGTTAACCCTTGTTTTACTCCTGGAAAAAATTGATTATATTGGAAAATTTTCAAAAAAATAGAAATTTAAAAATTGTTTCTCCATCTGCCATTAACTCTTGTGGAACACCTAAAGGGTTAACAAAGTTTGTAAACCCAGTTTTGAATACCTTGAGGGGTGTACTTTCTTAGATGGAGTCACTTTTTTGAAATTTCTATTCTAGGGGTGCAACAGGGGGCTTCAAATGGGACATGGTATAAACAAAACCAGTCCTGCAAAATCTGCCTTCCAAAACCAATATGGTGTTCCCCTCCTTCTATGTGCTCCTGTTCGGCCAAACAGAGTAGTTAACGACCACATATGGGGTGTTTTTGCAAACTACAGAATCAGGGCAACCCATTTTGAGTGTTGTTTGGCAGTTAACCCTTGTTTTACTCCTGGAAAAAACTGATTATATTGGAAAATTTTCCAAAAAATAGAAATTTCAAAATTGTTTCTCCATCTGCCATTAACTCTTGTGGAACACCTAAAGGGTTAACAAAGTTTGTAAACCCAGTTTTGAATACCTTGAGGGGTGTACTTTCTTAGATGGAGTCACTTTTTTGAAATTTCTATTCTAGGGGTGCAACAGGGGGCTTCAAATGGGACATGGTATAAACAAAACCAGTCCTGCAAAATCTGCCTTCCAAAACCCATATGGTGTTCCCCTCCTTCTATGTGCTCCCGTTCGGCCAAACAGTAGTTTACGACCACATATGGGGTGTTTCTGCAAACTACAGAATCAGGGCAACCCATTTTGAGTGTTGTTTGGCAGTTAACCCTTGTTTTACTCCTGGAAAAAATTGATTATATTGGAAAATTTTCCAAAAAATAGAAATTTCTAAATTGTTTCTCCATCTGCCATTAACTCTTGTGGAACACCTAAAGGGTTAACAAAGTTTGTAAACCCAGTTTTGAATACCTTGAGGGGTGTACTTTCTTAGATGGAGTCACTTTTTTGAAATTTCTATTCTAGGGGTGCAACAGGGGGCTTCAAATGGGACATGGTATAAACAAAACCAGTCCTGCAAAATCTGCCTTCCAAAACCCATATGGTGTTCCCCTCCTTCTATGTGCTACCGTTCGGCCAAACAGTAGTTTACGACCACATATGGGGTGTTTCTGCAAACTACAGAATCAGGGCAACCCATTTTGAGTGTTGTTTGGCAGTTAGCCCTTGTTTTACTCCTGGAAAAAATTGATTATATTGGAAAATTTTCCAAAAAATAGAAATTTCAAAATTGTTTCTCCATCTGCCATTAACTCTTGTGGAAGACCTAAAGGGTTAATAAAGTTTGAAAAAACAGTTTTGAATACCTTGAGGGGTGTAGTTTCTAGAATGGGGTCATTTTTTGGAGGTTTCTATTATCTAAGCCTCACAATATGACTTCAAACCTGAACTGGTCCATAAAAAGTGGGATTTTGAAGATTTCTCAAAAATTTCAAAATTTGCTTCTAAACTTCTAAGCCTTGTAACATCCCCAAAAAATAAAATATCATTCCCAAAATGCTACAAACATGAAGTAGACATATGGGGAATGTAAAGTCATCACAATTTTTGGGGGTATTACTATGTATTACAGAAGTAGAGAAACTGAAACTTTGAAATTTGCTAATTTTTCAAAATTTTTGGTAAAAAATGTATTTTTTTATGCAAAAAAATTAACTTTTTTGACCCAATTTTAGCAGTGTCATGAAGTACAATATGTGACGAAAAAACAATCTCAGAACGGCCTGGGTAAGTCGAAGCGTTTTAAAGTTATGAGCACTTAAAGTGACACTGGTCAGATTTGCAAAAAATGGCCTGGTCCTTAAGGTGAAAATGAGCCTGGTCCTTAAGGGGTTAAAAAAAACTACACCCCTCAAATTACTCAAAACTGTTTTCACAAACATTGCAACCCTTTAGGTGTTCCACAAGAATTAAAGGAGGCAAAATGTACAATTTACAGTTTTTGTGGAGATTTTCTATTTTAATTTAATTTTTCCTATAACACAGCAAGGGTTAACAGCAAAACAAACCTCAATAGCTATTACCTTGATTCAGCAGTTTACAAAAACATCCCATTTATGTTCGTAAACTGCTGTATGGGTACACGGCAGGGCGCAGAAGGAGAGGAGCAAAATATGGTTTTTGGAGAGCAGATTTAGCTGGAATGGCTTTTAAATGTTGTGTCATATTTACGAACACACTAAGGCACCCCTACAGAAGAAATCCCCTAAAAGTGCCTCCATTTTGGAAAGTACACCCTTAAAATAATTTATTGAGAGGTATACTGCTGACTGTTACGTCACAGGCGTTTTATAATATTTAGAAAAACATGGCTGTGAAAATGAAAAATTATATTTTTTACAAGAAAAAGTCACTTAAGCCCAAATTTTTAACTTTAACAAGGGATGACAGGAGAAAATGCACCCCATAATGTGTTACCCATTTTCTCCTGAATACGGCAACACTCCATATGTGGTCGTAAAACTGCTGTATGAGCAGACGGCAGAATTCAAAAGGAAATGAGCAGCATCAGCATTTTCTAATGTGGAATTTGCTGAAATAGGTTTAAGGGCCATAGCTTTTTTATTTTTTGTTGATTGAGCTGTGTGGGGGCTAATTTTTTTGCAGGATGGGCTGTAGTTTTTAATGGTACAATTTTTTGATACATATGATTTTTTGGTCGTTTTTTATTTAATTTATTTAATGTTTTTTTTAAGTATTTTTTATTTATATTTTTTATGAGGTTCACCATGTGGTATATTTGATAAGATAATTTTATTCTGTGGGTTGATACAGTTATGGCGATACCAAATTTATATTGTTTTATTTATGTTCTACCACTTTTATATCATAAAATCACTTTTTATTTAATATTATTTGTTTACATCACCAAATCAAAGACCCATAACTTTTAGATTTTTCCATCAATGTAGCTGTGTGAGAGCTTGTTTTTTTGCAGGACATGCTGTAAGTTGTACTGGTACAATTTTGGGGTCTATATATGACTTTTTGAGCACAGTTTTTTATTTACATTTTTTGGGGGTTCTCTATGTGGTATATCTGATAAGATATTTTATTCTGTGGGTTGATACGTTTATGCATTTATAGCAACAAAAAAATTGTATTGTTTTTTTATGTTCTATCACTTTTATATCATAAAACCACTTTTTATTAAAAAATTTTTTTTTTGCATCACCAAAATCTAAGACACATCATTTTTTTATTTTACCGTCAACATAGTTATATGAGGGCTTATTTTTTGCTGGATAGCCTGTAGTTTTTATTGATATGATTTTGGTATGCATATGATTTTTTTTATCACTTTTTATACATTTTGGGGGGGGGGGGGAGTGAGTAAAAAAAACTGCAATTCCGCCATAGTTTTTAATTTTTACAGCACTTACCATGCGGAATTAGTACCATAATCATTTTAGAGATCAGGTCATTACAGACGCAGTGATAGTGAGTAGTTTGTTTTATTTTTAACATTTTTTAATCTCTTATAAATGATATGTGAAAAGGCTATTTCTTTTTCATTAACATTTTTATTTATTTATTTTTTCACATTTATATCTTAAACTTTTTTATTTTCATAATTTTTTTTATTAAGTCCCACTTGGATCTTGAAGATTCAGTGGGGCTGATGGCTGTACTATACTTTGCAATGCAAGAGCATTGCAAATTATAGTACTATGAGGTTTCCTGGTAGATGGCAACACAGGCCCCATGGATGCCACTGCTGCCACATCTAAGGGGTTATAGCAGAGTGTCAGCATACAGCTGACGCTGCTGATGGCGGCAGCTCCGGCAGATGGGGGCAGGGGGCTCATAAGGGGGGCAGGGGGCACAGACCGGCACAGTTAGGGACACAGGCGGGACAGTTGGAGACAGGGACCTGCACATGCAGAACACGGCTGGAAAAATTAAAGGTACTGCGCAGGAGGTAGGAGAAATTAGGACACACATCAGGGGGCACAGATCGGGGAAGAGGACACATCAGGGGGCACAGATCTACTAATGCCTGATTTCAGGCTCTGATCTGCAGAGTGCAGATCAGAGCCTGAAACCAGCATTTTAAAACTTCCGCGCTTCGATTGGTTAGTCTGCACAGACTAACCAAGCTGAGCGATCGTCGGCAAGGGACCACTCTAATTGGTCCCTTGCCAGCATTACTGGGCTCTGCACTGTCCCTGACAGCAGCAATGCAGGGGCAGAAGCTTTAATCCAAGTGCTTTGCAGCACTTGGATTAAAGAGCTGCCAGAACATTTATATATGTGCTATCTGCACGGGGCATGTGCAGATAGGATGTATATAGCCGTATGGCAGTCGTGAACGGGTTAATAATTAAGTTTTCCAAATTTGTTTCATATTATTTTGTTTTCAAGCTATCAACCTTAATTGCTGTTCTTTTACTAGTTATCATTTTAAATTTCTATTTTATTCACTTTAATGAATGAAAAAACATACATTTTTGATAATCCAAGACATTGGTACAACATATTTTCATGCATCAATTTTTACATTGAAATAGAAGGGACTTGGGATGAACAAAACTGATTTGATCAATCACATTTGTTGTTCCAATGACTTTTTTTAAATCCTGGACAACCCCCTTCGGCAGGTGAAATGGATTTGCTGATTTGCTGACATTGTTTATAACTGAATAGGAAAATGGTGAATACAATACTTTCCTGTCACCACAATGGATGACAATTAGAGATGAGCGAAGTTTTGAAAAATTAGATTCAGCAACTTTGCCAAAGTTAGTCAAGAAATTTGACTGCCTTAGGGTATGGCCACATGTAGCAGCCATGCTGCGGGCGGGTTGTGGCACCTTTAAACAGGGGCTGCTGCTGATATGGGGTTTAGCTGATTAGGTGGAAAGACAAATATGCTAAATATTGCTGTTCTGGCCTGCAATCTCCTGCATGTTTTTTGACAGTAAACACAAAATATTAATCAGTTCTGGCATACCCACTTCTCGAACCCCAGCGCTCTGCTGCCCTACAGGTGGGAGCCCTTCTTCTGCCATCTGCTTTTCTACATCATCTAATCAATGAGAATATGTCATCAGGAACATCCAGCATCTCTCTGCATCTTTGCTGACTTTTCTAGAACATGGAGACTGGATGGTATTGGTTGGCATGCTGGCAATAATAATAAAGAATAATAAAGGCTTCCATCTTATTGGTATTGAATTACATTTAAGGCTACTTTAACACTCACATTTCACGTATCCGTTTAAAACGGATCCGTCTGAAGAATTGCAAAACGGACGCAAACAGGGGACTTTTTAACGGATCCATTCAAACAGATCTGCCTGTAAAGCGTTCTTTACATTTGCTTCTGTTTTGGCTTCCATTTAGCGGATCCGTTTTTAAAGAAGAGGGTGTTCCTTAAAGAGTCCACCCACTTTGACAGTGTATTTAAGCAGGTAAACCTCCATTCAGGCTCATTGTATTCTGGAACCATGTTGCCTGCACACTTGCGTCTGTGATTGAGGTTTCTAATCCTGAAAGCGAGATGGAGAAGACGAGACCAGGAAAGAAGAAGACGTCGATATTGGAAACACCCTATAACTTCCAAACGGATGAGCAGAGGCATTTTTACAGTCCTGTTTTTGGAGCTTCGTGCGAATCCTAAATCTTTTTTTAATTATATGCGCATGACTGTTGATAGTTATGACCAGCTGCTGCAGCGCATTTCATCACGCATTGAAAGCCTTGATACCCGCTACAGAAGGGCAATTTCTCCTGCAGAGCGGCTAATGGTGACAATAAGGTGAAATATTTGTCTTTTTTGGATCGCTGTATATATATTATATAGAATTTTTTTTTCTTATATTTGTTTCTTTTTTTAAAGGTTTCTTGCTACTGGAGAAAGTATCTGTCATCATTACATTACCAATATCAAATGGGAATTTCTACGATCTCCAGAGTAGTCAAAGATACTTGTCGTGGATTTGTGGGAGGTATTGCATGAGGATTTCATCCCACATCCAACAACAGAACGGTGGCTCCAAATAGCAGACAAGTTCATGGAAGCAAGCCAATTCCCTAATTGTGTAGGAGCTGTGGATGGCAAACATATAAGGATTGTAAAACCTTCTGGAAGTGGATCAGATTTTTTTAACTACAAAAAAATATTTCTCATTTATCTTAATGGCCATTGCAGATGCTGCTTATTGATTTGTCGCAGTTGACATTGGAGCGTATGGACGGACAAATGACGCAATGGCTTTCAAAAACTCCTCTAGGGGATGCCTCCTGTATTCAAAGCAGTTTGGATTACCACCTCCAAGACCTTTGCCAGGTACCGATGGACCTTCAATGCCATTTGTCGTAGTAGGGGACGAGGCGTTCCAAATGTCTGAAAATCTCATAAAGCCATACTCCAGCCGTGACTTAAACTCTACAAAGCGCGTATATAACTACAGACTGACATGAGCTAGATGACTGGTAGAGTGCGCCTTTGGCATTTTAGTTGCCAAATGGCGTATTCTCACCAAAGCCATTAATTTCAATGTGGAAACCATAGACGATGTAGTCAAGGCTTGTGTATTTCTACATAACTATCTTTTATCTGAGGAACCACTGCGCCTGGACCTGCAAGAGGTTGATTGTACACTCACTAGGCTGCAAAATTTGTCATATCACTCAACCCTTGCCGTCGCCAGAAGGAGGGACGGTTTCGCAGATTACTTTGTTTCTGATGTGGGTAGAGTAAGTTGGCAGGATAATGTTTTGTAATTGTTTTTAATGTTTTCTCTTATACTAAATAAAAATTAGTTTTTTATTACACCTGTCTTCAAATTTTTATAATCGACCAACAAGAATGGTTATGCTAAACTAGTGATATTTTGTATTTTACGACAACTCATAATCTGCCTTGCTGAACACAATTTCAACACGAATATTGCATGGTATTGGCATTTTATGGAGAAACTTTTTATACGAACTATGTATCCATAGTGCTGCCTGGCGTAGCCCTTTGTTTAGCTGTGAGTCCCGTGGCATCACCTGCACTATTGGGCCAGCTGTAGTCCTGCCATAGCCTGTCAAACTGCTATGACATTGCTAAAGCCTGGCCATTACAGACTGTGAAATAAACAACACACTGTTTGGCGGAATCCTCCGCTTAGCAGTGTGTTATTGTCAGCCATTTCACTGTGTGAGCCTACGCATGGCAAGGGAAAGCATTCTAGCATTGAACTGCTGAGTTCTTTGGCTGGGTGCAGGTCCTTATTCGGCTCTGAATCCGGACAAAAACTTAAACAGCATTAAGTTCCTTTCCTGTCCCTTGTGGTAATGACGCTACTTTATGTGACAGCTTCATCTTTGCTAAAGAGCAATATATATATATTTTTTGCTCTCTAGTAAATTAATTGTTGATGATGCTGATTCACATGTACCGTGACTCCCACAAGGGTTCATGTGGATATGCACCAGATTGGCTAATGAACAACCATTTGCCTGTTAATGTGCCAATCAGCCAGAATATGATCAATAAGGAACTTTAAATAAGCCCCTTATTGATCGTGCTACTTCAAATATTCTGCTACCTTTGGCACTACAGACATGGGGAAAATAAAACTCATAGAAAACTATTTTTAATTTAATAAACTCAATTTTGTTTGTTGCTGGGAGTTTTACTTTACACACAGCTGGAGTGGCCACAGTCGAGGATCATGAAATTAAAAAAAGACACACAGTATAGTAAAGTAAAATTATTTTAACAATAATTATTATTATTTTTTATATATATAAACAATTAAAAAAAATATAAAAAAAAATATATATATATATATATATATATAAATTATGAAAACGTCGAGGGGAGGTGGAGCGTTGCGGGGTGGACATTCTTAAACCGGCAGCAGTATCCCTCCTGTCTTCTGTGGAGGGATTAAAACAACGGGCCGCAGGAAAAGATGCAGGAGAGATTTGAGGGGTGTGGAGAGTTGAAGGGTCAGAACTGGAATGTTCCCGAGCATGTGTAGAAGAAGGAGTTTGAAAAGAAGTTGGAACAGTATAGCGAGGAGGAGAAGGTGTAAAAGAAAAAGATGGAAGATTTTACACATGTTCGGTGGGGGGGGGGGGGGGTGGGAAAGGGAAGGAGGGGGGGAATGGGAAGCTTGGCGGAAAGGGGCTTGATAAACTCATGCACCTGCTCGGGAGTCATTTGGTCCATTCGGGGGACTAAGGTTTGCAAGTAATGTTGGTGAGGTGTGAGTTAACGCACCACCTCCGCCCCCTCCAGTCAGCATGCCAAGTCATCTAGCTCTCACCTCATTTCATCTGCAAAACCTCCTAGAGCATCGGAAATGATCTCTACAAGGTTCCCATAGTCCTCCCGACGGCTCCTACCGGATCTCATAGCTCTCAAATTTTGTCTCCAATGTGAGGGTGTATGCTGAAAAGAGGGACCCGGTAGGGTACCAGGATGGACCCAAACCGGTGTATGAGGGACAGGAGGGCTGGGGGTGGCGGACGGTTCTGGGTCCACTTCAAGAGCTGGTTTAAGTGCTGCCCAGTGCTGCTGGCAGTTCTGTGGAGAAAAAAAAAATAAGGCTTTATATTACTGCATCCAGGTTATATGCTATGCCTACCTCTTAATGTAGGGGGCTGCCAGAAAAAGAGATGTCAACCAATCCTCTGTCTCAGACAGCCCCTTGCTGTCAGAAGTTGAGAACAAATGTCCCTCCGACCGCAGGGCAGTGCCAGAAACAGAGGTGTCAAATAATCCTGTCTCAGACAGCCCCTAGTTGACAGAAGTTGAGAACATTTGTGTCTCCGACCGTAGGGGGCTGCATGAAACAGAGGTGTCAAACGATCCTCTTACTCAGACAGCCTCTTAGTGACAGAAGTTGAGAACAATTGTCCCTCTGACCGTAGGGGGCTGCATGAACCAGAGGTGTCTGCCAATCTTCTGTCTCAAACAACCCCTTGCTGACGGAAGTTGAGAACAATTGTCCCTCCAACAGTAGGGGGCTGCATGAAACAGAGGTGTCAAACATTTCCGACCTCTAAATGTCGCTGACGATCATAAAAAAATGGGCGCATTTCAAAAAAGTTTTTTTTTTTATCATTATCCTTACAATGAATTCCTATGTAGGCATCAACTATTGGTTAAATAAAATACTTCCAAACATTTAACCAATAATTATTAGATAACAATGAAAGGAGGAATCTGATTAATTGCTATGGGCAACTAAGCCAGTTTTCCTTTACCCCAGTTTTGATAAATCTCCCTCTATGTCTCTAAATGAAAAGAAGCCAACATTGTCCAAACTGTAAACTCGGTGTACATCGTGACTTACTGGTGAATTTAAACTCTCCCATTTAAGGCTGCAGTAGTTTCACACTAGTGTTAGACATCTCTGGCAACCTTTTCCATCAGGGAGCAACCTGCTGGAGATGTCTGGATCCTGAATTGCCTGGCGCTATCTGACACCCGCTGGCCCAATTCTCTATTATAGGGACTGGCTGAAATCCAGCCTTAACGTGGCAAACATGAAGAGGAAGAAAGCCGTAGCAATGCCGGAATGCAGAGAGATCCCTGCCAGAACAGCCTGCCGGAGATGTCTAATGCTAGTGTAGAACTAACCTTACGGTATTATGTTCTATCCCTAGGTGGAAGAAATCTGTAAGATAAAAATAAACTTTTTACCACATGCAGTTTACAGTAGAACTGCAGCTGTTAAATATATTCAAGCACCACAAAATAGTGTTATTATTCACACTAGGCTATTCAGCAATATTTTTATCATTTAAATATCTATGCACATACATATTCCCAAATCTGATTTACATGTCTCTGTCCTCAGCTGAACTCTCTGAAGCAGCAGCTCAGTGAAGTTTGTGGTTGTCAGGGAAACAAGGTTCCCGTAGTAAATGCTGCTAAAAAAAGAAATTGGGAGCAGCTCGACACTTCTGTTAGATAAAACATGGAGGCTAAAAACAGAAAAGAATGAGTTCACCTCCCTGATGCTAACACTCATTAAGGTCACGTCTCAGATAATTGCTGTCAAAAAGTTAATGAACTCTGTACGTCTATTTTCTGTAATTACAATTTCAAATAATGTTATTTATTATTCATGCAAGAGCAAGTTATTTCAAGCAAAACTTGTCTAATGAATGCCCTCATCCTGTGTCTTCTTTTAGACTTATTCCTTTGGTTGGGGGAGGGGGGCATTATTGAGGTGGTATACTGCTCATCATATCACATTATTATATTTGTAAAAATATTACAAAAAAATCTATATATATATATATATATATATATATATATATTACTAAGATCGGAACACATTACTATATTTCAATAGCGCACATCCAAGAGCAATGAATAAGTCATTGCCCTTAAGCCAATTTCTACGAGCGAAACGCATTGTGAGCAATGATGAGGAACTAAGGGGTACACTTGATTATATGTCACAGACATTTAAAGATAGAGGCTTTCCTCCATCATTACTAGAGGAACATCTAGATACTATACAGCTTAAACCACGTACTGAATTGTTGAAAAGGAAAAGTGGGATCAGAAAACTCAATAATAGGATCCCATTGGTCACTGTCTATACTGAGGACAGTAGGCAGATTCGAAAGATAGTCTAACGACATTGGCCCATTTTGAGAAGTGGTCATGAGGGGATTGAAGAGTTCAAACTTCCTCTCCTCATGTCATATAAACGATCAAGAAATCGTAAGGACAAATTGATACATACAGACATCGGTCCACAACGGGTGTCTGGTCAAACATTTTTACGCTGTCCTAAATTGGGAAGTTTTCCCTGTTTAAACTGCGTAAAGTCGTTATATGCAAAAAGGCAGTTTCTTTTCTCACCACACGACACACAATAAATACCACATTAAACATTTTTTGACATGTGAATCGACCTTTGTGGTGTATATATTATGGTGCCCATGCCAATTGCTATACGTTGGTGAGACGTCGTTGGATTTCAAATACAGAATCAACCAACATAGGTATACGATTAGAAAAAAACACATGGATCTCCCAGTCCCCAAACACTTCACAGACGCTGGGCACCAGGAAAGGGATCTGACGTGTATGTTAATAGATCACTTCCCCACTCCCAGGAGAGGTGGCAACAGACAGCTATTGTTAAAAAAATGTGAGATTCAATGGATGTCCAAATTAAACACATTAAAACTTCAGGGACTCAATGTAGACTTTAAACCATGGTTGTTATCCTAAATGGGTCGTTTTGGATTTTGCTAGACTCTTTGTTTTTGGGTGTTTTTTGTGTGCTAGTGCCGCCTGCTTAACTGCAGGGAGTTTTTAACATCTATTCTTATCTTTATCTCTATCTCCTTGCAGATAAGGGATGAGGAGGTGTCCTGATTGTGAAGGGCGGCGGCATAGTTGTGCGGCGGCATCGCTGCTATGGACATGTACTATATTTCAGGACACTGCCATTTACTTTGATGCTAAGAGCCGATCCCGATACACAGTTTTTACCTAAGCTGTGGGGGGTCAGACATGATGCTGGGCGCCTGGTGTAATGGGGTCAGGTTGCACCCTTGGGCAGACTCTCCTATGTGATTCTACATCGCGTCTCTATGGAGATGCATGCGTTCCACAAGCCTTTGGAGCGCATGACATCTGACCTAGTTTAGTGTCGTGAAGGCCTACACAGACATGTGCGTTCCACTGTGGGGTGCATGACTTCGGTTCTTACAGATGCTTGCATAATTAACGTAGTGGCCATGATCACGTGATCGGATCCTTTATCACGTGATCGGAATGTTTCTAAAGGTCCTGCGACATGCGCAGTTGATTGACCTGCACGCCGCAAGCCATGTGGACCTCTTCCAGCGCCCGCTCTAGGACCTTCCTCCTCCAGTCTGTTTTTTAAGGTACACCTGCACTAAATATATAATTATGAAGTCATCCACAGATGTGTGTATTTATAATTATGATGACCATACACTGCTATATGCATTTATGATTGTTTCATTTGACAATTATGCCTAAGGCACATACGCTGTACTTTATGCTAATATTTCTGTTTTCAATTTACACACTGATATATGATGTATTTGAATGATTATTTTGTGATATTCTTTTGATTGGAACAATCAGCACTTTGATTGATTAATGATGTGAAGTTGTATAAATATGCACAGTGCACTAGTATGTTTGTCACTGCTTGAGAAAGATCCCAGGAGGTGGATTGAAATGTCGCTTGTCTGGTGAATAAAGTTTGAATTTATTTTACGCCTTGGAGGTGCCGTGGAATTTTTTCTGCTAAACATTTGAAGGGGGATCGCCTTCACAGCCGCTGGCACTCCGTCTGTACTTCACATACAGCTGTGCTGCTCAATTTCTATATATTTGTTCTACATATATATATATATATATATATATATATATATATACATATATATATATTGTGAGGATTCGCTCTGGTAGTTAGGACTAGCAGATGCAGTATAGAGGCAAAGTATACGGTTCTTGAATCAAACAGCGGTGTTTATTCACAAATTGGTGCATAACAAAGTGCAGATAAGGTGCATGACAAAACACAAGTGGCTTGGTGTTTGTTCACACACAAGGAAAGTCCATAAACAATAAAATTCACATCCTATTAGCAGTTCAGCCTCATCAAGTCCATTGGCGGCCTGTTCGCCTTTAGAGGGGCCCGAGTCCTCCAGCCCGGCTCAAACATCAAATCTCAGCACAGCCCTTAGTTCACAGCACACAGACTCCTGAGCTCCACTGTCAGAGGGAGGTAAATCCACACACCTGGCAGTGCTGGCTGTTTTTTATGCCTGCAAAACCCGGCCTGGAACATGGGGAGTAGTCACCCACCCAGCACTTTGACTACTCCCAATAAGAGTCATCCAGGATCAGCTATGACAGCCATGCTAAATCTCACGGTGTCAATTAGCAATAGCTGCTCCTGACACATAAAATACCGGCTCTTACTTCACCGAAGCCAGGAACCTCGGTGACACATACCTTCCATCCACGATGATTCCAGGTACCTTCTTACAATATATATACGAACATCTGCCGGGAAGGTATGCAAACGCGATCGCGCAAACACGATCAAATATTCGCGAACTGCAAGTTCGCGGTGGGTCCCATTTATTTTAATGGCAGACGAACCTGAAAAACCTTCAGCTCATATTTGCAGCCAATAAATAATTACTAGAAGTGCAAAAATAGTCCCACAACATGGACAGTGACATACTAGATGTCTCCATTATTATTATTTTCAATGTGAAATATCGGCAATATAATTTTCGCGTACACGCATGTGCAAATGCACTATACAGTACCCAAATGCACTATAAAGAAAGTATATTGGCATATAACACCCCGCTTTAATCAGTTTTTTTTGGGGGGGGACTGGTATATCACACCAGTAGAAATAAAATGTTCCAATAACGCTTGTCTCTCTATATACCTGCAGTATCGCAGCAGAACCGCACACAACTGCCGCACAATACAAATGCACTATAATATACTTTCTAACATAGAAAGTATATTATAACATTGTACAAGGAAGGCAATCCATTAGAATATACATAAAGATAAAACGTAACCTTTAATAATGTTACTATGAGGGTCCATTCACACGTCCGTAAGTGTTTTGCGGATCTGCAAAACACAGACACCGGCATTGTGTCATATCAGATGTATTATTTGAATTTGCTATCTCCATTCATAATTTTTTTCAATGCAAAATATCAGCAATGTAAGTTTTGCGTATGCGCAAAATAGGCGCGGCCTACTACCGCGATCAAATGCTGCATTACCCCAATACACTATATAGAAAGTATTTTATTGGTATATAACACCCCTGCTTCTATCAGTTTTTTGGGGGGCAACTGGTATATCACACCAGTAGAAATAATTTGTTTCAATGGTGTTTGTCCCTATCTGTAGCTGAGGTAACGCAGCTAAACCTCAAACAAATGCTGCACTTCCCAAATGCACTATATAGAAAGTATATAATTGGTATATCATACCCCTGCCTCAATCAGTTTTTTTTTTTTGGGGGGGGGGGCAACTGGTATGTCACACCAGTAGAAATTATTCTTTCCAATACCGTTTGTCACTGTGTGTAGCAGAGGGAACGCAGCAAAACAGCAAACAAATGCTGCAGTACCCGAATCCACTATATAGAAAGTATATTATTAGTATACACCCCGCTTCTATTAGTTTTTTTGGGGGGCGACTGGTATATCACACCAGTTATAATTATTTTTTCCAATACCCTTTGTCACTCTGTGTAGTTGCAGTATCGCAGCAGAACGGCAAACAAATGCTGCTCTACACAAATGCACTATATAGAAAGTATATTATTGATATATAATACCCCGCTTCAATCAGTTTTTTTGGGGGGGCGACTGGTATATCACACCAGTTATAATTATTTTTTCCAATAACGTTTGTCACTGTGTGTATCAGAGGGAACGCAGCAAAACCCCAAACAAATGCTGCTGTACCTAAATGCATTATATATAAAGTATATTATTGGTATATAACACCCCTCTTCAGTTTATTTGGGGGGGTGACTGGTATATCACACCAGTTATAATTTTTTTTTCAAATTGCGTTTGTCACTCTGTGTAGCTGCAGTATCGCTGCAGAACCGCTCACCACTGCTGCACAATACAAATCCACTATAATATGCTTTCTATATTACAAGTGTATTACACCCCTATGTACTGCACACCTATTGATAACACACCTATACCAGTCCTTAAAAGGACTTTTTTGGACCTATTTGATAGCATTTTTGTCCCTAACAGCCTGTCCCTGCTCCACACAGCAACCTCTCCCTACACTGACAAAAGACTGAATGTAAAATGGCAGCCAGATCGGGTCTATTTATAAGGTAGGGGGTATGTCCATGTGCTGAAATGTCTCAATTGGCTGTCCTGTACCACCTGACGGATGTGTCATGGGTCAAAATTCTTCACAATGTAAAAGAATATGGCGGACGCGAATATCTCCATATGTTTGCATGTTTGGCAAATCGCGAACGGGCAAAGTCAGCCGCGAACCGACCGCCGGGCAAACCGCAAATCCATCTCTACTAATATTAGTATTAGAGCTCGAGTCTCCTCCCCGCACGTTTGTTGTCTGCTATGCAGCCAAAAAAGGTGCTCGGGGTTCTGGCACTCACTGTAATGCCGTAGCCATGTTGGCTACTGGCATTACAGTGATTGGCTGACCGGAGCGCGTCATCGGGTGCTATATAGCACCCGATGACACGTGGTTCGCTCAGTCTTAGTCAGGGAGAGCTGCAGCAGAAGGGACAGATTGTGTAGGGACAGGAATTGGTTTGTTTGTTAGGCAGGGTTTACTGGTGAAAAGTGTTAGAGACCCAAAAGTCCTTTTAGAACTATTGTTTTATCTGGCTGCCATATATATTATTAGCGCAACCTGCGCTAAATTGCATGCAATTGTTTGGTCCCTGCTGACAGTGACATAACCTCTGCTACATCTGTTGTGTTACAATTGTGCTGTGAAATTCAGCGCAATTGTTTGACCGCTGGTGACAGCGACATTACCTGCGCTGCATCTCCAGTATAATGGAAGTGCATCCGAAATATCAGTGACATTCAGTCTAATTTTTATACTGCTGGTGGCAGCGACATTACCTGCGCTACATCTTCTGTATAACTTTTGCCCATCCTAAATAACAGTGACATTCAGTCTAATTTTTATATTGCTGGTGGCAGCGACATTACCTATTACCTGTGCTACATCTCCTGTATAACTTTTCCTCATCCTAAATATCAGTGACATTCAGTCTAATTTATTTGTGCATACACTTATGAAACCTGCACTACAGTACTTGTGACATACTTGCAAGCATATATACCATTTAATATGCGGAAGGCGAGCAGTAAGGGAAGGGAAAGTGGCAGTGATGCTGATGGTGCACGCAGAGGCTGTGACACTGTGCGCGGTAAAACTGTGCGTGCTGCCAGAGCACAAGAAACACACTCATCCATAATACATAGCTTCATGTCCCAGTGTGCAGGGCGGCGCAGGACACCACTCTCGATGTCACATCAGTGCGACCAGGTGGTCGGTTGGATTGCAGCAGTTAATGCTTTCAGTCGGTTAAGCACCACCCTGTCTTCCACAAACTCCAGTCTCAGTAGCTAATAGACTGGTCAACAGAATCCTCACCCTGATCCTCCTTCCTCCCACCATGGAGAGTCTTGGCAAACAAGTGATTCCACACTCGGATATTCCGACGAGCTCTTTTCATCGCCATTCCTTGATTTGGTCCTCTCGCCAAGCCCGCTTGAAGAGGGACATTAGGAGATCTTGTGCACAGATTCCCAAACTCTTGAGCATCCACAGTCAGAAAAAGATGACAGCGGGGAACGGCAATTAGTGTTTCACAAGGTGGATGATGATGATGAGGCACAGTTGCCAATAAGTCAACCACAATTAGTGTCTCAAAAGGATCATGATAAGGTTGAGACACAGTTGGCAATAAGTGAGTTTTTTTTTACGTAAACAAGTCAGGAGGATGACCAGAGTGACGAAGTGGATGAGGAGGTGGTAGACGATTAAATCACTGACCAAGCCTGGGAAGGTGGCAAGCCGAGCGAGGACAGCAGTACAGAGGGGGCGGGAATCGCAGCACTGCAACAGGCTGGAAGAGGCAGTGGGTGGCAAAAGAGAGACTGCAGTACACACCAAACAGGCCGGCAACTGTTCCCCGGAGCACCCCCTTGAGGCAATCTCCCTTGCCAATGGGTAGGTGTTCCGCAGTTTGGCGCTTTGGGGAGGAAAGTGCGGACGATAACAGATTTGTCATTTCCAACCTGTGCTGTACCAAAATGAGCAGGGGCCTGAACACTAGCAACTTCACCAGCACCAGCATGATCGGCCACATGGCATCAAAGCACCCTAATAGGTGGGTCAAATGCCTGGGTCCACAATCAGTGTCTGTGGGTCACATCACTGACTCCTCTTCCAATGCGTTGTACGTGCTGGCCAATCCCCTGTCCAAGACGCAGGCCTGGATGCCTCCCGCCATGCACCTGGACCTTCGCAAGCACCATCATCTACCACATCCACTTCTGTGTCGCAGGGCAGGGTACAGATGTCCATACCCCAGGCATTTGAACAAAAGCACAAATACCCAGCCACCCACCCACAGGCCATAGCACTAAATGCGCACCTTTCCAAATTGCTGGCCCTGGAAATGTTGCCATTTAGGCTTTTGGACACTAAGGCTTTTCGCAGCCTGATGGCGGTGACCGTCCCTCGTTACTCAGTCCCAAGCTGCCACTATTTTTTCCAGGGTTCCATCCCTGCCTTACACCAGCATATGTCGCGTAACATCACCCGTGCCCTGACCAATGCAGTTATTGGGAAGGTCCACTTAACGACTGACAAATGGACAAGTGCTTGTGGCCAGGGATGCTACATTTCCCACAGCACACTGGGTGAATGTTGTGGAGGCCGGGTTTGATTCGTACCCTGGGATGGCACAGGTGTTACTGACACTAAGGATTGCGGGCCCTTCTTCCACCAGGATTTCCGCCACCACCTACATTCATGGCTGCAACCCCCCTTCTCCTCCTTCCCCTCCTCCTCCACTTCCACCTCTGAATTCTCATCTTGCAGCACCAGTCAGCCATCAGTCAGTAGCTAGAAGCAGTGTAGCATTGCAGTGAAACATATTTGCTTAGGTGACAAACAGCACACCACCGCAGAGCTGCGGCAGGGTATAAGGGACTAGACTGAGCTGTGGCTCTCGCCACTCAACCTACAACCAGGCATGGTTGTGTCTGATAATGGCCGTAACTTGGTGACGGCTTTGGAGCTCGGCAAGCTCACACACATACCATGTCTAGCCCACGTGTTCAACTTAGTGGTTCAGCGGTTTCTCAAAACCTACCTCAATTTGCCTGAGCTACTGGTGAAGGTGCACCGCATGGGTGTCCATTTCCGCAAGTCATCTACAGCTGCCACCGGTCTGGCAACACTTGCATTTGCCAGCTCACCGACTGTTTTGCGACGTAAGCACGCACTGGAACTCCACGTTCCACATGTTGGCCAGGCTTTGTGAGCAGCAGAGGGCAGTAGTGGAATACCAGCTGCAACATGGTCATCGCCTTTCCAGTCAACTTTCACTCTTCACAAGCAACGAGTGGGCATAGATGTCTGACCTCTGTGAGGTTTTACGCAACTTTGAGGAATCAACACAGATGGTGAGCGGCGATGCGCTATTATCAGTGTAACCGTCCTACTTCTGTGTCTACTGAAACACTCGCTGTTCACAGTGAAGACGAACGCTTTGCATATAGAAGAGATTGAAATGGGGGAAGACAGTACACAGGGTGATAGCCAGACCACCCTCTGCTCACCTTCTCAGCGCGAATTGGACGATGATAAGGAGGAGGAGCTGGAGACGGTTGCCTCCACTACAGAGGGTAGTACCCATAGCAGGTTTATTCCATCTGTTCAGCGTGGATGGGCCGAAGAGGAGGATGAGGACAGCGAAGTCTTGTCTGTTTGGACACTGGCTGATTTTATGTTATGCTGCCTTTCCCGTGACCCTCGCGTTACACGCATTTTGGCCAACACCGATTACTTTGGTCAAGATTTCCTGCCCGGCCAACAGTGTGGCATCAGAGCGGGTGTTTAGTGTGGCA
Source organism: Bufo gargarizans (assembly GCF_014858855.1). Classification (NCBI taxonomy): domain Eukaryota; kingdom Metazoa; phylum Chordata; class Amphibia; order Anura; family Bufonidae; genus Bufo; species Bufo gargarizans. The sequence continues at coordinate 259,087,594 of NC_058081.1, read as the reverse complement.
GGGGCCATAGTTACCCAAAGGGGAACTCGCCTGTCCACCTAAAATGTGGAGAAACTTACCTTTGTAGAGATAAATCAGGCATGGATCAGCCAGGATTTTCAAACATTAGTGCCTGATGCATCAGACTAGATCATCCATGGTGCCACATCTACAAAAGAGGCCTGTTTCTTCTGTCTACCTTCTTCAGCTACTATTCTGATACTGCCACCCGCCTGATGCCACACCTGATGCCAGGTGCTCCTACTGTGAGCCACCATCTTCAGCTGGTACTGGTATTGCCCCCCACCTCCCCACTCTGTCTCTGTGACACTCTGTGGTCTCCTCATGCTGCTACATCAACACTCTGTGGACTCCTCATGCTGCTGCCACCTTTACACTATGTCACTGGGCCACTCTGTGGTCTCCTCATGCTGCTGCCACCTCAACACTATGTCACTGGGCCACTCTGTGGTCTCCTCATGCTGCTGCCACCTCAACACTAAGTCACTGGGCCACTCTGTGATCTCCTCGTGCTGCTGCCACATCACCACTCTGCGGTCTCCTCATGCTGCTGTCACCTCAGCACTATGTCACTGGGCCAACTCCTCATGCTGCTGCTACATCAACACTCTGTGGTCTCTTCATGCTGCTGCCACCTTAACATTATTTCACTGGGCCACTCTGTGGTCTCCTCATGCTGCTGCCACCTCAACACTATGTCACTGGGCCACTCTGTGGTCTCCTCATGCTGCTGCCACCTCAACACTAAGTCACTGGGCCACTCTGTGATCTCCTCGTGCTGCTGCCACATCACCACTCTGCGGTCTCCTCATGCTGCTGTCACCTCAGCACTATGTCACTGGGCCAACTCCTCATACTGCTGCTACATCAACACTCTGTGGTCTCTTCATGCTGCTGCCACCTTAACATTATTTTACTGGGCCACTCTGTGGTCTCCTCATGCTGCTGCCACCTCAACACTATGTCAATGGGCCACTCTGTGGTCTCCTCATGCTGCTGCCACATCACTACTCTGCAATCTCCTCATCCTGCTGCCACCTCAACACTATGTAATTGGGCCACTCTGTGGTCTCCTCATGCTGCTGTCACCTCAACACTATGTCACTGGGCCACTCTGTGGTCTCCTCATTCTCCTTCCACATCACCACTCTGCAGTTTCCTCATCCTGCTGCCACCTCAACACTATGTAATTGGGCCACTCTGTGGTCTCCTCATGCTGCTGCCACATCACCAATCTGTGGTCTCCTCATGCTGCTGCCACCTCAACACTATATCACTGGGCCACTATGTGGTCTCCTCATGCTGCTGCTACCTCACCACTAAGTCATTGGGCCACTCTATGGACTTCTCATGCTGTTCCCACCATCATGACTGGGCCACTATTTTGCAAATTGGCCTGGTTGAAATCATTATTTATTTGACCCTTCTTTTCTGTCAGAAGCAAGGAAAAATTAGATGCATATGTAGCATCTGTAAGGCCTGCATGACACGGTCCCTATTTTGCATCAGAATTGGCTTATGATTTAGTAGCCAAAATCAGGAGTGGGTACAAAACACAGAAGACATGCAAATATTCTATTCACGTCTCATCGCTGTTTTGGATCCACTCCAGTTTTTTTTGGCTTTAGCAATACTGATGGATTAGTGACCAAATGCTAACCGAGTGAAGGCGGATGTTCAAAAGACAGAATCCATTTTTTCGGGGGTTATTGTTCTGACGGATCAGAGAAAGGGCAAAATAATCAGTGACGTCAACATAAACTTACTGCTGATACCCTCTCCACTTTGTCAGAGGGGGGGCTCTACTTGTATAAGCGTTTAAAAGAACAGGTTCTGTGGAAATTTATGTGGAATCAGCTGATGGCAGTGTAAAAGGAGTGTGCTCTTTCACGCTAGTAGGATCTTGGGCCTCTCCACGGTTCTTTATACCTGCCGCTAACATCGATGTGTAAGGCTGAGTTCACACCTTAGTTAGTTAGTCAGTTTTGACCCTGTGACTGCCCAAATAAGTGGAGTGTGCAGTGATTCTATGAGCAACGCCTGTCATCTGCATGTCATACTGACTCACAGTATTGTTTCACTACCACAGCAGACTCCCTATGCGTTTTACTGCAAGGCACAGTGTTCTACACCACTATAAAGGCTCTCTGCAGCCAGGAAATAGCTGTTTTTTTACGCTATTTGCTGCAAATAAAAATGGATCGAATGAAATCTTTCCAGAAAATTTGGCGAATCGACCAAATAGAATTATTGAGAAATTCGCTCATTTCTAATTGTAGTCTACGGTGCTTGTGAAATCTTCCTATTAATCCTTGCAAAAAAGCTTAAAGGGCATCTGTCAGGAGATTTGTACTTATAAAATGGGCTGACCTGTTACATGTGCACTTGGCAGCTGAAAACATACATCTGTGCTGGTCCCATGTTCATATATGCCCGCAATGCTGAGAAAAATAAAGTTTTAATATGTGCAAATGAGCCTCTAGGAGCAATGGAGGCAATGTCATTGCAGAGAGATCTGAGCCCATTGCTCCTTTAATAAAAGGATAACATTTGCAGTTCTGAGAGTTAAGCACTGTACTATTGTAAATTAAATATTTAAATGTAATAAATTGTCCTTGTTACCCTAAGCTACCCATAACATTGACGAGCAATAGTGCTGCTTAGATGTCTGAACCTTTTGATGGCCAGTATGCTAAAAGTTAACCTGCTTTATACTAGAGCATGCAGTGGATACCTTTGTGTACTTGTATGTTAACAGGATGGCATCTTGTTGACTATAATGACTGGTGATAGCAGCATATTGCATGAATATGTAGACTAGGTTGGGGAGTTAACTTGTCTTTTAGCCTTAAACAAAATGTGTATGAGAGAGTGTGAATAACCCCTGAACTAACATCCAAGTCAAGTGGGCAGTGAATGTCAAACATGAAAATAATTACTTTTCTCTTTGGCACACCCCCAGCCATGGGTTATGTAACACCTCCACATTGAAACTCCTGACCTTTGACCAAGGAATTACTGTATGTCCCTGCTGTTACAGACAGCATAAAAATAAAAAGGCAGCATGCATCATCACATGCCAATTTGCGGGCCAAAAATTATTCATACTCATTGAAGACCCAAAATAATTGCATGCGTTATACAGATATGAAAACCATGTGATTTAGATCAATATTAGATCTGTATTAGGAACAGGAACTTGTATCAGACTGGATTTTCTGGCAAGAAAGAGTCAAAAGAAAGCACCAGAAAACAAACGCCATACCACATGAACATGGAGAAGCTCAAAGTAGGGGTGTAGTTGAGACCGTGTGTGTGCAACCAGGGAGTCCCCCTACAGTGATCTCCACAAGAAAGATGCATCCTTGAAGCATGTGTGCTAGATATGGAGTGGATATAAAAGAAATACAAACCCAGAAAATAAAAAGAAAACATTTTACTTAACTAAGTGATATATTGTTTTACATGGTGTGCTCCCTCTATTCAGTGCTGCCATATCTGCTCCTTATATATGCTGTCCCAGCATAGCCCAAACAGTGCTACAAAATAGTTTTTTTTCCGTGGCTCTTTGTTGATCCAAAAGCACTGGGGCAATGGTCAAGATGAATTCTGCAATAAGGTTGTACAGATGATGAAAGGGGCTCATGTTTCTGAAATGTAAATGTATATAAATAGGAACTGCATTTAGTTTATTCTTTGTCCAGCTAATATCCTTTTTGTAAATGCTTATTGTATGTGCAACCTTGATGAACATAGTAAAATAGTAGCATAGTTTATAAGGCTGAAAAAAGACATCTATCCATCTAGTTCAACCTGTTATCCTGCAAGTTGTTCCAGAGGAAGGCAAAAAAAACCTGTGAGGGAAAAAAAAGATTCCTTCCCAACGCCAATCGGGCAATCAGAATAACTCCCTGGATTAACGACCCCTCTCTAGTAGCTATAGCCTGTAATATTATTACACTCCATAAATACATCCAGGCCCCTCTTGAATTCCTTTATTGTACTCACCATCACCACCTCCTCAGGCAGAGAGTTCCATAGTCTCACTGCTCTTACCGTAAAGAATCCTCTTCTACGTATGTTTGTGTACAAAGCTTCTCTCCTTCAGACACAGAAGATATCCACTCATCACAGTCACAGTCCCGGGATAAATAACTCATGGGAGAGATCTTTTTACTGACCCCTGAAATATTTATGCATAGTTATAAGATCTCTCCTCAGTCATTTTGTTTCTAAAGTGAATAACCATAATTTTGATAATTAGAGATGAGCGAATTTCTAAAAAAAATTCTGAAAAAATGTGCTTCGATCAGAATATATTTGCAACTAATCACGATAAAAAACGGCTAATTCTAGGCTGCATAAGGCCTTTATATGGGTGTAGATTAGAACACTGTGCCTTGCAGTAACAGGCATAGGGAGTCTGCTGGGGTAGCGAAATAATACTGTCAGTCAGTATGACATGTAGATGACAGGCTGTAAAGGAAGGACCGGCACTCGCACTTGTTTCTTTTGATGCAGAATTTAATTTAAGTCACCTATTCATTCATAGTGCCGGGGGTCGCGTAACATAGTGCGACCCCCGGCACTATGATTGAATAGGTGACTTAAATTAAATTCTGCATCAAAAGAAACAAGTGCGAGTGCCGGTCCTTCCTTTACAGCTGTAACACTGGGATGCCTGCCTGTCGACACGTGCACCGCTGAACAACTTTACAGAGCAGTGCCGGCCATTTCACCTTACACATGTAGATGACAGGCGTCACTCTTAGAATCAATGCACACTTCACTTATTTGACAGTCATGGGGCCAAAACTGACCAAATAACTCAAGTATTAACTCAGCCTTACAGGTCGATGTTAGTGCCAAGAAGAAGCGCACTCCTTTTACACCGTCGTCAGCTGATTCCACATAGATGTCCACAGAACCTGTTCTATTAAACGCTTATACAAGTAGAGCCCCCCTGACAGCGTGGAGAGGGTGTCAGCAGTACGTTTGTGTTGAAGTCACTGATTATTTTGCCCTTCCTCTGATCCATCAGAAAAATAATTCCCAAAAAACATATCCTGTCTGGGGAGATACGTCTTCACTCGGTCAGCATTTGCTCAGTATTCCATGAGTATTGGTAATGCCAAAAAACACAGGAGTGGATCTAAAACAGAGATGACACGTGAATGAAATATTTGCATGTCTTCTGTGTTTTGTACCCACTCCTGCTTTTGGCTACCAAATCATAAGCCAATTCTGATGCGACCATAAAGGCCTTACAGCTCCTACACAGACAGGATCCGTTAAAGCCCGAGGAAATTCGCATTAGTTTAGAATCAAATTTTTCTTGAAATTCGGACCGAATTCGACTTCGTCAGCTTCAAATCGCTCATCTCTACGGATAATCTTTCAGGATACTGTAGCCCACCCATTCCAGCAGCAGCTGCCTGACACTGTTTTTGCAGCTTAGTTTGCTGTTCACAAAAATTCCTAGGTCCTTTTCCATGTCAGTGTTACCCAGTGTTTTACCATTTAGTATGTACTGGTGACTTGCATTATTGATATGGCCAACCTGCGGCTCTCCAGCTGTTGTAAAACTACAACTCCCACCATGCCCTGCTGTAGGCTGCTAGCTGTAGACAGTATGGGCATGCTGGGAGTTGTAGTTTTGCAACAGCTAGAGAGCCTCAGGTTGGCCATCCCTGGTTTAGTGTCATCTGCAAAAATTTATATTTTACTGTACACGCCTTCTACAAGATAAATAATACATATATTGAAGAGAATAGGGCCCAATACTGACCCCTGAGGTACCCCACTAGTGACAGTGACCCAATCTGAGTGTTTACCATTAATAACCACCCTCTGTTTTCTATCACTCAGCCAGTTACTTACCCACATACAGACATTTCCCCCCTGTCCAAGCATTCTCATTTTATATACTAACCTTTTATGTGGCACAGTGTCAAATGCTTTGGAGAAGTCAAGATATCCATTGATTCGTCGCTGTCAAGTCTAGAACTTACCTCCTCATAGAAACTGATTAAATTAGTTTGACATGACCGATCCATCATGGAGCCATGCTGATACGGTGTTTGCTTATTTTCATTGAGGTACTCTAAGATAGCATCTCTTAGAAAACCTTCAGTTCACCCATGGCAGATGTTAAACTTACCGGCTTATAGTTTCCGGGCTCAGTTTTTGGACCCTTTTTGAATATTGGCACCACATTTGCTATGTGCCAATCCTGTGGGACATTCCCTGTCAGTATAGAATCCTTAAATATCAAAAATAAGGGTCTGGCTATGACATTACTTAATTCTCTGGTGTATGTTCTATGCCATCTTTGTCTATTTTAATATTTTTAAGACCCCACAGTACTTCTTCCTGGGTCAGACAGGACACTTTTAATGGGGAATTTATTTTTGCATTCTGCATTTCATCTGACAATGTATTTTCCTCAGTGAATACAGTGGAGATAAAAATATTTAATAGCTTTGCTTTCTCCTCATCGCTCTCTGCAACTCCCCCCAGCAAGAAATATTAAAAATGGCAGCAAAGATTCAAAGAATGCTTCCACTTCTGCAGTAAAGTGTTCTCTGACTAACGAAGAAGGTACAAGGTGAGTCTTGATGCCCATAAGAGTGTCTATCACTACACTTCTTGGCTCAAAAAAAATATATTTAGAATAAAAATGCATCTACCCACCTCAGCTGGGCAAAAGGTAGACAGTCCTTTTATATTTAAGAAAAGTGAAGAAGAGGTAGCCAATTATGCTATTGGGCACAGCTTGTGTCCTTATCTTAGGCGGGTTGCTGAATGACATAGACTGCATATCTATACTTGCATGTTAATCCTAAATTTTTAATCCTCATTGACTATTCCCCCTAATCTGCTGTTTGTATCAGATATTCACAGATGTCATAATCTCCTGCTGATGTTTATACCTGAATAGGGTTTATAATTGTTATACAACATGCTTTTCTATAGCGAAATTGATATATATATAATAAATATTATATATATATATATATGTTATATATTATAATATATATATAATATATAACATATATATACAGTATATATAATAAATATAACAAATAATATGTGTGAAAACAGCTGTTATTTGAGTTTTACTGTTAAGGTGCACAATTCCAAATTCTGCAATGTTGATTGCATAGATTGCAGAGTAAAGATATTGTAATTTATTGTGGATTATTATTATTATTTATTATTAAAGCACCATTCATTCCATAGCGCTGTACATATGATAAGGGGTGCACATACATAATACAGACAATTGCACTAATCATAAACAAGATGAGTTACAAACTGGTACAGAAGGAGAGATGGCCCTGCCCGTGAGGGCTTACAATCTACATGGTATGGGAGAAGGACACAGTAGGTGCGGGTTAAGTTGGTCATGGTGGTATAGAGGCAGCAGGGTCACTGGTTGTAAGCTTGTCTGAAGAGGTGGGATTTTAGGTTTCTTTTGAAGGATTCCACTGTAGGTGAGAGTCTGATATGTTGGGGTAGCGAGTTCCAGAGTATGGGGGATGCACGGGAGAAATCTTGGAGGCGATTGTGGGAAGAGGTGATAAGAGGAGAGAAGAGAAGGAGGTCTTGTGAGGATCGGAGAGTGCGTGTGGGGGTGTATCGGGAAAGTAGTTTAGAGATGTAGGGAGGGGACAGGTTATGGACGGCCTTGTATATGTTATATCACATACATAGGATATCACCTATACCTCCCCTTGATGGTACTTTTCAACATTTTTCTCTTCAATATGAGGGTTTGTATATCAGTGATATATCTCTGAAAGTTAAACTGTAGATGTTAGAAATCAAGCACCAGCATGTCCATTTCATTACTAGGCCAAGTTCCAATCCTATTGGGAAAAATGGTGAAACGTCCATAAAGAGATAATGCAAACTACTGTATACTGTAGATAACTATGGAGTATTAAAGGTCAGTCTATCATGCAAATTTGGCTAATATTACTACCAGCAATGGCCATCAGAACATTGTAATTGAAAAAGCACTTTTAGGTCTCCTGCACATGATCGTATCCGTTTTGCTGGGCGCAAATTGAGGATCCGCCAAATATGTTTGTGTGTTTTTGTAGGACCCATTGTAAAAAATCCTAATCTTGTCTGCAAAATGGACAAGACCAGGACAGGTTCTATAATTTTCAGTCTGGCCAAAAGTCTGTGCAGAACTGTTGCAGAAAGCTATGCATTTTTCAAGGTGAATAGGTCATCATAAAGAGTTTGGAAGTTCCCTTTCCAATTTGAACCTATAATTTTCTTTTCATTCCCCATTCCTCCAACAATCCACGCTGCTCTGAAAATATTATAGAAACCAGGTCAATAGAATACAATGTGTAAGCATGCTTATAAATTTGTAAAGTTCTAATTTTCAGGCAAATTAAAGCCGAAACACATAGAACGCAATGCTGCCTATGCCGTTTTAACAAACAATTGGCATCTGTACAGTTATGACCTTTCGGTGGAAGTTTTGAGCAGGTTGGGACAAAAAAGGGGAAACAGAGAATTTTCCTAAATAAATTTGTGTAGATATAAAAGAATGAATCTAATACAAATTTAATATGGTCATACAACGTATATTACAGTCACACTTTTGGATCTCCATACAGATGCAAAGAAAGAAAAATAATGAAAACAAGAAGATGAAAACACGTAGCATTTAAAACTGTAAAATGCAGTTTGTTTCCTGTTTCATATTCATCTCGTATGACTAAACTTAATACTACACGTTTTAAAATATGACTAGTGTGCAACTGTGTTATAAAAGGAAGGCATAGTAAAGCAGCCCTTTGAACTGATTAATGACAGGGTAATAACTGGCTAGTAATTTTACTTTATTGAGAAAATAATCTTTCCAAGAAATGTTAAGCGTTTTACTTGATTTAATTATTAGCTAATTCAGATAACTAAACATTCCAGTGTTTCAGAGATGCATGGGTATTACAAACCACACCGCATGCCACATATGAAAAGAAAGCACTGCTTATTTGTGCATGACAACACAATGTTACAAGCAATAAATCCAGGCATGGGATCCAGCCGGTTCTCTCCGGTTCTGCCGAACCGTTTGTTAAAATTACAGGCGGTTCGCAGGACCGGTGAGAAGCAGGGATCCCGACCCGGTCCTGCAGCTGCGCCTGCACCAGTGGCGTAGCTATAGGGGTGGGGGCGGAGCGGAAGCCGAGAGGAGAGGCCCTGTGTGACGCGCACTGTGCAGGGCAGCTGGGCAGGCGAAGTGAGGAGGGGCCGGGGGAGCGGCTTCAGTTGAGGTGCGACGCAGGACTTAGTCACGTACCTCACTGTGACCTCCTGCGGCGGATCTCGCGAGATGACGCGATGACGCGGCGCGGGAAGGCACAGTGAGCGAGGCATTGGTGACCGCCTGTACCAGGATGCCACAAGCTGTGAAGGAGAGAGAGGTAAGTATTAATTATTTCTCCTAAGCAGGTGCCTACTCCACCTTCCCCTCATCCTGACCCAATGTTTAGATTCTTTTAGCCAAACAAGAGTTATGGATGGGGTTGATGACAATATTTAAGGTGGCCACACACAGGGAAACACATCTATTTTGCCCACAGAGTAAGAGCATCTTTTTTAAGCGGTACTCCACTATGTAATGGCCCCCTCTTTATTATTAATATAATGGCCCCCTCTTTATTATTAATGTAATGGCCCCCTCTTTGTTATTAATGTAATGGCCCCCTCTTTATTATTAATATAATGGCCCCCTCTTTATTATTAATGTAATGGCTCCCTCTTTGTTATTAATGTAATGGCCCCCTCTTTGTTATTAAAGTGGGGGCCATTATATTAATAATAAAGAGGGGGCCATTATATTAATAAAAAAGAGGTGGTCATTATATTAATAATAAAGTGGGGGCCATTACATTAAAAATAAAGAGTGGGCCATTATAATAATAATAAAGAGGGGGCCATTATATTAATAATAAAGTGGGGGCCATTATATTAATAATAAAGAGGGGGCCATTATATTAATAATAAAGTGGGGGCCATTATATTAATAATAAAGTGGGGGCCATTACATTAAAAATAAAGAGTGGGCCATTATAATAATAATAAAGAGGGGGCCGTTACAGTAATAACAAAGAGGGGGCCGTTACAGTAATAACAAAGAGGGGACCGTTACAGTAATAATAAAGAGGGGGCCATTATATTAATAATAAAGAGGGGGCCATTATATTAATAATAAAGAGGGGGCCATTATATTATCAATAAAGAGGGGGTCATTATATTAATAATAAAGTGGGGGCCATTACATTAAAAATAAAGAGTGGGCCATTATAATAATAATAAAGAGGGGGCCATTACAGTAATAACAAAGAGGGGGCCTAAGGCTTTTTAAAAGTTGAGTGGTATGTGTGTAGTGTATATATAGTGTATTTGTGTGTAGTGTATATATGGTGTATGTAAATATGTCGTGACTGTGTTGCATATATATGGTGTATGTAAATATGTGTCATGACTCGTGACGCGCTGCGTATCCACCGCTGAGTAGGGAACCTGTTGTTAAAAATTTGAATCCCACCCCTGAATAAATCCTAGAAAACTTACTGTACATATTCACAAATGGCAAAAACAACACAATAACATTCCAAAATTAGAAAAAGCTGACCAAAGATATGCCGATAAAATGCTTACAAGCTATGGACACAATTTGTATTTTTTGAGTCTTACAAACTATGGGGGTAATTTATGAAGCAGAAACATGTCTACTGTATATTAGGCACATTTCAGGTGCAGATTGCGGCACATTCTGCTACTTTTCTGCACACATGTGCAGACTATAGCCTTACCCGAACTAGGCCTCGTCGTCCCACGTGGAGTCTGGCTGTGTGCCTCGCCTGGATCAGAGAGCACGACATGGATGCACCGTAAGGCCGAATGCACACCGCCGTGTTTCACGGCCGTGAGCTGTCCGTGGTAACACGGGCTGGATTCCTGCTGAGAGCAGGAGCGCACGGGGTCATTGGTTGCTATGACGCCGTGTGCGCTTCCTGCTGCCGCCGCAGTACAGTAATATGATCCAGGTGAGGCGCACAGCCAGACTCCATGTGGGACGCCAAGGCCTAGTTCGGGTAAGGCTATAATCAATCTACAACTGAAAGAGCTACATAGGGGAGAACAACAACAAAAAAGAGGTAAGCTATTATTAGGTGCCGAAGAAGTAGCGGGACACCGCGTTTAGGCACCAGCTACCCAAAAACTTTCACCCTGCACGTAAGTTCTCTGACAGACTCCCTCTGACATGTTATACATCTACAGGAGGGATCTCTGTATTTTTATCGAACATTTTAATTGTTACACTAGTATCTACTAGTGTTTGTGTTTGGAACTACAAATTCGGATCAGCTGAAAACTGAAAATTTCATGTCTATCGATATACCACTTTCCTCAATGAAAGGACTATATGTGCAAGATTGATACACTATTTTGTACTCGTCTTCTCTGCAAATTATTGGAGATCTAGAGCTACAATTTTATTTTTATAAAATTTATTTTATATTGTCTGACTATTTTATTTTGTGATTTTATCAATGATATATCCATTATATTGATTATTGTTCACTATCTATGTCCATAACATTTTTTAACCATTATGCTACTCCAAATCAGAGAGTGCCTGCTATTATTTATATTTCTCAAGACTTTTGTTATTGACTGGGTGAGTCATAGTAGCTGCACCTTAAACCACTGTCGTACCCGGAGAAGCCGTCCAATAACGAATTTTACTATATACCAATAATATACTTTCTATATAGTGCATTTAGTGCACCATTTGTTTTTCGGATTTGCTGTGTTACCTCAGCTACAAAGTGACAAATGCTATTGGAACAAATAGTTTCTACTGTTGTGATATACCAGTTGCCCCCCCCAAAAAAAAACAGATTGAAGCAGGGGTGTTATGTACCAATAATATACAGGGTGGGACATTTATATGGATACACCTTAATAAAATGGGAATGGTTGGTAATATTAACTTCCTGTTTGTAGCACATTAGTATATGTGAGGGGGGAAACTTTTCAAGATGGGTGGTGACTAGAGTTGAGCGAACACCTGGATGTTCGGGTTCGAGAAGTTCGGCCGAACTTCCCGGAAATGTTCGGGTTCGGGATCCGAACCCGACCCGAACTTCGTCCTGAACCCGAACCCTATTGAAGTCAATGGGGACCCAAACTTTTCAGCACTAATAAGGCTGTAAAACAGCCCAGGAAAGGGCTAGAGGGCTGCAAAAGGCAGCAACATGTAGGTAAATCCCCTGCAAACAAATGTGGATAGGGAAATGAATTAAAGGGACTCTGTCACCAGTTTCTAACCCCCCCTTTTAAAACTATTGTTCTCTCCATGGTGCCCTTGTCATTACAAAGCTGTTGTTATAAGATAAATCCGCCGTGTAGTTTTGATAAAAATCGCTTTCATCTAACCTGTCAATCTTCTGGATAAGGTGCCCAGGGCGTTTCTGAAGGTCTGAATCTGCCGCTCTCCGCCGCCGCCGTTGGTGCCCAGCTCCTCCCATGATCCTTTCAGCGCCACCTCGATGTAATGAAATCCGCCTCCGGCTCTCCTCAGTGCCCCCTCCTCCTTTTCAAAGATCCCGCGCGTGCGCACAGGCCTGTGCCTGATGTGCCCGTGCGGACTTTTAGATTCTGCCTCGTTGAGCGAAGTGCGCATGCGCGCGCACGCGCGCTAACATGTGCGAACACGCGCGAATGCGCGCAAATGCGCGAACGCGCGCGAATGCGCGCTTCGCTCAACGAGGCAGAATCTAAAAGTCTGCACGGGCGCATCAGGCACAGGCCTGTGCGCACGCGCGGGATCTTTGAAAAAGAGGAGGGGGCACTGAGGAGAGCCGGAGGCGGATTACATTACATCGAGGTGGCGCTGAAAGGATCATGGGAGGAGCTGGGCACCAACGGCGGCGGCGGAGAGTGGCAGATTCAGACCTTCAGAAACGCCCTGGGCACCTTATCCAATATCAATTGGAGAGAGGTCCCATAGCAGAGAATCTGGCTTCATGTCACCCACCACTGTAACAGTCCATTGTCAGATATTTAGTCGCAGGCACCCAGGCAGAGGAGAGAGGTCCCTTAACAGAGAATCTGGCTTCATGTCAGCAGAGAATCAGTCTGCATGTCATAGCAGAGAATCAGGCTTCACGTCAGCCACCACTGTAACAGTCCATTGCCATATATTTAGGCCCAGGCACCCAGGCAGAGGAGAGAGGTCCCGTAACAGAGAATCTGGCTTCATGTCAGCAGAGAATCAGTCTGCATGTCATAGCAGAGAATCAGGCTTCACGTCAGCCACCACTGTAACAGTCCATTGTCATATATTTAGGCCCAGGCACCCAGGCAGAGGAGAGAGGTCCCGTAACAGAGAATCTGGCTTCATGTCAGCAGAGAATCAGTCTGCATGTCATAGCAGAGAATCAGGCTTCACGTCAGCCACCACTGTAACAGTCCATTGTCATATATTTAGGCCCAGGCATCCAGGCAGAGGAGAGAGGTCCTGTAACAGAGAATCTGGCTTCATGTCAGCAGAGAATCAGTCTGCATGTCATAGCAGAGAATCAGGCTTCACGTCAGCCACCACTGTAACAGTCCATTGTCATATATTTAGGCGCAGGCACCCAGGCAGAGGAGAGAGGTCCCGTAACAGAGAATCTGGCTTCATGTCAGCAGAGAATCAGTCTGCATGTCATAGCAGAGAATCAGGCTTCACGTCAGCCACCACTGTAACAGTCCATTGTCATATATTTAGGCCCAGGCACCCAGGGAGAGGAGAGAGGTCCCATAACAGAGAATCTGGCTTCATGTCAGCAGAGAATCAGTCTGCATGTCATAGCAGAGAATCAGGCTTCACGTCAGCCACCACTGTAACAGTCCATTGTCATATATTTAGGCCCAGTGTCATGGAACCATGAACCAGACGTACAACAAGAGATAAGTGGAAATAAGAAGGTTTTATTGAAAATCAAGCTGTAAGACAAAAGTCCAAACGGATGGCTAAACCGAAGCAGGGTCTTGCGAAGCCAGAGATCAGGAACCAGAAGGGTAGTCAGACGAAGCCTGGATCAGGAACCAGCAGGGTAGTCAGACGAAGCCTGGATCAGGAACCAGCAGGGTAGTCAGACGAAGCCAGGATCAGGAACCAGAAGCAGCAGCAGTCTTAGAAGCATGTGAACACAGGAGGACCAAGCAAGGAACTGAAGCCACAGACCTCCTATATATATGAGCTAGGCATCCAGCTCCTCCCAGTGGGAAGGAGAAGCCGCAGGGTGGGAGGATACAAGAAACCCAGAAACCAAGATGGCCGCCAGCACATGTCAAACGAAGGAGAACAGCAAGAAGGTAAGACCATGACACCCAGGCACACAGGCAGAGGAGAGAGGTCCCGTAACAGAGAATCTGGCTTCATGTCAGCAGAGAATCAGTCTGCATGTCATAGCAGAGAATCAGGCTTCACGTCAGCCACCACTGTAACAGTCCATTGTCATATATTTAGGCCCAGGCACCCAGGCAGAGGAGAGAGGTCCAGTAACAGAGAATCTGGCTTCATGTCAGCAGAGAATCAGTCTGCATGTCATAGCAGAGAATCAGGCTTCACGTCAGCCACCACTGTAACAGTCCATTGTCATATATTTAGGCCCAGGCACCCAGGCAGAGGAGAGAGGTCCCGTAACAGAGAATCTGGCTTCATGTCAGCAGAGAATCAGTCTGCATGTCATAGCAGAGAATCAGGCTTCACGTCAGCCACCACTGTAACAGTCCATTGTCATATATTTAGGTCCGGCACCCAGGCAGAGGAGAGAGGTCCCGTAACAGAGAATCTGGCTTCATGTCAGAAGAGAATCAGTCTGCATGTCATAGCAGAGAATCATGCTTCACGTCACCCAACATTGGAACAGTCCATTGTCATATATTTAGGCCCCGGCACCCAGACAGAGGAGAGGTTCATTCAACTTTGGGTTGCCTCGCAATATAATAGAAAAAATGAAAATAAAAATAGGATTGAATGAGGAAGTGCCCTGGAGTACAATAATATATGGTTAAGGGGAGGTAGTTAATGTCTAATCTGCACAAGGGATGGACAGGTCCTGTGGGATCCATGCCTGGTTCATTTTTATGAACGTCAGCTTGTCCACATTGGCTGTAGACAGGCGGCTGCGTTTGTCTGTAATGACGCCCCCTGCCGTGCTGAATACACGTTCAGACAAAACGTTGGCCGCCGGGCAGGCCAGCACCTCCAAGGCATAAAAGGCTAGCTCTGGCCACGTGGACAATTTAGAGACCCAGAAGTTGAATGGGGCCGAACCATCAGTCAGTACGTGGAGGGGTGTGCACACATACTGTTCCACCATGTTAGTGAAATGTTGCCTCCTGCTAACACGTTGCGTATCAGGTGGTGGTGCAGTTAGCTGTGGCGTGTTGACAAAACTTTTCCACATCTCTGCCATGCTAACCCTGCCCTCAGAGGAGCTGGCCGTGACACAGCTGCCTTGGCGACCTCTTGCTCCTCCTCTGCCTTGGCCTTGGGCTTCCACTTGTTCCCCTGTGACATTTGGGAATGCTCTCAGTAGCGCGTCTACCAACGTGCGCTTGTACTCTTGCGCATCTTCCTATCACGCTCCAGTGCAGGAAGTAAGGTGGGCACATTGTCTTTGTACCGTGGATCCAGCAGGGTGGCAACCCAGTAGTCCGCACACGTTAAAATGTGGGCAACTCTGCTGTCGTTGCGCAGGCACTGCAGCATGTAGTCGCTCATGTGTGCCAGGCTGCCCAGGGGTAAGGACAAGCTGTCCTCTGTGGGAGGCGTATCGTCATCGTCCTGCCTTTTTCCCCCAGCCACGCACCAGTGATGGGCCCGAGCTGCGTTGGGTGCCACCCCGCTGTGACCATGCTTCATCCTCATCCTCCTCCACCTCCTCCTCATCCTCGTCCTCCTCGTCCTCCAGTAGTGGGCCCTGGCTGGCCACATTTGTACCTGGCCTCTGATGTTGCAAAAAACCTCCCTCTGAGTCCCTTCGAAGAGACTGGCCTGAAAGTGCTAAAAATGACCCCTCTTCCTCCTCCTCCTCCTCCTGGGCCACCTCCTCTTCCATCATCGCCCTAAGTGTTTTATCAAGGAGACATAGAAGTGGTATTGTAACGCTGATAACGGCGTCATCGCCACTGGCCATGTTGGTGGAGTACTCGAAACAGCGCAACAGGGCACACAGGTCTCGCATGGAGGCCCAGTCATTGGTGGTGAATTGGTGCTGTTCCGCAGCGCGACTGACCCGTGCGTGCTGCAGCTGTAACTCCACTATGGCCTGCTGCTGCTCGCACAGTCTGTCCAGCATGTGCAAGGTGGAGTTCCACCTGGTGGGCACGTCGCATATGAGGCGGTGAGTGGGAAGGCTGAAGTTACGCTGTAGCGCAGACAGGCGAGCAGCGGCAGGATGTGAACGCCGGAAACGCGAAGAGACGGCCCGCACTTTATGCAGCAGCTCTGACATGTCGGGGTAGGTGTGAATGAACTTCTGCACCACCAAATTCAGCACATGCGCCAAGCAAGGGATGTGCGTCAAACCGGCTAGTCCCAGAGCGGCAACGAGATTTCGCCCATTATCGCACACCACCAGGCCGGGCTTGAGGCTCACCGGCAGCAACCACTCGTCGGTCTGTTGTTCTATACCCCACCACAACTCCTGTGCGGTGTGGGGCCTGTCCCCCAAACATATGAGTTTCAGAATGGCCTGCTGACGTTTACCCCGGGCTGTGCTGAAGTTGGTGGTGAAGGTATGTGGCTGACTGGATGAGCAGGTGGAAGAAGAGGAGGAGGAAGCTGAGTAGGAGGAGGTGGCAACAGGAGGCAAAGAATGTTGCCCTGCGATCCTTGGCGGCGGAAGGACGTGCGCCAAACAGCTCTCCGCCTGGGGCCCAGCCGCCACTACATTTACCCAGTGTGCAGTTAGGGAGATATAGTGTCCCTGGCCGTGCTTACTGGTCCACGTATCTGTGGTTAGGTGTACCTTGCCACAGATGGTGTTGCGCAGTGCACACTTGATTTTATCGGATACTTGGTTGTGCAGGGAAGGCACGGCTCTCTTGGAGAAGTAGTGCCGTCTGGGAACAACATACTGTGGGACAGCAAGCGACATGAGCTGTTTGAAGCTGTTTGTGTCCACCAGCCTAAATGACAGCATTTCATAGGCCAGTAGTTTAGAAATGCTGGCATTCAGGGCCAGGGATCGAGGGTGGCTAGGTGGGAATTTACGCTTTCTCTCAAATGGTGAGATGGAGAGCTGAACACTGGCGTGTGACATGGTTGAGATGCTTGGTGACGGAGGTGGTGGTGTTGGTGGTGCATCCCCTGTTTTCTGGGCGGCAGGTGCCAACGTTCCTGCAGAGGCGGAGGAAGAGGCCGAGGCGGCAGCAGCAGAAGAGGCCGAGGCGGCAGCAGCAGAAGAAGAAGCAGGGGGAGCCTGAGTGACTTCCTTGTTTTTAAGGTGTTTACTCCACTGCAGTTCATGCTTTGCATGCAGGTGCCTGGTCATGCAGGTTGTGCTAAGGTTCAGAACATTAATGCCTCGCTTCAGGCTCTGATGGCACAGCATGCAAACCACTCGGGTCTTGTCGTCAGCACATTGTTTGAAGAAGTGCCATGCCAGGGAACTCCTTGAAGCTGCCTTTGGGGTGCTCGGTCCCAGATGGCGGCGGTCAGTAGCAGGCGGAGTCTCTTGGCGGCGGGTGTTCTGCTTTTGCCCACTGCTCCCTCTTTTGCTACGCTGTTGGCTCGGTCTCACCACTGTCTCTTCCTCCGAACTGTGAAAGTCAGTGGCACGACCTTCATTCCATGTGGGGTCTAGGACCTCATCGTCCCCTGCATCGTCTTCCACCCAGTCTTGATCCCTGACCTCCTGTTCAGTCTGCACACTGCAGAAAGACGCAGCAGTTGGCACCTGTGTTTCGTCATCATCAGAGACGTGCTGAGGTGGTATTCCCATGTCCTCACATATGGAAACATAAGTGGTTGTGCGTCAGTGCATTCTATGTCTTCCACCGCTGGGGAAGGGCTCGGTGGATGCCCTTGGGAAACCCTAACAGCGGAGTCTTCAAACAGAATAAGAGACTGCTGCATAACTTGAGGCTCAGACAGTTTCCCTGGTATGCATGGGGGTGATGTGACAGACTGATGGGGTTGGTTTTCAGGCGCCATCTGTGCGCTTTCTGCAGAAGACTGGGTGGGAGATAATGTGAACGTGCTGGATCCACTGTCGGCCACCCAATTGACTAATGCCTGTACCTGCTCAGGCCTTATCATCCTTAGAACGGCATTGGGCCCCACCAAATATCGCTGTAAATTATGGCGGCTACTGGGACCTGAGGTAGTTGGTACACTAGGACGTGTGGCTGTGGCAGAACGGCCACGTCCTCTCCCAGCACCAGAGGGTCCACTAACACCACCACGACCATGTCCACGTCCGCGTCCTTTACTAGATGTTTTCCTCATTGTTATCGTTCACCACAACAACAAAAATATTATTTGGCCCAATGTATTGAATTCAAATTCAGGCCTTTTTTTACAGACACCTAACACTATCTGGCTATCTATTTAGGTACCGTATTACACTAATACAGGCACAGCAGTAACCACAGATTTAGCTGACTATAAATTTGAGGCCTATTATTTAGGCGCTGGGTGACAGGTATACGTTTACGGACAGAATTAGACTGGGATATGCACAGTAGCGTGTGTGTGAAGTTATTGAGAATGACCCTATCGGCACCTTGAAGTTTATATACCATTTTAGGGATAAATTTAAAGTAGGCCTGATACAGCAGAAACCATTAATTTAGAGATTTGCTAAATTGGGAATTGTATTTCAACCCAGAACAAAAACTGTGCTTTGACGGACACTAAATAACTTGCCCAGCTACAGCAATAACCACAGATTTAGCTGACTATAAATTTGAGGCCTATTATTTAGGCGCTGGGTGACAGTTATACGTTTACAGACAGAATTAGACTGGGATATGCACAGTAGCGTGTGTGTGAAGTTATTGAGAATGACCCTATCTGCACCTTGAATCTTATATACCCTTTTAGGGATAGATTTAAAGTAGGTCTGATACAGCAGAAACCACAAAATTAGGAAATTGCAAAATTGGGAATTGTATTTCAACCCAGAACAAAAACTGTGCTTTGACGGACACTAAATAACTTGACCAGCTACAGAAATAATGACAGATTTGGATGAATATAAATTTGAGGCCTATTATTTAGGCGCTGGGTGACAGGTATACGTTTACGGACAGAATTAGACTGGGATATGCACAGTAGCGTGTGTGTGAAGTTATTGAGAATGACCCTATCTGCACCTTGAATCTAATATACCCTTTTAGGGATAAATTTAAAGTAGGCCTGATACAGCAGAAACCACTAATTTAGAGAATTGCTAAATTGGGAATTGTATTTCAACCCAGAACAAAAACTGTGCTTTGACAGACACTAAATAACTTGCCCAGCTACAGCAATAACCACAGATTTAGCTGACTATAAATTTGAGGCCTATTATTTAGGTGCTGGGTGACAGGTATACGTTTACAGACAGAATTAGACTGGGATATGGCCAAAAAATAACCACACTATTGATGGTTAAATGCACTTGGTGTGACAGCTTGACCCTGATGTAGGATATAGCCAAAAAATAACCACACTATTGATGGTTAAATGCACTTGGTGTGACAGCTTCACCCTGATGTAGGATATAGCCATAAAACAACCACACTATTGAGGGTTAAATGCACTTGGTGACAGCTTTCCCCTGATGTAGTATATGGCCAAAAAATAACTACACTATTGATGTTTAAATGCACTTGGTGTGACAGCTTCACCCTGATGTAGGATATAGCCAAAAAACAACCACACTATTGAGGGTAAAATTCACTTGGTGACAGCTTGCCCCTGATGTAGTATATGGCCAAAAATAACCACACTATTGATGGTTAAATGCACTTGGTGTGACAGCTTGACCCTGATGTAGGATATAGCCAAAAAATAACCACACTATTGATGGTTAAATGCACTTGGTGTGACAGCTTCACCCTGATGTAGGATATAGCCATAAAACAACCACACTATTGAGGGTTAAATGCACTTGGTGACAGCTTGCCCCTGATGTAGTATATGGCCAAAAAATAACTACACTATTGATGTTTAAATGCACTTGGTGTGACAGCTTCACCCTGATGTAGGATATAGCCAAAAAACAACCACACTATTGAGGGTAAAATTCACTTGGTGACAGCTTGCCCCTGATGTAGTATATGGCCAAAAAATAACCACACTATTGATGGTTAAATGCACTTGGTGTGACAGCTTCACCCTGATGTAGGATATAGCCAAAAAACAACCACACTATTGAGGGTTAAATGCACTTGGTGACAGCTTGCCCCTGATGTAGTATATGGCCAAAAAATAACCACACTATTGATGGTTAAATGCACTTGGTGTGACAGCTTCACCCTGATGTAGGATATAGCCAAAAAACAACCACACTATTGAGGGTTAAATGCACTTGGTGACAGCTTGCCCCTGATGTAGTATATGGCTAAAAAAAAAAACACACTATTGATGGTTAAATGCACTTGGTGTGACAGCTTCACCCTGATGTAGGATATAGCCAAAAAATAACCACACTATTGAGGGTTAAATGTACTTGGTGGCAGCTTGTGAATGAAAAACGCTCTGGGCAGCCTAAAAACAGTGAGCAATTGAATAGCAGCAGTTCAATCATCCACAGATGCAGATCGATCTCTGAATGAAGTCTTTTGGAGGAGTTAATCACTGCCTAATCTCGCCCTAACGTCGCAGCTGCAACCTCTCCCTACACTGATCAGAGCAGAGTGACGTGCGGCGCTACGTGACTCCAGCTTAAATAGAGGCTGGGTCACATGCTGCACTGGCCAATCACAGCCATGCCAATAGTAGGCATGGCTGTGACGGCCTCTTGGGGCAAGTAGTATGACACTTGTTGATTGGCTGCTTTGCAGCCTTTCAAAAAGCGCCAAAAAGCGACGAACACCGAACCCGAACCCGGACTTTTACGAAAATGTTCGGGTTCGGGTCCGTGTCACGGACACCCCAAAATTTGGTACGAACCCAAACTATACAGTTCGGGTTCGCTCATCCCTAGTGGTGACCATGGTGGCCATTTTGAAGTTGGCCATTTTGAATCCAACTTTTGTTTTTTCAATAGGAAGAGGGTAATGTGAAACATCAAACTTATTGGGAATTTCACAAGAAAAACAATGGTGTGCTTGGTTTTAACGTAAATTTATTATTTCATGAGTTATTTACAAGTTTCTCTTTGTTTACAGCCATTGATATGTTGCCGAGGTTAACACGTGCGGAGCGGATATAAAATTGTGTTGATGTCTGGTGAACGCAGTAACCGGGTCATTGCAGCAGATTTCAATGCAAGACAGCCTACGAGACCACCCATGTCCCATGCTACAGTTAGCAAACTGCTTGCTAGGTTTCATCAAACTGGTTCAGTGTTGGATTTGCCAAAATGTGGACGCATGAAATCTGTCACTAATGAAGAAACATCAGTGGCTGACCTAGCTTTATTCAGCAAGAGTCCACAGCGTAGCACTCGCTGCATGTCACTGGAGAGTGGCATTAGTCGAACATCCCTTCGGCGGATATCAGCTACTCACAAATGGCACCCTTACAAACTCCAGCTACTGCAGCATCTCAACGAGGACGACCCAGATCGGCGCACTGAATTTGCGGAATGGGCAAAACAAAAATTGGAACAGGACCCTCAGTTTACGCAGAAGATTTTGTTCAGTGATGAGGCAAACTTTTATGTGAATAGTGAAGTTAACAAACAAAACCACCGCTATTGGTCTGACACTAACCCACATTGGATATATCCCTCCAAGACTGTTGGAACCCAAAAATTTATGGTATGGTGTGGTATATGGGGTACAAAGATAATGGGGCCATTCTTCATCAATGGAAACATCAAGGCCACTGGATATGCGAAATTGCTACATGATGATGTGTTTCCCTCTTTATGCACTGAAGCTGGCACGTTCCCTGAGTTTTTCCAGCAAGATGGTGCACCACCACATTATGGGTGTCAGGTCCGAGCATTCCTAGATGAACAGTTTCCTAGAAAGTGGATTGGTCGTCGTGGGTCAGTTGAATGGCCCCCAAGGTCTCCCGATCTGACCCCCTTAGACTTTTATCTTTGGGGCCATCTGAAGACAATTGTCTATGCTGTGAAGATACGAGATGTGCAGCACCTGAAACTACGGATACGGCAAGCCTGTGCTAGCATTTCTCCTGCGGTGTTGCTATCAGTGTGTGAAGAGTGGGAGAAGAGGGTTGCATTGACAATCCAACACAATGGGCAGCACATTGAAAACATTTTATAAGTGGTCAGAAACTTGTAAATAACTCATAATACCATTGTTTTTCTTGTGAAGTTCCCAATAAGTTTGATGTGTCACATGACCCTCTTCCTATTGAAAAAACAAAGTTGGATTCAAAATGGCCAACTTCAAAATGGCCGCCACGGTCACCACCCATCTTGAAAAGTTTCCCCCCTCACATATACTAATGTGCCACAAACAGGAAATTAATATCACCAATCATTCCCATTTTATTAAGGTGTATCCATATAAATGGCCCACCCTGTACTTTCTATATAGTGCATTCGGGTAGTGCAGCATTTTTTTGCGGCTTTGCTGCGTTACCGCAGCTACAAAGAGTGACAAACGCTATTGGAACAAATAATTTGTACTGGTGTAATACACCAGTTGTCCCCCAAAATATCTGATTGAACCAGGGGTGTGATACAACAATAATATACTTTCTATATAGTGCATTTAGGTAGTGCAGCATTTGTTTGCAGATTTGCTGCGTTACCTCAGCTACATAGAGTTACAAACGCTATTGGAACAAATAATTTCTACTGGTGTAATATACCAGTTGCCCCCCCAAAAAAAAACTGATTGAAGCAGGGGTATTTTATACCAATAAAATGCTTTCCATGTAGTGCATTTAGGTAGTGCATTTAGGTAGTGCAGCATTTGTTTGTGGTTTTGCTGCGTTACCTCAGCTACATAGAGTGACTGTAACGGTTGCGTACACACACACAGGGGGGAGGGAAGTGACCACTGAGCTCCACCCTCACTCCTGGCCCTGCCTACTTGCCTCGCAAGTCCTAATGACAGGGGACAACTGGACGGCAATCCCTAGCTTGGAATAAGTGCAGGGAGGACAGACCAGTCAAACAACAGAATGTGAACGGACCGAGTCTATACCAGGAAAGCTACGAAGTACAAATGGAGCTAGCAGAGAATAGTCAGGAGAAGCCGGGGTCATAAATACCAGGAGAGTTGTGATGTACCAAAGGAGTCACTGTGAAATGTAGGATAATCCACACCCAGCTGAGACTGCTGGCTGGGTTTTATATCCCTAACCAAAACCCGGCCTGGAACGTGGGGAACAGCCACCCACCCTGCACTTTGGCTGCTCCCAGTAAGAGCCGGCCCGGATCGGCTTTACAGCCACCCTAAATAACCAAAAGTGTCAGTCAGCACTAGCTGCCACTGACACTTAAAATTACTGGCTTTTACCTCACTGAGGCCAGGAACCCCAGTGACACATATCATCCGTCAATGACGGCCCCTTGCGCTTCCTTCGGAACAAATAATTTCTACTGGTGTGATATACCAGTTGCCCCCCAAAAAACTGATTGAGGAAGGGGTGTGATATACCTTTTTCCACAAATACTGCTCTTCTATAGGGACTTTTGTCACAGGGTCATTTTGAAAATGACAAGCAGAGGAAGAGTCAGGAAATTCCGCAGGGGTGGTAGGGGTCGGGCAGGTTTACCAGGCAGGAGCCTAAGTGGGACATTGCAGAAGGTGCGTGCGATTACATCAAAGAATGCACCAGACTTGGTTGAGTGGCTCATTCAGCCTTCCTCTTCCTGCGCCCTCCTCATCCTCTCTATCTGCTGCCCTCCGGAACCATTTGGTCTAGGCATTACTCAGTCAGTCACGCTCCTCCCACTTCATTGATGAAGCAGGAGCAGGAGCGCGACTGACTGATGTCACGCGCCGGCCGGACCGCTGCATTCATAGAGTGGGTACTGTTTCAGGCGATTAGGCTAGTTTATTAAAGGAGAGCCATTGCTTCAGTGCGCGGGGCCTGGTGTAATACAGTGACTGCACCGGGCCCCGTTGCGAACCTCCAGCCCCTCCTCCCACCCCGCATAACTGTAACTGATGTATCATGTGCAGCATACCGGCCCGCGATACATCAGTGTCAGCCATGTAAAAATGACACCATCGCTTTATAAGACGCACTGCCATTTTTCTCCCTACTTTTGGGGGGGAAAAGCGTGTCTTATAAAGCAAAAAATACGGTACGTGTTCATTTATGTATGCTGAATGCATAATTTTTGGGGCCTGTAGTCCACTGGCCTGCTGTAAAATTGATATCCAATGACCGTGTAATTTGCCTCCAGCCACATACATTCTTTTACGTACAGTAACATTTTTATCCATTGACCGCATAATGTACCTGGAGCCACATAATCAGAATTTCTTTTATGCCAGGTGAATGCCTAATTTTTAAGGCCCGTACTCCTGTGGCCTTAAATCAAATTTTTCTAGGCTCCGACAGGGCACATTTTAGAGAATTTCCCTTTAAGACGCATAAAAATGTCCCCTGATTATGACACATATTTTTTTGTTAGAATTTTTGTCATTGATTCCCCTCTGGTATGTCACTGTCCATGTTATGGGACTATTTGTGCACTTCTACTAAGTATTTGGTGGCTGCAAATATGAGCTGAAGGTTTTTCAGGTTTGCTTGCTGTTAAAGTGAACTTGCGGTTCGCTTTAACATTTGATCGCATTCGCGCGATCCCGTTCGCGAACCGTCCCGGACGATGTTTATCCATCACTAGTCCTCCTTTATGATGACTTTTCAGGGGCCCTTGATGGTGATAAATTGTAAGATGCAAGTCATGGTCCTTTTGCAGTGAGGAGGAAATAAGGCAGTTTTTTTTAGTAAAACAGTTCTTTACTACAGAATCAAGTTCATGTACATCATTTACAGTTCTCAGCATGCATGTACTGGCAATTCTTACACAAGATGCAATTTTATGGTCTCACAGATCACGTGGTTGCAGAAGTAGTTAAAGCAATTTTCTTCACACTGCGCTTCTCTAGCTGACTTTAGCATACACATTCAGAAATAGGAGTGCAACCACAAGGCAGACCACAAAAATCAGACTACGTTATGCACCTTTTGCCCAGATTGGTATTCTTCTTACAGCTGTCCAGGCTGTTTGTAATGTACAGTATGTCCAGGCATCGTAAGATTCTAATCACCTGAACAAGTTTGTTGTAGAGCCTTTAAAGACCTTTCAGACAACTTGTATTCACGGAGCCTCTACACACACTTTCCTCCTAACACTGGAATGCTTTTCAAACATATAGTTTGTTCTTATCTCTTTACATCTTTGTGAATGGTCTTATCCAGGGCTGTCTCTTTGCATCTACATCTGCCCTCACCATTGTCTAGGCCAGGGATGGCCAACCTGCTGCTCTCCAGCTGTTGCAAAACTGCAACTCCCAGCATGCCCAGTCTGGCTACAACTATCAGCCTACAGCAGGGCATGGTGGGAGTTGTAGTTTTACAACAGCTGGAGAGCCGCAGGTTGGCCAGTCCTGGTCTAGGAAATCGTTTTGATCTAATTTGCCCCTATGGGGAGAAATACACAGCCCCACCTAATGATAGTAATTAGACTTAACTCCCGATGCACCAAAAGTACATGAAATGCTTTCATTACATAAATCCACATTTCAATCCTTTCGCATTATACCTCTACCGTAGTAGTTGGGCACTGCATTAGCTTTTATTATTACTTTAACCGCCTCCGGACCGCATAACGCAGATGTGCGGTCCGGAGGCGGCAGCCCTGCGCAGAGTCACGCATATATGCGTCATCTCGCGAGGGCCGGGATTTCCTGTGAACGCGCGTTCACAGGAACGGAAGGTAAGCGAGTGGATCTCCAGCCTGCCAGCGGCGATCGCTCGCTGGCAGGATGGAGATGTGATTTTTTTAACCCCTAACAGGTATATTAGACGCTGTTTTGATAACAGCATCTAATATACCTGCTACCTGGTCCTCTGGTGGTCCCTTTTGTTAGGATCGACCACCAGAGGACACAGGTAGGTCAGTAAAGTCGCACCAAACACCACACTACACTACACCCCCCCCCCGTCACTTATTAGCCCTTTATGAACCCCTGATCACCCATGATCACCCCATATAAACTCCCTGATCACCCCCCTGTCATTGATCACCCCCTGTCATTGATCACCCCCCTGTCAGGCTCCGTTCAGACGTCCGTATGATTTTTACGGATCCACGGATACATGGATCGGATCCGCAAAACACATGCGGACGTCTGAATGAAGCCTTACAGGGGGGTGATCAATGACAGGCGGGTGATCACCCATATACACTCCCTGATCACCCCCTGTCATTGATCACCCCCCCTGTCATTGATCACCCCCCTGTAAGGCTCCATTCAGACGTCCGCGTGTGTTTTGCGGATCCGATCCATGTATCCATGGATCCGTAAAAATCATACGGACGTCTAATTGGAGCCTTACAGGGGGGTGATCAATGACAGGGGGGGTGATCACCCATATACACTCCCTGATCACCCCCTGTCATTGATCACCCCCCTGTAAGGCTCCATTCAGACGTCCGTATTATTTTTACGGATCCACGGATACATGGATCGGATCCGCAAAACACATGCGGACGTCTGAATGGAGCCTTACAGGGGGGTGATCAATGACAGGCGGGTGATCACCCATATACACTCCCTGATCACTCCCTGATCACCCCCTGTCATTGATCACCCCCCTGTCATTGATCACCCCCCTGTAAGGCTCCATTCAGACGTCCGCATGTGTTTTGCGGATCCGATCCATGGATCTGTAAAAATCATACGGACGTCTGAATGGAGCCTTACAGGGGGGTGATCACCCATATACACTCCCTGATCACCCCCCTGTCATTGATCACCCCCCTGTCATTGATCACCCACCTGTAAGGCTCCATTCAGACGTCCTCATGTGTTTTGCGGATCCGATCCATGTATCCATGGATCCGTAAAAATCTTACGGACGTCTGAATGGAGCCTTACAGGGGGGTGATCAATGACAGGGGGGTGATCACCCTGATCACCCCCTGTCATTGATCACCCCCCTGTAAGGCTCCATTCAGACGTCCGCATGTGTTTTGCGGATCCGATCCATGTATCCATGGATCCGTAAAAATCATACGGACGTCTGAATGGAGCCTTACAGGGGGGTGATTAATGACAGGGGGGTGATCAGGGAGTCTATATGGGTGATCACCCCCCTGTCATTGATCACCCCCCTGTCATTGATCACCCCCCCTGTAAGGCTCCATTCAGACATTTTTTTGGCCCAAGTTAGCGGAAATATATATATTTTTTTTTGTTTGTTTTTTCTTACAAAGTCTCATATTCCACTAACTTGTGTCAAAAAATAAAATCTCACATGAACTCACCATACCCCTCACGGAATCCAAATGCATTTTTAGACATTTATATTCCAGACTTCTTCTCACGCTTTAGGGCCCCTAAAAAGACAGGGCAGAATAAATACCCCACATGTGACCCCATTTCGGAAAGAAGACACCCCAAGGTGTCCGTGAGGGGCATATTGAGTCCATGAAAGATTGAAATTTTTGTCCTAAGTTAGCGGAAAGTGAGACTTTGTGAGAAAAAAAAAAAAAAAATAATTTCCGCTAACTTATGCAAAAAAAAGAAAATTTCTATGAACTCGCCATGCCCCTCATTGAATACCTTGGGGTGTCTTCTTTCCAAAGTGGGGTCACATGTGGGGTATTTATACTGCCCTGGCTTTTTAGGGGCCCGAAAGTGTGAGAAGAAGTCTGGGATCCAAATGTCTAAAAATACCCTCCTAAAAGGAATTTTGGCACCTTTGCGCATCTAGGCTGCAAAAAAGTGTCACACATCTGGCATCGCCGTACTCAGGAGAAGTTGGGCAATGTGTTTTGGGGTGTCATTTTACATATACCCATGCTGGGTGAGAAAAATATCTTGGTCAAAGGCCAACTTTGTATAAAAAAATGGGAAAAGTTGTCTTTTGCCAAGATATTTCTCTCACCCAGCATGGTTATATGTAAAATGACACCCCAAAACACATTCCCCAACTTCTCCTGAGTACGGCGATACCAGATGTGTCACACTTTTTTGCTGCCAAGGTGGGCAAAGGGGCACATATTCCAAAGTGCACCTTTCGGATTTCACCGGTCATTTTTTACAGATTTTGATTGCAAACTACTTCTCACACATATGGGCCCCTAAATTGCCAGGGCAGTATAACTACGCCACAAGTGACCCCATTTTGGAAAGAAGACACCCCAAGGTATTCCGTGAGGGGCATGGCGAGTTCCTAGAATTTTTTATTTTTTGTCGCAAGTTAGTGGAATATGAGACTTTGTAAGAAAAAAAAATTTAAAATAAAAATCATCATTTTCCGCTAACTTGTGACAAAAAATAAAAAGTTCTATGAACTCACTATACCCATCAGCAAATACCTTAGGGTGTCTACTTTCCGAAATGGGGTCATTTGTGGGGTTTTTCTACTGTCTGGGCATTGTAGAGCCTCAGGAATCATGACAGGTGCTCAGAAAGTCAGAGCTGCTTCAAAAAGCGGAAATTCACATTTTTGTACCATAGTTTGTAAACGCTATAACTTTTACCCAAACCATTTTTTTTTTTGCCCAAACATTTTTTTTTATCAAAGACATGTAGAACAATAAATTTAGCGAAAAATTTATATATGGATGTCGTTTTTTTTTGATAAATTTTACCGCTGAAAGTGAAAAATGTCATTTTTTTGCAAAAAAATCGTTACATTTCGATTAATAACAAAAAAAGTAAAAATGTCAGCAGCAATGAAATACCACCAAATGAAAGCTCTATTAGTGAGAAGAAAAGGAGGTAAAATTTAGCTAGCGGGGTTGAAGTGGTTAATAAAAATGTCTTCAGCACTTTTCAGTTCAACTGCTGATACCATGCTAAGCCTCAAGCTGTGAATTTGTCCACAAAAATGCTTCCATATTCTGACCTTTTCAGCATTCAATTCATTCAGAAGTAAAAGATGTATTGCAAAAATTGCTTTTTTAATTATACAAGTGGTTTGTATTTGTGAGTATTTTATAGTCTACATAGATAACGAAATCCCACCTGTTTCCATGTACAGTATTTTTTGTAAATGCCAGAAGAAGCAGTACATTATGAAACGGAAGAACTTTAGCTCCATGTGCCTGAGTTCTTGGTACAGTATGATCATGAAGTTCTTAGGCTCAGTTCCAAATGAAACTGCCGGTGCACAATGTTCACATTACATTAGTCCCTGATAACAGATATAAATATATCAGTGGAGTAATTATAGTATACAGTGTTCCTCACTGAAATCACGGGAGGGTTGAGTTATGTGCCAAGCTTTAGTTATGTTTCAAAGTGCAGTGGCTTTTTCTCCCTACAAGACACAGAAAAACTGGTAATATTTAATTATATAGTTTGCATAGTTTACTTCTTAATATGTATTATTTTTCAAAACTGACATTATTTTCTCTAGCGGTTTACGTGAACTAAACAATCAATGAAATGTTATAGTGTACAATATGTCAAGGCTATAAATGATAGCCTCTTATAAGTTTTAACTTAGCAACTACTGTATTCTACTCCACCACACATATGACCTAAGAAAAAGTCATACCAACCAAAACGTTGCATTTTGCTATATGGATATTATGTCATTATTATATGTGACGGTTGGGAGGAATATGCATCAAATCTATGCATTTGTTTCATACAATATTATACAATAAACCTGCCTTGGAACTCAGAACACTATTGTGGGTTGTCCTTCAGAATTAAAGTGTGCAGTTTCACCAATTCCTGCAGCCTCCAATGAATTATCTGCAGTAATATAATAGAAATATAACATTGAAAAATGTTTCTCCAGGGCAGGCTCTTTTTCATAAAATGATCGGTCTTGTGTTCTATTAAAGGGGTTGCCTTGTGACTAATAGGAAACATGAATGTCATAGGATACTATCAAGCCCACCCTCTAAGAGTCAGACATAAACTCCATATAAGAGCAGCTCCCACTCTGGGGAACCTGTTCTGACTATGCATTACAGGTCATGAAACAATAGGGGTCAATTACTAACAGATATACGTCACCTTTTTTATGTATATCTGTTGCCGATTGTGGCGCAAAGGTTATTTGTGCCGCAATCTTCAACTTTTACCTGCTCTTGCCGGGTCTAAGAAAGGGGGCTGAGAGGGGGACTGGCCGGCAGGCCCATCTCATTTATCATTTTCTACTCTCACTTTCTATTTTAGGCATAGAAAATTGCAAGGGAGCTGGCATAGATTTAGACAGGCAGTGGATAGGCCAAAGTTTTACATAAATTTGGCGCATCCACCACCAGCTAAAGAGGTGTCAATAAATGACCCCAATATGTATATTTCCCTGCAGGGACCACATGTGATTTCCAATGTTGGATAGTGGTTTTAAAAGCAAAAACTTTGATCTTCCATCTGATTGGTACCCCAGTATCCGTTCATAAAAAAGTACTCAAAAGTACCAGGAGAGTTTGAAAACTAGAGTAATATACATTCAAGAAGACAAGTCAAGGCTGCAAGGAAGTATGCCATGTGACACTTTTTGGCTCTGCCAAATGGTTCAAATAATACAAATTTTGGAAGGAGAATGAGCTACCTGTGTATTTAATCTCAATTACAAAATGTCTTTCACAGCCACTATTCCATCTATGATGCTTTTTAATCTACTGTTAATATAACTTTACACATTCATTCTTCAAGTTTCGCCACACCATAATAATAATTTCTATTTTGCTCTTCTTGTTTAATTGCTTTTAATGACTATAGGACATTTAAATGTTTGATCATGACCAGGAGATGTGCCAATCATTCAAAAGGATTTGCGGAGTGAAATACCTTTCTGGTTGTTTGTGTTTATTTCTATTTATTTTATGCACTTATATAGTGCTACTATATTCCATGGCACTTTACAGACATTAGCATCACTCTGTCCCCTATGGGGTCACAATCTAAGGTCCCTATCAGTATATCTCTGGAGTGTGGGAGGAAACCGGAGTACCGGGAGGAAACCCACGCAAACACGGGAGGAACATACAAACTCCATGCAGATGTTGTCCTTGGTCTGATTCAAACTCAGAATCCCTGAGCCACCGCTAACCGCTGAACCACCGTGCTGCTGTACTTTCTGCCAGCCTTCAATAGTATGTAGTGTGGGATTTCTGTCTCCTTATGTTACTGCTATCCTTTTAACAGAGCACCTTATATTGGATGATGTAGTGTTTGGTGCATTCTTTTGGTAACTCACATAAGTGCAATGTTACAGTATAAAAATAATCATCACAAACATCGCCTATTTGTAAGGGCCTAAAAGAGTAACTAAACTTTTATTTAACTTTTATTATTTCCCTTTTATTACACAGTGAATGGTGTGCGGGCAGAAACACTCAGCTTGGCTAAATATTGGCATAGCACATACACAGCCTGTAATGATGTGCTATGCCAGGATTAGCTGAGTGGAGATGGCATAGGCAGGAGCAGCTATGTGTGCATTTGAGACATTTAAAAGAAGGGCATTTAGGACATTTAAAAAAGAATTAAATAAAAGTTTAGTTACTCTTTAAATGATAATGCCAGAACAGTATATTACATTGACAGCATAGTACTTCCATACATTTGCCTAACTAAGAGTGCTGACATCACCATGGACTGCAAAAATGAGATAGTTTACCTAATGGTAGTGCAACATAATACCTAATTACCACCATACAGCATTCAAACATTACCACTGGTGATAAAAGCACCATAAAGTAATATGATGCTCACAATCTTTGAGTGTCAGACCATCAGTGGCACCTCCTTTAGCAGTGATGGCTGGTGCACCTTGTGCATGCCCCTAAGGCCATCACTGCCTGTAAACAGCTTTGGCATTTTAAATGTAAGTGCAGTCCTGAACTCTAGTTCTGCTATTGTAAATGTATTATGCACTTGTAAAGCCTTTGCATTCTTAATTCATCAGGAACAGGTCAAGTGCGCAGCTGTTGTGGCTTTTTATGAGTAAATTGTTCCTACAGCTGCATCTATCAAAAACTGTGTTAAGTCTCATACAGACGTCCGTGGAACACAGTCCGGTATCTCACGGACGTCTGCATGAGGCTTTATACTTCCGCAAGTTAAATCTCCAGTTGTGTGGGAGATGCCTAAGGTCCCTTTCACACGAGCGTGATTTCCGCGCGGGTGC
The DNA here is from genome assembly GCF_014858855.1 of Bufo gargarizans. Taxonomy (NCBI): domain Eukaryota; kingdom Metazoa; phylum Chordata; class Amphibia; order Anura; family Bufonidae; genus Bufo; species Bufo gargarizans. The sequence goes on along the minus strand of NC_058081.1, from coordinate 259,055,082 downwards.
AATGCGTGACGTGAACGCATTGCACCCGCACTGAATCCTGACCCATTCATTTCAATGGGTCTGTGTACATGAGCGTTGTTTTTCACGCATCAGTTCTGCGTTGCGTGAAAATCGCAGCATGTTCTATATTCAGCGTTTTTCACGCAGCCCTGGCCCCATAGAAGTGAATGGGGCTGCGTGAAAAACGCATTGCATCCACAAGCAAGTGCGGGTGTGATGCGTTTTTCACTGATGGTTGCTAAGAGATGTTTGTAAACATTCAGTTTTTTATCACGTGCGTGAAAAACGCATCAAAACGCATTGCACCCGCGCAGAAAAAGCTGAACAACTAAACGCAATCGCAGACAAAACTGACTGAACTTGCTTGCAAAATAGTGAGAGTTTCACTGAACGCACCCTGAACGCATCCGGACCTAATCCGCAACGCCCGTGTGAAACCAGCCTAAAGAAGTCAAACATTCCAGTAAGAACTGTGCCCCATTCATTTATGGTAGGTACAGTGTCAAACATTTGATAGTAGCTGTACCTTATAGTCACTGTATCAAGTACTACCAGTCATTGAATGGGAACCTTCATTGCTTGCTTTTAGAAAATAGAAATGTAGTTATTAAAAGGAAGAAAAGTGGCGCACTGGATTGGTGCTGACACGGGAGGTGCTCTCAGTAAAAAGGAAATCACCCTTCCTTTAAACAAATGAAACAATAGTAAAAAAGATACTGGGCACTCTCTGACTGATGGAACCTAATAGTTTAATTAAAATACAACATATACACTTCAATAAATTAAGATAAGCATAATATTACGTACAATTACAATAAAAATAGATTCCTCAACCTATTGGTACCATTTTAGGTCAAATTGATTAAAATGAATAGCCTCTGGGTGTTCAGGGTATGAAAAGTCCTTGAAAAAAAAAAAGTCCTTTAGGGAAGAAAAACCTTATGAAAAGATCTCCGCAGAACAAGTTGTTTCAATCGGATAGTGGTGCAGTGGTTTTATAGAGCGGCGTCCCGCTATTACTCACTGTTTCGCTGCAGCACTGAGCTCCGCTGCTGTATTGGTCCTTTGGTTTTCAGGGATTTCTCCGGCTGTCCGCGGTTCCCTGGCTGTCTTTCCGGCGCCGCTCCGTAGATAAAAGAGCCGGCGCTTGGATAATTTTGCAGCCTCCTTTTCTCGCGCTGAGCTCGCTGTACAAATGAGCGTGTTCAGCTCTTACAGTCTGTTCTCAGAGAGTGCGCGTCGGGTCTGTTGTTGAGACAGAAAAGGTTCCAATGCCAGCGGTATTTCAGTGCATAGCGTCCAAGTATATCAGGGGGTCCTGGCACCAAACGCGTTTCGGGGTCTATTGTTACCCCTTCCTCAGTGGTAATGCCTCCCCCTTCTGAATCTCCTTATATAGTCTTTGGTGATTAGGTTACAATCATCAGCTGGGTGGGTTGGTTTATTCACATATATATTCTCATGTCAACCTTTATGGCATATTGACTATACTACTTGCTGACCAGAAAATGTTTGGTTTGTGTCGAACATACTCCAAAATCTGCGCAAGTCTATTACAACCTGTCAGGCTTTGTATGGTATTTTCTCTCTACCGCAATCTGACCTGCGGTATTCATGCGGTTTTGGAAAAGATTGTAGTTGTCTCCACCTGACTGTGTCATTATGAATTTCCACCCGAACTTTCTTTATACCAAATACATTCCAGATATATATGTACATCAAAAATATTTATATGTAGATAAAAAACTTTTGTTTAAAATAAAAATAATTTTTGTTTTCTTTTTGAATACAATATTTTTATTAAACTTTATTTCATCCCTAAGATGTCAATTTTTACTTGTTTTTGTTAAATATTTTCTCATATATTATCCACTTTGTATTTTCTTTACATCTATTACTTGGTGTAATCTTATATAGTTTTGTATGGAGTGGGGCAGGTTATTGATTCTGTTGTTATACGAATCTATATTGATATCAGCATAGTCAAATTATCATAGAGACAGGGCAAAGTTGTGGATCCACAGAGCGCATACGGAATGTGTCGGATAATATGATGGGCACCAGGTTCGCCCCCAGTTATGCCAATCTTTTTATGGCATTTTGGGAAGAGTTGGTCATAGCCCCCCGGCTGGGGACGGACCTGGTGCTCTGGAAAAGATATATAGATGACGTGTTTTTTATTTGGAAATCGGGTAAAAGCAGTTTGGAAGATTTTTTTAACTAATATTAATGTGAACGATTTTAACCTTAAATTTACTCACACTATTAGTCAAGAAATTTTAGAATTTTTAGATCTAAAAATATATGTAGAAAATAGCTGTATAAAAAATTGCACATACATCAAACCTGCCACTAGGAACAGTTACATCTTATACAGCAGCTGTCATCTTCCCAATTGGTTGATGAATATCCCACAGGAAAAATTTCAACGAATTAAGCGTAATTGCACTATGGAAGAACAATTTGAAAAGGAAGCAGCAGTAATGGTAGAAGCGTTTAAAGAAAAAGAATATCCAGAGAAATTAATCAAGAGATCCCTAGACAAAGTAAGAGGAATGCAAAGGAAAGATTTTTTTGAGACTAAAAAAATGGAAGATAAAGAAGGAGCAATTGAACAAATTAGGATTATGTTACCGTTTAATAACGAATATAGAAAAATCCAAGGAATCATACGCAAGCATTGGCATATATTAAAGAAAGAAAAAACTATAGGTGCCTTGATTCCATTAAAACCATGCATTACATTTACTAAAGCCCCTAATTTGGCCAATTTGGTGGCACCAACTATAAAAAAAGTTAAAAGAACTGAACCCTCCATACAAAATTGGATTCATATGGAGGGATTCTATAGGTGTGGGCAATGCAGTAATTGCAAATTAACAACATTCCCCCGTAAAACAGGAGAAATAATTTCCTTTGTCAATCAACACAAACATGTCATAAAGGACTTTTTAACCTGCAGTTCCGAAAGTGTAATTTACATTATAGAATGTCCCTGTGGGAAACAATATGTCGGTAGGACAAAAAGGACTCTGAGAAAACGTGTATCTGAACATGTAGCTAACATCAAAAAAGGATTGGAAACACATGTACTGTCCAAACACTTTAAAACGACACACAACCAAGATCCATCAGGGATGAAATATGCTGCAATAGATAAGGTGACCAGAGAATGGAGGGGAGGGGATCATATAGGTAGGATGTCGAGGGTGGAGACACAGAGAATATATGAGTTAAACACCCTTGTGCCGGGAGGACTGAACTCAGAATTCGAACTATTCGGATTCTTATGAGATGGGGGGGGGGCCCGCGGCGGGGGTCGGCATCCTTCCCAGTGATTTTATTTCTGGGGGGGTCCGGTCCTCCGCGGCGGACCTCCACCGGTCATTCGGTCATATTATCCGACACATTCCGTATGCGCTCTGTGGATCCACAACTTTGCCCTGTCTCTATGATAATTTGACTATGCTGATATCAATATAGATTCGTATAACAACAGAATCAATAACCTGCCCCACTCCATACAAAACTATATAAGATTACACCAAGTAATAGATGTAAAGAAAATACAAAGTGGATAATATATGAGAAAATATTTAACAAAAACAAGTAAAAATTGACATCTTAGGGATGAAATAAAGTTTAATAAAAATATTGTATTCAAAAAGAAAAAAATGTTTTATTTTTATTTTAAACAAAAGTTTTTTATCTACATATAAATATTTTTGATGTACATATATATGGAATGTATTTGGCATAAAGAAAGTTCGGGTGGAAATTCATAATGACACAGTCAGGTGGAGACAACTACAATCTTTTCCAAAACCGCATGAATACCGCAGGTCAGATTGCGGTAGAGAGAAAATACCATACAAAGCCTGACAGGTTGTAATAGACTTGCGCAGATTTTGGAGTATGTTCGACACAAACCAAACATTTTCTGGTCAGCAAGTAGTATAGTCAATATGCCATAAAGGTTGACATGAGAATATATACAGGTCCTTCTCAAAAGATTAGCATATTGTGATAAAGTTCATTATTTTCGGTAATGTACTGATAAACATTAGACTTTCATACATTTTAGATTCATTACACACCAACTGAAGTAGTTCAAGCCTTTTATTGTTTTAATATTGATGATTTTGGCATACAGCTCATAAAAACCCAAATTTCCTATCTAAAAAAATTAGCATATTTCATCCGACCAATAAAAGAAAAGTGTTTTTAATACAAAAAAAGTCAACCTTCAAATAATTATGTTCAGTTATGCACTCAATACTTGGTCGGGAATCCTTTTGCAGAAATGACTGCTTCAATGCGGCGTGGCATGGAGGCAATCAGCCTGTGGCACTGCTGAGGTGTTATGGAGGCCCAGGATGCTTCGATAGCGGCCTTAAGCTCATCCAGAGTGTTGGGTCTTGCGTCTCTCAACTTTCTCTTCCCAATATCCCACAGATTCTCTATGGGGTTCAGGTCAGGAGAGTTGGCAGGCCAATTGAGCACAGTAATACCATGGTCGGTAAACCATTTACCAGTGTTTTTGGCACTGTGAGCAGGTGCCAGGTCGTGCTGAAAAATGAAATCTTCATCTCCATAAAGCTTTTCAGCAGATGGAAGCATGAAGTGCTCCAAAATCTCCTGATAGCTAGCTGCATTGACCCTGCCCTTGATAAAACACAGTGGACCAACACCAGCAGCTGACATGGCACCCCAGACCATCACTGACTGTGGGTACTTGACACTGGACTTCAGGCATTTTGGCATTTCCCTCTCCCCAGTCTTCCTCCAGACTCTGGCACCTTGATTTCCGAATGACATGCAAAATTTGCTTTCATCCGAAAAAAGTACTTTGGACCACTGAGCAACAGTCCAGTGCTGCTTCTCTGTAGCCCAGGTCAGGTGCTTCTGCCCTGTTTCTGGTTCAAAAGTGGCTTGACCTGGGGAATGCGGCACCTGTAGCCCATTTCCTGCACACGCCTGTACACGGTGGCTCTGGATGTTTCTACTCCAGACTCAGTCCACTGCTTCCGCAGGTCCCCCAAGGTCTGGAATCGGTCCTTCTCCACAATCTTCCTCAGGGTCCGGTCACCTCTTCTCGTTGTGCAGCGTTTTCTGCCACACTTTTTCCTTCCCACAGACTTCCCACTGAGGTGCCTTGATACAGCACTCTGGGAACAGCCTATTCGTTCAGAAATTTCTTTCTGTGTCTTACCCTCTTGCTTGAGGGTGTCAATGATGGCCTTCTGGACAGCAGTCAGGTCGGCAGTCTTACCCATGATTGCGGTTTTGAATAATGAACCAGGCTGGGAGTTTTTAAAAGCCTCAGGAATCTTTTGCAGGTGTTTAGAGTTAATTAAGTTGATTCAGATGATTAGGTTAATAGCTCGTTTAGAGAACCTTTTCATGATATGCTAATTTTTTTAGATAGGAATTTGGGGTTTTCATGAGCTGTATGCCAAAATCATCAATATTAAAACAATAAAAGGCTTGAACTACTTCAGTTGGTGTGTAATGAATCTAAAATATATGAAAGTCTAATGTTTATCAGTACATTACAGAAAATAATGAACTTTATCACAATATGCTAATTTTTTTAGAAGGACCTGTATGTGAATAAATGACTTATGGCGAATACAGACATACTCTTTACAAAATAGGTGTTTTTCGGGTCCACACCAGGTTTTGAAAAAAGAAACCAACCCACCCAGCTGATGATTGTAACCTAATCACCAAAGACTATATAAGGAGATTCAGAAGGGGGAGGCATTACCACTGAGGAAGGGGTAACAATAGACCCCGAAACGCGTTTGGTGCCAGGACCCCCTGATATACTTGGACGCTATGCACTGAAATACCGCTGGCATTGGAACCTTTTCTGTCTCAACAACAGACCCGACGCGCACTCTCTGAGAACGGACTGTAAGAGCTGAACACGCTCATTTGTACAGCGAGCTCAGCGCGAGAAAAGGAGGCTGCAAAATTATCCAAGCGCCGGCTCTTTTATCTACGGAGCGGCGCCGGAAAGACAGCCAGGGAACCGCGGACAGCCGGAGAAATCCCTGAAAACCAAAGGACCAATACAGCAACGGAGCTCAGTGCTGCAGCGAAACAGTGAGTAATAGCGGGACGCCGCTCTATAAAACCACTGCACCACTATCCGATTGAAACAACTTGTTCTGCGGAGATCTTTTCATAAGGTTTTTCTTCCCTAAAGGACTTTTTTTTTTCAAGGACTTTTCATACCCTGAACACCCAGAGGCTATTCATTTTAATCAATTTGACCTAAAATGGTACCAATAGGTTGAGGAATCTATTTTTATTGTAATTGTACGTAATATTATGCTTATCTTAATTTATTGAAGTGTATATGTTGTATTTTAATTAAACTATTAGAAATGTTGTTATGCCACAGAACAAGCCAAGTACCTGCATGTCCATTAGATGACCAGGACAGGTTTCACTGCAATGACTACCAAAAAGAAAACTTAGAGGAACCAATATATAAAGCATATTGGGAAAAAAAGTATACTTTTCCATTAAAAAACAAAGCGCTTTATTTTCTTAGCCCTTTCATGGGGAACTTGGACACAAATTTTAACAAAATGTTGGGGCCAGACATAATGAAGACATATTATATTAAGAACAAGAAATTTTTGTTAAGCAGAAATATATTTTGAAAAGATGCTCCTGTGCATGCCTCCCTAATGAGGACTAGATAATGCAAAAGTATTTAATAAGTAGTATGCATAAGGGAAGGTCCCTACTGTAAACCTCAGAATGAGCCCCATATTGGTGCTAGGATTTATCATTCAGAATAGAATAGTCTTTTGTTCCCCCTTCAAGCGTTTTCTGAAAACTTAACAAGGCAATTCTTCTGCAGATGAGAGGCATAGGTTGTAGCCACCCAGGAGCTAACAGGATGGTACCATCAGGGCTGGGTCTCCTCTCTCCAGGGGCCCCATAATAACTGCGTGGACTGCATTAAAAGATTTAATATGATGTAAAAAGCAAATGCTACAAACAAATGGTTGCAGATTGGGCATTTGGGCATGAGACCATGTAGAAGAGGAAGATCTATTATTCTGGATGGTGCACACTTCCAGTGGTTGCTAGCTGAAGACTGTTATCCTATGTTCACACATATTGTAGTATTGGTCCTGAAAAATACAGAGCTAATTTCAATCTCTGAAACCCAGGTTTTTTATTTTATTTTTATTTTTTTGATGTGTTCCTCTTTTCAGCAGCATTTTCAGCTCAAAAACTAAAGTATGGTCAGGGGAAGTTTAGTCTGCAGCCAAGGGAAGCTAATCCCAAGTCAGACACAAAAGTCAGAAGCCTCAGCCAGACCGCAGAGTCAGACTAGGGTGCCAGCTAACAAAAGCTAAGGCTGGACTCACCAAAACCTTCAGAAACCAAGTAAGCTGACAAGTAACTAACCCTATGGCCCCTTTCACACGGGCGAGTTTTCCGTGCGGGTGCGATGCGTGCGGTGAATGCACTGCACCCGCACTGAATCCTGACCCATTCATTTCTATGAGACTGTGCACACGAGCGGTGATTTTCACGCATCACTTGTGCGTTGCGTGAAAATCAGAGCATGCTCCTCTTTGTGCGTTTTTTACGTAACGCAGGCCCTATAGAAATGAATGGGGTTGCGTGAAAATCGCAGGCATCCGCAAGCAAGTGCGGATGCGGTGCGATTTTCACGCATGGGTTCTAGGTGACAGTCTATTCACTGTATTATTTTCCCTTATAACATGGTTATAAGGGAAAATAATAGCATTCTGAATACAGAATGCTTAGTATAATAGTGCTGGAAGGGTTAAAAATAATAAAAAAGTTAACTCATCTTCTCCTCTTGTTCGCGTAGATGCCGGTCTGTTCTTTAGCTGTGGGCTAAAGGACCTGTGGTGATGTCAGATCACATGCTCCATCACCATGGTGATGGACCATGTGATTGGAGCATGTGATCTGACATCACCTCAGGTCATTCAGTCCACAGCTAAAGAACAGACCGGCATCTACGCGAACAAGAGGAGAAGGTGAGTTAACTTTTTTATTATTTTTAACCCTTCCAGCACTATTATACTAAGCATTCTGTATTCAGAATGCTATTATTTTCCCTTATAACCATGTTATAAGGGAAAATAATACAATCTTCAGAACATCAATCCCAAGCCCGAACTTCTGTGAAGAAGTTCGGGTCTGGGTACCAAACATGCGCGATTTTTCTCACGCGAGTGCAAAACGCATGACAATGTTTTGCACTCGCGCGGAAAAATCGCGCATTTTCCCGCAACGCACCTGCCTCTTATCCTGGCAAAAAACATGAGGCCGTGTGAAAGAGGCCTATGAGTTGTGCGCAGACGTAGGGTGCCCTCAAGAGAGGAATAACAGAAACCCAGACTGTTGAGGAGTATAAGAAGAGACTAGTGGAGACAAGACTCCATTAGCACCCAATGTGAGAAAACAGTTAGGCTATGGTGCCTGTTCACAGTCTCCAGTAAAGTACAGGCTGTATTTGGAGCCACATTCTTCTATGGACAGTGTGGACGTAGGGTATGGCCACATGATCAAAATTCTGCATACAGTTTTGGAAGTCAAAACCAGGAAACAATAAAAAAAAAGAGCAGAAAATTGTATCTGTCCTGTATACTTTCCTCTCCTTTTATGATCTACTCTTACTTTGTGGCCGTATCCTTAGTATAAATTCACAAACTTCAAAAATGTATCTGAATACTTTCCACCTAAACAATCCCATTTCAGATAAGGCCTCGTGTACATGACCATATCCATATTTCCGTCTGCAAAGCACGGATTTGCTAAATATAGATATCTTCCATCTGCATTCTGCATCAATAGAAATGGCTATTCTCATCTGCAAAGTGGACCAGAATAGGACATGTTCTGTAATTCACAGAATGACCACATGGATCTGCAAAAAAATACGGATTTGTGCTTGACCCCATAAAACTGAATGGATAGCACACGGATGAAAAATACAGTTGTGTGCATGAGGCCTAAATGAAACTTAGTTTCCATTTGATAAATTTCTGCAACAAATCTGCCTTTATAATTTAGTACTTGATGTTAATGAGTTTCTCTTTCCTGATTGTGGGCAATAAAAAAGCATACAATTTTTTTTCCTGTATTATAAAGCACAGACAGTTTGTTTTACTGGGGAGAACAATAGATAATAATATAGGAAGTTGTTTAAAATATCAACAAACAAATTGCAGGAAATTCAAACAGGTTTTGAATTGCTATTGCTGTGTGACTAAGTCCAGAAATATTTCCAATTTACCCAAGGTGTAGTTCCTGATAAACCAGTTGTGACATCTTAAGCTTCAGTTGTACAAAGGAATGAAAGGCTTTCACAAAGCTCTCTCTTATGAAAGACACCAATGCGTTACTCAATTCACAGTCCACCTACACATAAACACAATCATTACCGCCCTCCCCTAAAGCAAAGATTGGCTTATGTTCGGACTTGAGAGAGGGCAAATTCAGTGAAACTTCAAAAGGTGAATCATTTCCTTTGATAGGAATTTATTGAGTCTAGATGCTTACACACACGCACACACACATATTTTTTTATCTATAAATGTATATACGTTATATATATATATATATATATATATATATATATTTATATGTACATATTTATGTGTAGAAATACCAGTTAAAAGTAGCATCTAGACCACCTGCCTAGTATTGCATAAATTATAGATTCCCCCTTCTCTGTACCCCACAAAATTTCAAAAAATGTACTTTACAAAAATTACATCAACATAAACAACACTGTTGAGTAATGTGCCCTTGTATCCACTGGCAAGAGCTGTGTTTCCTCTACTAAGGGGAATTCCCCAGGTGGAAATAGCAGAATGCAGAACTTCAAGCTCTCCATATGTGATCTCCAGGTATCTAGTACACATTACTTCCACGTTTACAAAACGTGATTCCAATATGTATTCGGATATTAGTCACATCAATGGAATTACACAGCTCTGATAGGAGTCAATTTCCTTACATTCATGTAATTTGTCAAGGCTATTTCTGCTTTATGTAGAAATCTCATATGGTGCTCAGTTTATGACTGCTCGTGGAAATAAATGAATATTTCATTTCATTTTGAATAGTTGTGTTTGCCTTTAATATTTTACTCCTGTTCTGTAACTGTAAGGTTGGATGTTTATTATCTGGTGGTTAACTGTAAACTGAAATCCTTTCACTTCAGGGAGAGAGAGCAGAGAGTGAACAATAAAAGCAGTTGAAGTATTTATAACTGAAAAGCGGGATGCCAAGGCGGGCTTGTCATTCGCATTCCTTACATTTTGCAAGGTTTTTCAATTTGACCACATTTGTATGGCTTGCAGTGAGAAAGCAACGTAAGTGCACAGACCATGCTTCATTCTTATAAGGAGATGTAGCGTGGACTCTATTGTCATTAGACCTCTGTTTTAAACAAAATATGCCACATATTAAAACTGTTATGAACTCATAGTGAATATGCATTTTAATTACATACAGTTAGATCCATATATATTTGGACACTGCCACAAATTTTGTATTTATTACCTGTTTACTAAAAAATATTCAAGTTATAGTTATATAATGGACATGAACATAAATTCCAGGGTTTAGGAGTTTCAGCTCCTTTACATTTGGCACCCTGTTTTAAATGGACCAAAAGTAATTGGACAATTGACTCAAAGGCTGTTTCATGGGCAGGTGTGGGCAATTAATTCATTATTTCATTCTCAATTAAGCACATAAAAGGCTTGAAGTTGATATGAGGTGTGGTGCTCACATTTTGAAGATTTTGCTGAGAAGTAAAGATGTGGCCAAATGAGCTAGGTCTAGCATGATGATTGGACCAAAATAGTGCATCCTGAGCTTTTGTCTGAACAGACCAGTAGTCTGTGGAAAAAAAAATACATGGGAATTGGCCCACTGGTGTCAGTGTTTAGTCACAGACGTAAAAATTGCTCTTCTGAATGAGCCCTAGGACTATGTTCATACATAGAAGATATTTCAGAAAATCAGCCCCATACATCTTTTTGGAGCCGTGCCTGCAGCATGTGCATGAATCTCTGAACTTTTCATTCAGATAAATGGGACAGTCGCAGACATTACTGCTACAAATCTGCTGCATACACATAAAAATGAAAACGCATTAAATGGAACCTGTCACATTGGAATAGTGTTAGTCGCGAATATTCTAATTGTATAATATCGGCACTTTGAGAATTCGCAAAGATGTAGAATATAGTGCTATATCTTCGTGATCGCAAATATTCTAGATTTTTTTTTCCATCAGTACCCTCCCTCCCTTCTTTCTTGTGGGCCAATGAGAAGACTGCAATATCTTTGTCTGAGTTTAGCAACATCCCTGGCAACTAATAGGATAGTTGCCTACCCTTTACTATATAGGAAACTCCCCAGCAGCCATTTTCTGCGAGAGAGACAACAGAGTCATTCATTGCTTTGCTCTGTGCTTTCATCTGGATCCTATTCCTTATCCAATTACATTAGATAGTTAGTTAGTTAGCTCATATATATATAATACAGATAGTTAGTGGGAGATAGGTTCCAGTGCAGGGTGTTAGGTAGTGTGATAGGAATTACTGTTTCCGTGCTGTCCATACATACAGTAACATAGTAACATAGTACATAAGGCCGAAAAAAGACATTTGTCCATCCAGTTCGGCCTGTCATCCTGCAAGTTGATCCAGAGGAAGGCAAAAAACCCCTGTGAGGTAGAAGCCAATTTTCCTCACTTTAGGGGAATAAAAATTCCTTCCCGACTCCAATCAGGCAATCAGAATAAATCCCTGGATCAACGATATCTCTCTAGTAGCTATAGCCTGTAATATTATTACGCTCCAGAAATACATCCAGGCCCTTTTTGAATTCCTTTATTGTACTCACTATCACCACCTCCTCAGGCAGAGAGTTCCATAGTCTCACTGCTCTTACCGTAAAGAATCCTCTTCTATGTTTGTGTACAAACCTTCTTTCCTCCAGACGCAGAGGATGTCCCCTCGTTACAGTCACCGTCCTGGGAATAAATAGATGACGGGATAGATCTCTGTACTGACCCCTGATATATTTATACATATTAATTAGATCTCCTCTCAGTCGTCTTTTTTCTAAAGTGAATAACCCTAATTTTGATAATCTTTCAGGGTACTGTAGTTGCCCCATTCCAGTTATTACTTTAGTTGCCCTCCTCTGGACCCTCTCCAGCTCTGCTATGTCTGCTTTGTTCACTGGAGCCCATAACTGTACACAGTACTCCATGTGTGGTCTGACTAATGATTTGTAAAGTGGTAGGACTATGTTCTCATCACGGGCATCTATGCCCCTTTTGATGCAACCCATTATCTTATTGGCCTTGGCAGCAGCTGCCTGACACTGGTTTTTGCAGCTTAGTTTGCTGTTTATTAAAATTCCTAGATCTTTTTCCATGTCAGTGTTACCGAGTGTTTTAGCATTTAATAAGTACGGGTGACTTGCATTATTCCTTCCCATGTGCATAACTTTACATTTGTCAGTGTTAAACCTCATCTGCCACTTCTCTGCCCAAGCCTCCAGTCTATCCAGATCCCTCTGTAGTAGTATACTGTCCTCTTCAGTGTTAATTACTTTACACAGTTTAGTGTCATCTGCAAAAATTGATATTTTACTATGCAAGCCTTCTACAAGATCATTAATAAATATATTGAAGAGAATAGGGCCTAATACTGATCCCTGAGGTACCCCACTAGTGACAGTGACCCAATCTGAGTATTTACCATTAATAACCACCCTCTGTTTTCTATCACTGAGCCAGTTACTTACCCACTTACAGACGTTTTCTCCCAGTCCGAGCATTCTCATTTTATATACTAACCTTTTATGTGGTACAGTGTCAAATGCCTTGGAGAAGTCCAGATACACCACATCATTCAAAGAGTTTTCTTTATTTTCATGACTATGAAAATTGTAGATTCACACTGAAGGCATCAAAACTATGAATTAACACACGTGGAATTATATACTTTTCAAAAAAGTATGAAATAACTGAAAATATGTCATATTCTAGGTTCTTCAAAGTAGCCACCTTTTGCTTTGATTACTGCTTTGCACACTCTTGGCATTCTCTTGATGAGCTTCAAGAGGTAGTCACCTGAAATGGTTTTCACCTCACAGGTGTGCCCTGTCAGGTTTAATAAGTTGGATTTCTTGCTTTATAAATGGGGTTGGAACCATCAGTTGCGTTGTGGAGAAGTCAGGTGGATACACAGATGATAGTCCTACTGAATAGACTGTTAGAATTTGTATTATGGCAAGAAAGAAAGCAGCTAAGTAAAGAAAAACGAGTGGCCATCCTTACTTTAAGAAATGAAGGTCAGTCAGTCCGAAAAATTGGGAAAACTTTGAAAGTGCCCCCAAGTGCAGTCACAAATACCATCAAGCGCTACAAAGAAACTGTCTCACATGCGGACCGCCCCAGGAAAGGAAGACCAAGAGTCACCTCTGCTGCGGAGGATAAGTTCATCCGAGTCACCAGCCTCAGAAATCGCAGGTTAACAGCAGCTCAGATTAGAGACCAGGTCAATGCCACACAGAGTTCTAGCAGCAGACACATCTCTAGAACAACTGTTACGATGAGACTCCATGAATCAGGCCTTCATGGTAGAATATCTGCTAGGAAACCACTGCTAAGGACAGACAACAAGCAGAAGAGACTTGTTTGGGCTAAAGAACACAAGGAATGGACATTAGACCATTGGAAATCTGTGCTTTGGTCTGATGAGTCCAAATTTGAGATCTTTAGTTCCAACCACCGTGTCTTTGTGCGATGCAGAAAAGGTGAACGGATGGACTCTACATGCCTGGTTCCCACCGTGAAGCATGGAGGAGGAGGTGTGATGGTGTGGGGGTGCTTTGCTGGTGACACTGTTGGGGATTTATTCAAAATTGAAGGCATACTGAACCCGCATGGCTACCACAGTATCTTGCAGCAGCATGCTATTCCATCCGGTTTGCGTTTAGTTGGACCATCATTTATTTTTCAACAGGACAATGACCCCAAACACACCTCCAGGCTGTGTAAGGGCTATTTGACCATGAAGCAGAGTGACGGGGTGCTGCGCCAGATGACCTGCGCCAGATGACCTCCACAGTCACCGGACCTGAACCCAATCGAGATGGTTTGGGGTGAGCCGGACCGCAGAGTGAAGGCATAAGGGCCAACAAGTGCTAAGCATCTCTGGGAACTCCTTCAAGACTGTTGGAAGACCATTTCAGGTGACTACCTCTTGAAGCTCATCAAGAGAATGCCAAGAGTGTACAAAGCAGTAATCAAAGCAAAAGGTGGCTACTTTGAAGAACCTAGAATATGAGATATTTTCAGTTGTTTCATACTTTTTGATAAGTATACAATTCCACATGTGTTAATTCATAGTTTTGATACCTTCAGTGTGAATCTACAATTTTCATAGTCATGAAAATAAATAAAACTCTTTGAATGAGAAGGTGTGTCCAAACTTTTGGTCTGTACTGTACATGCTACAGACATAGTGCTGTGATGTCACAACAATACTTAGTGCACCAATCAGTAATATCTACTCAGACCTGATAAAATGTGAAGTTGCACGCATTGCGCCAAAAAATGTGCATCATTAGTGCCGATTTGCGCAATCGCAAAAATAATGACTGGAGATCGCGAATTCTAGTATTCGCAAATTTATTGCCAATATTAAGCAAACATTTTTTGACTCTGTATACACAGTCATAGAGGGAAGGCTGATAGGACCACCTCCTCGACTGCAAAGCCCAGAATGAGCAAGAATTTAAATGTCTAAAATACAAGTGATACAGAATCTTTTAGCATAAAACTATATATCAGTCTGTTCAGCTCCTCCTACTCCTATAACATATTGCCTGCAGCTAAGGCACCATGTTCAACATGACAGGTTCCCTTCAAGACTGGAGTTTCTTATTCTTAAGAATGCTTGCTTAATATATAGCAAATTTATAAAGATGTGCAAGCCTCTTAATAAATCTTTTGTCAGTCAATGTGCCAGACAAGCAAATCTACTCCAGCTATGAGCTAGTATTGTTTTAGTGTAAAGAATAGTAAATCTATAGGGCCACAATGTCTATTGCATAATGTCTCACCCACTTTTTTTTACAAAGTTGCTAAAGCATCTGGAAAAAGCGAAAAGCTGCAACGTACTGTTCAAAATGTGCTAGAAATGGCAACCGCAGACTTATAATTTACCTAGCTTTGGTTAAAAAAACTGCAAATGTATAATAACTTCATAAATTAATTTCTACTGTAAAAAAAAAAGCATTTCCCGAACTCAGGTTAGGTTCCAAATGTTTTTTTTTACAGTAGAATTTAATTTATGAAGTTATTATGCGAAGTCTCGCGAGAGTTTGCGAAGTAATAACTTCGGCTCATAATACATTCTAATACTGTACAGAGCGTATTCGAACGAAGTATTATGCGAATCGACTTCGCGTGTTTCATCCAAAGTCGATTCGCTCATCGCTACTCAGAATGATATCTACAAATCCTATTAGTTTCTAACCATAACATTTAAACAGCACCAAATATTGAATACAATGAAGCTATAATTTAATATTTTACAACATTATATAAGAAAGATATGAACACATTTGGCAGGTTTATAAGTAACGATAAGAAGTAAATCATTGCTGGGGGGGTAACTGCCTCACACACGGCATAGAAGCTTTCAAACTAAGTTGCTATTTCATATTAGATTCAATGATCAATAAGGCAGAGGCTGTGTAAGGTAAAAAAAAAAAAAGTTGGAATTGCCCTGTGATATCATTTCTTATCCACAATAAAAAGCAGAAAACCAACAAGGGTGTTCCTAAGTTACTCCCATGTAAGCTGGATCGTGTATGACGCAGGTGATTTGGGGAGATTACACCTTTAATCTTGTTAGCTTAGTAGTAAAGGGACAAGTTCGAGCCAATACCAGATGATTTTTAATTGTTAATAGTTACAAAATCATTTAAAAACAGTTAAAAACACAAGGAACCAATGCTTGTCATTCAATAAAAAAAGTCATTTACTGACACTTAGACTAATAAATCTTAAAAATGCAAAATACAGTACTTATATAATATGGTCTCATAGATCTTAAAGGGGTAGTCTGCTCCTTTTGTATTAACGGCCTATCATCAGGATAGACCATTAACATCTGATTGGTGGGGGTCCAAACACTCCAAACCCCTTATGCTTCACTTTGCTTTAATGGGAGAAACACTACACAATGGACGGAGCTGTGTCGTTCTGGCAACTATATCCTGAAAAGCTGATCAGTGGAAGTGTGGGATGTTGGACCATCACAACCCCTGTACGTATTTAGTGTCCATTGAAAATTACTGCATTCTAACAATTATTACTGCTGCCTGCCATTGTAATGTCGGAGCTACTGACTTCATTGTAGCTCACATTGCACTTCAAGTCAGCACAGAAGGTGTCTTACACATTAATCTCCTGTTATGGGCTCATGCACATGACCGTATGTATTTTATGGTCCGCAAAAAACGGATACGCAAAAAATACGGATGACGTCCGCGTGCATTTTATATTTTGCGGAACAGAACAGTTGGCCCCTAATAGAACAGTACTATCCTTGTCCGTAATACGGACAATAATAAGACATGTTCTATTTTTCTGCGGAATGGAAATACGAACATATGGAAACAAAATGCACATGGAGTAACTTCAGTTTTTTTGCAGACCCATTGAAATGAATGCTTCCTCATACGGTCTGCAAAAAAAATAAAAAACAGAACGGACATGGAAAGAAAATATGTTTGTGTGCATGAGCCCTAAAGGACAGATGCAAGACTCACTTAAAATATCCAAATAAATAACCACTTCATGTGAAAGGCCGAGCCCATGCTTGGTAACAACTGGCCCCAAAGACCCATTCACATGGGCAGGTTATTGTGCCAATTATCTGGAACAAATGTTTGTATGAATGCTCATTCCTGATAATTGGTCCAGGTATATGTATTTAAATGGGCCCTAAGAGGAACTCAGTGGCTGGGAGGAAATAAGAATGGGGCACTATGGCTGTTCTCTCTATTTAGGTAGAATTACATTTGTATGCATTCTGGTTGATATTATATGGAAATCACTATATATACACTATAATAATATAATGTATCTACCTCGGCGGGTACCAGGGGCCGACTGAGAACTTAAAGTGGCCCTGGAAAAAAAAACTAAAAGTGGCCCCATTTTGTAGGCAGGTCCAAATTACTCAACAACATCATAGTCCAAAATACCATCCCAGCAGGACCAAGTAACACAGTGTAGCACAATATAATGCCCCAAAAGCTGGCCCTCTATGGTGGCCATTAATAGCTACCATCTTCTGTCCTCCTCCTCCAGTTGTCTATGGAATAGGGGGGTTAGGAGGTGAGGTGCTGGCCAAAGCAGTTAAATTCAGGAGGGCATGTGTACTGAGAGCTCATCATGTACCTGGTCAGTGGCAGAGAGGAGGATTTAGGTGGCCCCCTGGGGCATCAGCCCACCGGAAAGTTTCCCTTTAGGGTCTATGCCAATCCGCTCCTGGCGAGTACTATAACTTAATGTAAGCAATGCTCTCAAATAAGCACTGTTTTAATTGGCAATGTAATATCGTATTTAAGCAATGGTACTATATCAGTTGACCAATGGTAGTATTTTTAGGATACTTACAGCCTTAATTGTTCTAAAACTGTGAAAGGACTTAAAGGAAATGCATGTTCCAATGCAGTGTTCCTATGGTCTGGTTTGCAAAGCATCTGAGTTTTAAGACTGTAAAGCAAATAATTGCCCTTCAATCCCAGCCTCCATCTCCAATTGCTTTCAGAGACGAAGTTCCGCCACTCCAGCGCTTTCCCAATAACACAATGTCTTCCTAAAGCAAACGTTGGATGCCTCTGGCTGCAGTCTCTTCCCATGATGATAGCCTTTGGCTGACAATATGCAGCATTCTAGTCCTCTTAGAATCTCACAGGCTGGAGTTACTAAATGTGTATGAGGTTCTTATTAATAGAAAGCAAGATAGTAAGTGATTATGTTTAGTCCAAGTCATAAGTGTGTTGCGGTAAGGTTGAAACCAGCAAAAGATTTCTCAGAAGATATATAGATTTAAAAAAAATTGCATTAGCATTAATGTGGGAAATTTGACAAATTATGAGGCTGGCAATGAGGGTAGAGCTATATTTGTAGTGCTATTATTTTGGGTGCACTAGTTAAAGCACTATTATTTCTGAAGTAGCATTTTGGGTGGATCAGCAAGCACACTAATGGGAAAAGGACAGTTTATGTAAGGTAGGAGAACCCAGACCTACTTTGAGAACACTACCACATCAGACATCTGCCCGGTCTACCCTAGCTGGTGGTTAGAGTAAGTCAGGCCCTGGTGCAGTGGCTGCAGCAGTGCTTAACAGAGCAGGGATAATAGACAGGAAGCTGCACAGAAGCTGCAGTGGTAGAATATGAGAGTCTTCCTTCTGTTTATACTGTTGCAGAAGCACCAGATTTAGTGCATATTCCCCCATCAGGGGTGCGAAAGAAAATAATGCCCATGCCTGACATCAAGGAGCAGAAACAGCAAGGAGCCAGACAGTAGGAGGGGAGGAAATGTCTCTCCTGCACATATGAACTGGAGGAAGGCTCAAGCAAGTAGACAAAATACCTGGCATGGGATGTGAGGCAGCAATCACTGCAGCTGTGGTGATCAGAAGGAAGACACACGTGACTGTAGTGGCTAACAGAGCATAGGGGGAGAGTCTTCTTACTTCCAAGTTTGTGATGGAGGTAGTCTAAATAGGCTGGTCAGCGAGCATGGGAGGAGAAACAGTGTGCCTCTTACAAGAGTGCCAGGTGAGAAACTGGGTTGACTGGAGAAGAAGCAGCTGAGAATTGACTTTTACCAACAGGCCTCAAGAGGAGCCAGTGCTCGGATGGGCTATGCTTTGCATCCTACATGCATCAACGACCTTGGATAATCATGATCCTGTCACCGATGAACTGTTTGTCCTTCCTTGGGCCACTTTTAGTAATTTGTAACCACTGCATACAGTGAACACCCAACAAGACCCACTGCAAGCATAGCACCAATTTTATTGGGAGGCATGTCTTTTAAAATTGGCACACTACTGCAATGCATTTTGGTTATGAAATGCCAATCTTTTTCCTGTTTTTCCCACCCTGTTTTTTATACAAACGTATGCATCAGATTTGTAGCTCAAATGTTACATGAACAAGGCATAACATATCCTATTAGGAGATACACCTATACGAAACAACCTGCAAGTCAGATACATCTTATAACTGATATGGAGAGCATAAAGTATCATATGTACAAGAAGTTGAAGGAATTCCTCTCAGACACACACCATGCACCTGCAGAACGGTGGTGAATTTTTACATAGAAACATAGAATGTGTGGGCAGATAAGAACCACTGACCCATCTAGTCTGCCCAGTATACTGAATACTATGGATAGCCCCTGGCCCCATCTTATATGAAGGATGGCCTTATGCCTATCCCATGCATGCTTAAACTCCTTCACTGTATTTGCAGCTACCACTTCTGCAGGAAGGCTATTCCATGCATCCACTACTCGCTTAGTAAAGTAATACTTCCTTATATTACTTTTAAACCTTTGCCCCCTCTAATTTAAAACGATGTCCTCTTGTAGAGGTCCATCAGGTCCATACTTTTATCAAACCTATTGTTTGTTTTCTTAAATAGTCTTGTTGATTCTTTTTCATTTAGATAATTTCTTTTCCACCATTATCACAGATTCCATGCAAATCCATAAAATGACAGAAACTGTGGTGAAAGCATACACCTGTTAATGCTTAGTAATTGAAGGTGCTGTCTTGTAGTCTTAAGCCAACTTCAGTTTCTAGTTTACCCAGTAGGGGTCATACTTCTGTCACCCTTGGGTGCTTTAGAGGCTGACTCCTGTGATACCTTTTGCTTAAGGCTCTGAGTATGCTTTAGCATTACTGTGTTATATGTGGGATGATAGTTATCTATCTTGGATGATTTCAGGCTCCAGTCTTCCTTCCTTTGTTGACATAGCAATGCATTTAATTAGAGGGGCAATGGATAACTATTAGAGATATAGAAGTTATGAAAAAATTGATTTGAATGATTTACTTTGTCACAAAGTGCATTTCTTTATATGTAGTGTACGCAATTTTGAACCCCTTAGATACCGCGTTCCTCACTGATCGTGGCATCTGAGGCTACTATTTAGGCCTTTCAGGCGTTTATCAGGGTGAAAATGAAAAATATACCCGCAATACACTAAGGCAGCTATACCCTCGATAATAAGGTAAACAAAACCTAAAAATAAAAAATACTCATCCATTTGCTCGTGTGGAGGCTGTTGCGGCCATCTTGATTAAGGACACCGAGAAATTTAGTGCAATATCTTCAAACAAGATGGCTGTGATGGCTGCGCAAATGGATGAGGTGAGTATGTATTTTTTTGTTTTTGAAAATTAATTCATTACCACGAAGTGTGAGGAAATTTGACTTCATGGCAAATCAATTTTTCGTGAAATTTGGATCAAAGTCAATTCGCTTGACTTTGTTTCGCTTAACACTAATAACAAGTATTCCTTTTTCTTTATTCCCTAACTAAGGTCCATTCCCTCCTTAGGGCCCATTCACATGAACGTTTGCCGGCCGGACACCGACAGTTGGGCTGCCGCATGCGGATCGCGGACCCATTCACTTGAATGGGGTCCGCGATCCACATCCGATGGTCTGCACCACAAAAAAGTAGTGCATGCACTACTTTATTGCAGTGCTAAGGCACATACAGAAACCCCACAGAACCACTCTGTAAGCACTCCGTTCCACACTGACCTTCCAGATTGCGGACCCATTTAAGAGAATAGGTCTGCATCCGTGATGTTGGGTGCACACGGCTGGTGCCCGTATATTGTGGACCCGCTGTTTGCGGGCCACAATATGGGCACAGCTGGGCAATGGCCGTGTGCATGAGCCCTTACATACAGCTTTTACAACATCTTTATTTTGTTATGATTTCTCAATGTGAATGATATCACAACTAAGAAATTGTTTTCATCAAAAACAGACATTTAGCTTCACAGTTATTACAAGCAGTCAGGATTACTGAGTGGGCTCAAACTCTGCCACAGTAATGAGCCCCTCATAGAACAGAACCTAAAAGTACCAGCAGAAGGTAACACAAGCTGACTTCTGAGCTAATGACTTGCAACTATTTTTTGTGGGCTGATTTCAAAATAACCTATTAGACGTTACTGATGAAATGTTCTGCATTAGTGTGTTGATCGAGCACCAAAGTGCTCAGGTGCTCGGGTGCTCGAGTAGAGCACCCGAGCACATTGGAAGACAATGGGAGAACCCGAGCATTAAACCAGGCAACCCCTGCTCTGAAGAGAAGAGGGTGTCTGGTTCACATGAAAAGGTCAGAAATTGATGGAAACACCACCAACATGGTTCAGGAACAGAATGGGGAGGATGTCTGGATGATCTCTGCTGGGAACGATGTTGTCCAAGTAGTACGCTACTTTTACAGACTGACAATAATACGCACAAAACCATTTTAGAGGAAAAACCTTCTTTCCTATATATTTACTTGTATATAAAGTGCTGCCAAGGGCCTCATTCACATTGTGGTGCAATTGTTCAGGTAGTGGGACTCCTACACTCATAAAGCCTATGCACCAAGTGAAAGGGCTGCCAAAAATTACAAGGAACTGGCACTCCAATACACCCTATATTACACATAAAGGAGGGCATCTTACACTCCCTTCAAAAATTATGATTGATGGCCTGCTGGTGACCCTTAAAAACATTAGGGGTGAGGGTCTGCTGCTCATCTGACCCTCTAAAACATTAGGAGTGAGGGTCTGCTTCTGAGCTGACCATCTAAAAAATTAGCGGTGAGGGTCTGCTGCTGAGCTGACTCTCTATAACATTAGGGACGAATGCCTGCTGCTGAGCTGACCATCGAAAAAATCATGGTTAAGGGCCTGCTGCTGATCTGGCCATGGAAAAAATTATGATTGAGGGCCTGCTGCTGAGCTGACCCTCTAAAACATTAGGAGCGAGGACAACCTAATAAGTATGTTGATATGATGGAGGATGAGAAAAGGAAGATTGAACCATATACCCTTTTTTGTGGTGGAAGGAGTGCATGGGAACACAGTGTATTCAAAACACCATAAAAGTCACATTTAAATTGCCTTTATGTTCATCCGCTTTCCTCTGGTTGAGTAGAGAAGTCAGGGGCAATCCAGACCTTGTTCATTTTTATAAGAGTCAACCGGTCAGCATTTTCAGTTGACAGGCGGATGCACTTATCAGTTATTATGCCCCCAGCAGCACTAAATACCCGCTTTGACAAAACGCTGGCAGCAGGACAGGCCAGCACCTCCAGGGCATAGAGCGCCAGTTCGTGCCACATGTCCAACATGGACACCCAATAGTTGTAAGGCACAGAAGGATCATTGAGGACGCAGATACGGTCTTCTACATACTCCTTCACCATCTTCCCAAATTTTTCCCTTCTTGTGACAGTAGGCCGCGTATCAGGGTGAGGGTGCTGGCTGGGTGTCATGAAACTGTCCCAGGCCTTGGAGAGTATTGCCCTGCCTCTGTTCGAACTGCTGTGTGTTCCCCTCGTCTCCCCTCCTCGGTTGCCCAAGGAACTACGTACTCTGCCGCCAGCGTTGCCAGCTGGAAATTTTTGGAGCAATTTTTCCAAGGACCTTCTGGTATTGCACCATTTTACTAGTCCTCTCCGCCACAGGAATGAGAGATGAAAAGTTCTCTTTGCAGCGGCGGTCGAGAAGGTTGAACAACCAGAAGGGTCGAGAAGGGTGAACAAACATAAAGTCAGCCATGTGTGTCAGAGTCCCAACAGACAATATTTTGTTGTCCTCATCAGGAGGATGACTCTCAATCACCTTATCCTCTTCCTCCTGTTCTGCCCATCCACGCTGAATCAATGGAATAAACCTGCTATGGGTACTATCCTCTGTAGCAGAGGAAACAGTCTACTCCTCCTCATCCAATTTGCGCTGGCGATCACCCTGTGTACTGTCTTCCCTCATTTCCACCTTTTCCTGGAGATGTAGAGCAGGTAATGTCGCTGCTACCAGCGGCAGAAAAATGTCACTGAATATCACTGATATTTTGGATGCGCTAACGTTATACAGAAGATGTAGCTCAGGTAATGTCGCTGTCACCAGCAGCAAAAACATTACACTGAATGTCACTGATATTTCGGATGCGCTAACGTTATACTGGAGATGTAGCACAGGTAATGTCGTTGTCACCAGCAGCGAAAAAATTAGACTGAATGTCACTGATATTTCGGATGCGCTAACATTATACTGGAGATGTAGCGTAGATAATGTCGTTGTCACCAGCAGCGAAAAAATTACACTGAATATCACTGATATTTCAGATACGCTAACGTTGTGCTGGAGATGTAGCGCAGGTAATGTCGCAGCGGTAATGCAGCGGCCAAACGATTGCACGCAATTTAGCGCAGGTATTCGGCCGAACACTGCGATGTGCCAAGTATCGCGATGCTCGAGCCGAACTGGTGTTCGTCCGAGCATGCTCGATCAACACTATTCTGCATGTGCAATGATAAAACAAACCATTATTATTAAAATGAAAAGTGAAGTGCACATGTTCTGCATAGATGGAAGATGGGCGAGAAATAGTTTTTTTACCAGGCTCCAGATGTTGATGATCTGTCCTCAGATAAGTCACCGATCAGCTGTTCCCTGCAGCCTTTGGCTCCAGTACTAGCACTTTGAACAGAGCCAGAAGCAACACTCCATTCAAAGTGTAGTGGACGCGCCGGTTACTGCAGATACTGTATTATTCACTTTAGGATGATTATACCTGTGAGATTGTGTTTAGTTTTTCAATATAAACTTTAATTCTATAACCTAAAAACTACATGGGGGACTTTACTGTGCAGAAATGACTGAGAACGCTTTCAGACAACATTTCATAGCTGAACACTTTCCACATTATCAAGAGAAGAAATCCATCTGCTTCTGCTAAAGTCATTCTTGGAGCTGCTCTAGCTGAATGCGCCAGAGTCAGTAGCTGTTAGGCATTGTGTATCTTTGGTATGTCTCAGAAGAATTCAAATCGCCAAAGAGAAGCCAATAAATATTAAACAGTGGACTGGAAGCTGCTTGATTCCCAATAATGTCAACATGGTGAAGATGTCTCTGCTTATTAGAAGAGACATATTTTATTTTGCTGGAAACATTAAGCTGGAGCCCAAAAAAATGCAAATATTTCAAAGTAATATCCTTCTTAAAACCTGTCATGTCTTTATGGAACTCTGCTGTCTGCTTCTCTGCTTAACCAAATACAAAAAAAAAGTGAGATCTTTACTGATGCATGGAAGCCTATATCCTGGACTCTCTTGCAAGCCGGCCGTAACGTCTCCCATACACGTCAGTGTATTGTCAGCCAGTCCTGCTGAGAATGGTGGGTTTGCCTGACAATTTAATGTGCATAATCATAGCGTATCATGTTTAAAGGGAATAATGAAAGAGTTTCATCCGAGACGACCACTTTAACCCCTTAAAGACTGGACCTATTTCCATTTTTCCATTTTGGATTTTTCCTCCCCACGTTCCAATAGCCAATAGTTTTTTAATTTTCCGTTCACATAGCTATATGAAGGCTTTTTTTTTGCGGGACAGGATGGATTTTTTTTTGCCACCATTTAATTTACCATGTCTTGTATTAGAAAACGGGAAATTCTTTGTGTAGCAAAATTGAAAAGAAAATAGAATTCCGGCAAGATTTTTTGGGTTTTGACATCACAGCATTCACAATGTACTAAAAATGACCTGACATCCTCATTCTTCGGCTAAATACAAATGTGGCAATACCAAATTTAATTTTTTTTTTGTCTAACTACTTAGCAAAAATAAAAACCTTTGGAAAAATCAAAATTTTCTTTGCATCACCATATTCTGACAACCATAATTTTTTTATATTTCAGTCTATACAGCTTTATGAGGGCTTGTTTTTTGCGTCACAAACTGTAGTTTTTATTGGTACCATTGTTGTAGTATGTAAGCCTTTTTGATCATCGTTATTCAATTATTTGGGGGGGGCAAGATGACAAAAAAAATGGTAAATTGCATTTTTTTCCCATTACGACGTTCACTGCATTTTAATAGTTCAGACATTTTGGGATCCGGCGATACCCAATATGTTTATTTTTTTATTGTTTATATATTTTTATATGTAAAATTGGGAAAGGGGGTGATATAAACTTTTAATATATAGTTTTTTGTTTTGTTTTTTACTTTTTTCACTTTTTTTGTAATTGCACATTTATTTGGTGCTATACATTATTTACAATTACAAAAAAATATTAAATATATATTTATGAAACATTTATGCCAGGACTCATACTCCCAGCCTTGCACATTAGAGGCAAGGATTTTAACCACTACACTATACAGCTACATGTTACCCTGCACAGAAATATAAAATAAGTCTTCTGCTGAATAGGAATACTCACTACATCAGAAACTTTTCTGACACAATTTAGCATTCAGCTTTATAGCTGAGTGGATAAGGTCCTTGTCTCTAATATACAACGTTGGGAGTTCAAATCCTGGCAGAAACTTTTCAGAAATTAGATTTAAATACACTGGGGTGTCCCCAAGCATTGACTCCATATATGGATATAGCTATATATGGAGTTAGAGCAAGGACTCATAAGCCGAACTAGAGTCCCGACACCATCCCCTCTTCAAAGCAGGGGGTGCCTGGGGTTCTTCCATTGTGCTCAGGTGCTCGGTAGAACACCCGAGCACTGCGAAGTGTTCTACTTGAGCACACAAGCACTTTGGTGCTCGATCAAGGCTAGTAAGTGTTTTTTTTTAATTTTGTAATCTGAGGCTGAATTATGGCTGGGGGTTGCTCACATATGGCTGGGGGCTGAGCACATATGGCTGGTGGCTGATTAATACTGGGGGCTGATTATATGACTGGGGGTTGATTATATGACAGGGGGCTGATCACATATGGCTGGGGGCTGATATGAGGCATGAGGGTCAAATTTGGACTCATCAGACCAAAGCACAGATTTCCACTGGTCTAATGTCCATTCCTTGTGTTCTTTAGCCCAAACAAGTCTCTTCTGCTTGTTGCCTGTCCTTAGCAGTGGTTTCCTAGCAGATATTCTACCATGAAGGCCTGATTCACACAGTCTCCTCTTAACAGTTGTTCTATAGATGTGTCTGCTGCTAGAACTCTGTGTGGCATTGACCTGGTCTCTAATCTGAGCTGCTGTTAACCTGCAATTTCTGAGGCTGGTGACTCGGATGAACTTATCCTCCGCAGCAGAGGTGACTCTTGGTCTTCCTTTCCTGGGTTGATCTGCATGTGAGCCAGTTTCTTTGTAGCGCTTGATGGTTTTTGTGACTGCACTTGGGGACACTTTCAAAGTTTTCCAATTTTTCAGACTGACTGACCTTCATTTCTTAAATTAATGATGGCCACTCGTTTTTCTTTACTTAGCTGCTTTTTTCTTGCCATAATAAAATTTCTAACAGTCTATTCAGTAGGACTATCAGCTGTGTATCCACCTGACTTCTCTACAATGCAACTGATGGTCTGAACCCCATTTATAAGGCAAGAAATCCCACTTATTAAACCTGACAGGGCACACCTGTGAAGTGAAAACCATTTCAGGTGACTACCTCTTGAAGCTCATCAAGAGAATGCAAAGAGTGTGCAAAGCAGTAATCAAAGCAAAAGGTGGCTACTTTGAAGAACCTAGAATATGACATATTTTCAGTTGTTTCACACTTTTTTGTTATGTATATAATTCCACATGTGTTAATTCATAGCTTTGATGCCTTCAGTGTGAATCTACAATTTTCATAGTCATGAAAGTAAAGAAAACTCTTTGAATGAGAAGGTGTGTCCAAACTTTTGGTCTGTACTGTATCACATTTGAAATTAAAAACACTTTAAAAAACATCTGTTATCAAGATCAACCATATGAAATCCTTGGAGCACCAGTTTGTGAACGTCCATGTGGCAGTAGCCACTCTCTCTTCTCTCTTTCCCTGAGATATCCAGCCCTGTCAATCCAAAGAATGAAGGCAGGGGCTAAGGCTGCAGAGGGGTTCACAAACTGGTGCTCCAAGAGCTCTGACCAGCTCCTCAGTGCCCCAATGAGCTAATTAGCATATTTTTAAAAATGATATATTTCTGTGGAACGGTGCATCATACTAACATGAACAAGGTATCATTTTATTCAGCATGATCAACCCTACCATGCAGTGTGCCTGATTTAATAGGGTGATCATGCTAACAGATGCTCTTTAAAGCACAAATGTGAATCCTGCTGAGATAGTTCACATGGAGACAGAGAAAATGTTAAGCATAACTCGTGAATGGTGGCCTGGTAAGCACAAAAGACTCCAATACCTTACAGTGCCTTGAAAACGTATTCATACCCTTTGAACCTTGAACTCCACCTTCTGAACACCCCATCCTGCCACCCAAATACTGTACCCACTGTGTTCCCCAATACTATACTGTAGAAATGTATATAAAAATAGTAGTACCATACAGATAGTGCCTCCTTTAAATAATGTTGCCACACAGTGACCTCCAAAATAAATGCATCCAGCAAACAGTGCCATAGACATATTGTTCCCTCCAAATAAATTTTGCTAAGCTGATACAGTGCACAATAATAGTGCTCCAAAACGTCCATCAATTGCAATCATTTTCTCCCAGAGTGTCCTTAGTATTAATAGTGTCATTACAGTGCCCTCAATAGTAATAATGTGCCCCAGAGATAATAATTCCCCCATAGTTCCCATAGTAGTAATTATGTTCCCCATAGTCCCCCAGTAGTAACAGAGCCTACCATAACGCCGCCACTAGTAATAGATCCTGCTATAGTATCGCCAGCAGTATCAGTGCTCACCATAATGCCTAGATAAATAATAACAACTGCTTATATAGTGCCCCAGTAGTAAGATAATATCTGAAAATGCCCCCCTTATTGTACCCCAGTAGTACTAATGCACCCTTATAATGTGTGCCATAAGCCAAAAATGTCCCCTTATAATGTACCATAAGAAAAAATGCCCCACTATACTGCCACCTGTATTAATAAAGTTCCTATAGTTCCACCCCATTTATAATAATGCCTCCCTCTTCAGCTCCCGTGCTCCGGTGCAGCTCATCACTGGCAATGCTGTTAAACATCGAGAAGCCTTCCCGCATACCCTGTCAACCTGTGGCTCGTACCTCTTGGATACTTGAATCACTGCTCTAAATGACTGTATTTTGAAATCTTGTTCCCTATATTTTGTGTGTGAATAATGGATTACAACCTGTGTTTTGTCTTTATCTCTCAGCCCTCAGGAAATTGGCACCGTTTCCCACAACAATTTGCTTTCTGGCATGATTAAGAGAAGATATAAAAGTTCTTTCCTCAATTAGCACAACAAAACTCACGTGTCACAATGTTCTCATATTAGCCAGTCTACCATATTATATTTTATTAACTAATGTTTCATTCACTGCTAGTCTGTAAAGGTCATTGTTGCCTGTAAATGTGTATTTTCCAGCTTCACATATTGCCAGTTTCCTTCAGGTGGTTTCATTGACGTAAGCAAGTTCTCCTCCGGTGGAACTCTTATTTGTTTGCAAACAGACCATTTGAATGTGAGCGTCAGACGAGCATTTGCCTACGTTGTCATCACTACAATGTTTGTAAATACCATGCTAAACAAATCAGAAAGTCAAAAGTTCAAGCGTAAATGGATCCGGTTTGGTTGTCATTTACAACCGCTGGGGTTTATCTGTACAAGAAACCACAGCGGAGTCCTATTAACAGACAGACCAGATCCATAATGTGTTCAAGATTAACAAAAAATGAATAGAAACCATTACAGCATACAGTGCAGTTGATTTCATGGAAAATGAATTAAACATTTTTCTACATACTGTAAATGTTTTATTTCTTTAGTGGGGAGTTGTAAAGTAACAGTAAAGGGAACCAGAGGCATCTTCTTTATAACTCAGACGGGATCGCCTGTCTGTCTATGTGTGAAATGAAAGGCCATGTGTTTGAATTGCCAGCATGTAATAGTCATTTAATGTTTAGCTGGATGAACCGTCCTTCAAAAAAAATTAATTGCCAGAAATTCCAGGATTGGTACCCATGCCATTTAGGTGATCACTGAAGTCTCACTCAAATTTAAAGTATTTCATATTCTAATGTTGTAGAGCAGCGGTCTCCAACCTGTGGCTGTGCAGATGAACAGCTAATGAAAGGAATAGGACTTGGAAATCTTGTCTACCTTGTTTATAATATAAATAACAAGCAGACTGTCAGATTGGACTAGCAATCATATAAAAATATTGTGACATAGAAGGACACTGCAGCCTTGTGAATATGAGTCTGCTCATGGCCCTTTTAATACATTGGTAGCCCAACTGGGTTACAACATCTCTACATTCAGTTATAAGCAGTGTTGAGCGAATTGAATTTCACAAAGTGGACTTTGATCTAAATTTCAGGGAGAATTTGATTTGCCGCAAAGCCAAATTTCCTTGTGCTTTGTGGTCACAAATACATTTTCCCTAAAATGGTGGTAAAAAAAAAAATCATACTCACCTCATCCATTTCCACGTGAAGAGTCTGCATCAGGCATCTCTAATTGAAGATCCCGCGTGAAATCTCGTGCACGGTGACGTATGATGTCACCACGCCAGCCAGCGTGATGGTATTATCATGCACCATGTGAGATTTTGCATCTTCAATCGCAAGCAAATGGATAAGGTGAGTATATATTTTTTTACATATTAAACACTGACAGCCCTCAATGATCATCTCAGATGCCTCGATCAGTGATGAACGTGGCATCTGAGGGGTTCAATGACGGGGGGGTGGCACCATTGCCATTCCCCATCATTGTGCCCATTACTCACAAAGAAATGTGCTTTGTGATGATGTAATTAATCACAAAGCGATTTTTTTGGGTGAAATTCAGCAAAGCAGCTGAATGGAAGTTTTGAAAAGTTCACTCATCTCTAATCATAAGGATATATTCAGACAAAGCAGTCATGATACAGTTTCTTGAAGTTGCTACCATGGCTTGATACAGGGACATGTTTCTATGAGACTTGACTGCTATATGTGAATGTAACCTGAGAACAACTCATGGGGGGCAGGGCCTGAGCATGCCGCTATGAGCATGCAACCTGTAGAGCTTTTTCCATATCTAGCCTGGTTTATCTGCCTGAGGGAGGATGGTCAGGCATTCAGGTTGATGGGAATTCTCTTACCTGGCTCCAGAACCATGCATTGCACCATATTTCAGCCAATTCTCGGCACTGACACGCCTTGCAGTGGAATCCAAGATGGCGCCCTCAGAAAATCCGGTGGCAGCAGCTCTAGAGCTACCAGGCCTCACTTACCCTTGAGGCTCAAGGACCTCAGATCAGTCAGGCTCTCTGGCTCCTGCTCCAGCTGGACAGGCCCCTGTACTCCTCTCTTTGACGCCCCAGGGCAGATCAGTGGAAGTGGAGAACCCTGCATTGACTCCAGCCCTGATGAGTGCTAGAACACTGGAAAACCCCCTATGCCCTCCAGTGCTCACACCACCTGTCCTGCCGAACCCTGCTTATGGCCCCAAGCCTATGGCCTCACAGTTTGGAGACTCGTCGCCCTCTACTGTGGCGCAGTTACGCTCTCTTTCCTCCACCGCAAAAGAGTTTTTACCAGGCACTGATTGCAGGCCCCTCTCTGTGCTGGACTCCAACCTGGACTTTCCACCCACGCCTGCTATTTTTCAAACCCCTGCCTTCACTGATGCTTCAGAGACCCCCGTCTTTTGCCTCATCTTCAGGCAGTAGACGCTTTAAGTGCCCTAAAGTTAAAGATACCTGGTCCCTCCTCCGTAACCTTCCCACTAAAAATGATCTGGAAGCTATTATACTATGGGTCAAGTCCAAACAAGAACAGGCCATTGTGGCCATCAAGACAGACCTGATAAATATCTCTATGCAATTAACCACCCAGGTGCAAGTCTTCTCCACCTTGGCCACTCGCCTTTCTAAAGTTGAAGAATCCCTGGCCTTGGACGACCAGGAAAACAGAGGTCGTCACAATAACATGGTATTCCGGAAACTGTATCTGCGGCTAATGCATAGCTGTGTCCACCATTTTCAACAACCTCCTTTCCAGACCGGTAGATGGGGAGATTAAGCTGGACAGAGTCCATCGTGTTCTGGGTCCGAGGTGCCGGGTAAACCCGGTCCCCAGAGATGTTCTGTGTAGGGTTAATGTTTTCAGAGAGAAGGAGGAGAGGCCTGGAGACAGGATCTCACCATGTTTGTGGGCACACAGATTCAACTTCTGCCAGATGTTTTGCGGCGCACTTTGACAATGATGTTCTTAAACCCCTTCTACAATCTATCACAGAAGCTGGAGGTACAGCTACCTATCGCTGGGGCCACCCGTTTCATGCTGTCTCTGCTCTCCTATCAGTGATGAATGGCAGGGGAACTATTCAAATTTGCGATATTTCACGAATATTTGGGTGAATATTCGTCATATAGTCGCGAATTTGAGAATTCGTGATCTCTAGTCATTACTTGATTGCGAAAATTTGCGATATGAAAATTTGCAATCAACACTACTCCTAAAGTCAAAGATAGTGCAGCCTTCTCATTGGCCCACAAGCAAGAAGCAGTGAGGGATCATGGGTACTGATAAAAAAAAATCTAGAATATTCGCAATTACAAAGATATAGCACTATATTCTAGATATTCCCGAATTCTCGAAGTGCCAATATTTGCGATAAAAATTTGCGATTAGAATATTTGCGATTAACACTATCTCCTATATGATCTTACCTAGCCCCAGAGGTTTTCTTGTGTTGTTACATATGGCCCAGGGGAAAGGAAGCAGTTATATTTGCTTCTCCAATCCCCTCGTAGAGCGCGATTCTCAATCTGCTCAGCTGTGGGTATTTTGAGGTTCGCTAAGTGGACTTTTCCACAGTGTTATATATGTATATAAGTTTTATTTTTATTTTTTTATTCCTTCCTACCCGCTCTGAATTAGCTAGATCAGATATTTGGCTTGTTAAGCTAACTTACCCTGTAATCCTTATCCTAGTTTAACCTTTGTGTGCCGTCCTCCTCACCCCTTGTACTTACCCTTGTCTGCCCCCCTATCTCCGTAATTATTATAAAAAAATTTAGACCAGGAATTTGTCTGCCAATAACTTTGCTTCCATCAATGCTAACTGGTTAAACACTCCTAAGAAAAGATCCTTCATTCTCCGACTTCTAAGGAGCAAGAAGGTACAAATTGCATTCATACAAGAGACTCACTTCTACATGGGTACTCTACCTCTTTTTAGATCACCCAAGTACCCTGACAGTTACCATAGTTGTTATTCACTATCGAAGTCTAGGGGAGTTAGCATACTTGTCTCCAGAACTACCCCATGGAAACTGGTAGATGTTCAGACAGATGATAATGGTAGATTTCTGTTTGCCTGACTAGCCAGGCATTTTTATACCCTCACCAATATATATCTGCCCAATACCAATCAATGTAATGCCTTAGCGGGAATCTTGTCTAGACTTGATAGTTTTGTGGAGGGCACACTATTGGTCGGAGGGGACCTAAATTTTGACATAGATCCGTTGGTGGATGTTTCGAGGGGAGCCTCTCATCTGGCCTTCTCTTATCTCCATCACATCAAGCGCCTCCTTAATTCCTATCAGTTGGTTGATGTGTAGAGGGCGGTCAATCCAGACGCCCACGACTATACCTACTATTCTCCGGCAAGGGATGTGTACTCTCGGCTACATTATTTTCTCATACGGCATTCAGCAGTACCCCTTCATGCCTCCTTCACCATCAATCCTATGACTTTTTCAGATCATGCTATGCTCCATGTTTCTCTGAAATCCCCTCTTCCTAGGTTGGGTTAGAGAGGACCTCATTATATGGTCTAAGGGACTATACACATGGTTTGACCGCTGTGCCATATTCCTCGTCTATCATACCTCTTTCAAACCCTTCCTACAAAATTGCCCTCAAGTTTCTTGGCTACTGCCCACCAAGATCTCTTTAAGTTTATATGGGCGGGTAAGAGGCCAAGACTCGCTCGTACCTGACTTCATATCCCTAAGGAGCAGGGGGGCCTGGGGATACCCGATCTGCATAAATACTATGCAGCCAACATGGTCCAGCGGGTCATGGACTGGCGCCATCATGCTCCCTTTAAACAATGGGCTGCAACTGAACATCTGTGTTCCCAGTCCCCCCTTGCTCTTTTATCGTGGGCGATGTCCCAGATCCCTAATGTGCTTTCTACACATCCCACCATAGGCTCTACCCTACTGCAATTTAGCAAAAACGCTAGCCTGACTACGATTTTGCCAGCCCTATCCACACTGTTTCCAGTGTGACAACAAGATGTCCCAGTTAGCTGCTCACCTGGCCCATTTATGACCTGGTGCCTGGGGTTAAGTGTCGAGCCCCCTACTTTAGAACATCAGGACGGCGGTTTACATATCTTGAACTAATGAATCTCTGTAACCCCTGTGCGTTACAGCCTTGGAGAGTTAGGCAGCTGTCCTATTTCCTATCTACTATCCCCACGTTCCCAGGATTTGACAGACCTCTCACTCCTTTCGAAAAATTGGCTCGGGTGTATACCGACATTCCCTGTCTGAATTCTATAAGGTTTTGGTGTTGCCCCATCAAGTTTCCACTCTCCCTACATCGACCGATGGGCCTCTGATCTGGACATCCCCTCCGAGCAACAGCCTCTATAGCTAGCAAATTTCAGGAAGGTTACAAATTACTGTCTAGATGGTATTATGTCCCAACTCGTCTACATAAATTGTGTTCTCAGGCTCCCTGATTTATATCTTCTGACATTGAAGCAAGCTCAGACAGTTCTGGGAGACGGTGCACAAGACCCTTGCTTCAATTTTTACATTCTCCATACCAAATATCCCTGGATTCTTTTTGCTATTCCTTTCGGATTTACCCACTCGTCTCCTCAGTAAGTCAATCTTACGACATTTGGTAAGTGCTGCTCGGGCCTGCATATCAGACAGGTGGAAGTCACCCAGAAGTGTTCCAGAGCTCACCGGAATATCAGGCTTTAGAGATTGTGCGTTGTTTTTTGTATGCTATTTTCTCACTCTCAACCCATCTGTCTTCCCCTCCTTTCCTCCTGTTCTGGGTCCGTCCATCCCTCTCATGTCCAGGTGTTTTTTGTCTGTCCCCCTCTGCCCATTGATGGCTTTCTGTTGCCAATATATCTCCATAATCTATTTTCCTTTTTGGTATCTATGTTGCTATATGAAGACGTGTCACACCATGTTGGAAAAGATATACCATTTTGTTTTAATTTGCCTTTCTGGACATGCTTTGTTGGATACAATATAATGTTCTGTCAATGTTATTCCAGTGGCCTCTCAGCATATCTATATTGCACCCACTATATTTATTGAGAGGTCAGATTATTGTATCAGCTTTTTCTGTTTTATCTTAAATAAAGAATAAGAAAAAAAAGAAATGGGTCTCACACACTAATGGGAAATATTTGGACTCACATGTTATGTCTTCTCCAATCAGAGCTTTAACTTTTCTTCTCTATCTGGGTCAGACCACCATGTTGAGTTCTTCCAGCCACACCTCAACAGTGCCCCTAAATTATTTTAGGTGGATTTTGCTAGGCGGGTTTGCAAGCTTAATAGTAACGCAATTGATCTTAGATTTACCTCTACCATTATGAAGAACCACCTTCCTTTCTTGGATATTTCCATTTCTAGGGATGAAGTTGGTGGGCTGCGGACCACCATCTACCAGAAACCAACGGCAACAAACTCCCTGCTTAGGTGGGACAGCTGTCACTCTGCCCCATTAAAAGGGGGGATTTTGTTTGGACAAAACCTGTGATTGAGTCTAAATTGTTCAGAACAAAGGGAGTTTACGCGCCAGGCAGATGAAATGAGAAGGCGGTTTCGTGAACGTGGCTATCCTGACAGGACACTGAGACAAGACTACCAAAAGGCCCTGGGATGGACACGGACTGCTCTTTTATACCCGACGACGAGCCCTGAGAATGACTCACAGAAAACTATATGAGTCATAGGTACCTTTGATTCAGCAGCAAACCGAGTAAAGGGCATCTTAGGACGCAATTGGGATACCCTATTGATGGACCCAGATTTGGCTGAGGTACTTAGTCCGTATCCCTCAGTGACATTTAGAAGAGGTACTAATCTAAAAGGCAAACTTGTGCACAGCCACTTTAGCCACCCTGTAAGACAACAGACATGGCTAGACAGAATGACCATAGGCTGTTACAAATGTGGCCGCTGTAGTTTCTGTGGATGGTTGGTCCAAGGCTAAATCCTTTACGTTGGACTCCACGGGAAATAATCAGACTATACGGCATTTTATCAATTGCCGTACCATGGGGGTAATTTATCTCCACACCTGTGAGTGCGGGAAGCACTATGTGGGCAAAACCCGGAGGGAGTTCCTCAAGCGGATGAGCGAACACATCGGGGATATACGTAATGAGAGTTACACCCCAGTAGCAAGACATGTTCTTACTGCACATGGGGGCCGTGTGTCAGCTATTATCTTTATGGGCATCGAGTGCGTTAAAAAATCGCATTGGGATTGGGATAGATGCATCCTTCAAAAAGAGTGCTGGTAGATTTTTAAACTTAACACCTCCAACCCCTATGGTCTAAATGAACAGTTACACTTTGTGTGCTTTTTATGATTCCCCATCACTAGGGATGAGCGAACTCGAACTGTATAGTTCGGGTTCGTACCGAATTTTGGGGTGTCCGTGACACGGACCCGAACCCGGACATTTTCGTAAAAGTCCGGGTTCGGGTTCGGTGTTCGTCGCTTTCTTCGCGCTTTTGTGACGCTTTCTTGGCGCTTTTTGAAAGGCTGCAAAGCAGCCAATCAACAAGCGTCATACTACTTGCCCCAAGAGGCCATCACAGCCATGCCTACTATTGGCATGGCTGTGATTGGCCAGAGCACCATGTGACCCAGCCTCTATTTAAGCTGGAGTCACATAGCGCCGCCCGTCACTCTGCTCTGATTAGCGTAGGGAGAGGTTGCGGCTGCGACAGTAGGGCGAGATTAGGCAGATTAACTCCTCCAAAGGACTTGATTAACTGATCGATCTGCAGCTGTGGATCATTGAGCTGCTGATCCTCAATTGCTCACTGTTTTTAGGCTGCCCAGACCGTTTGTCAGTCACATTTTTCTGGGGTGATCGGCGGCCATTTTGTGTCTTGTGGTGCGCCAGCACAAGCTGCGACCAAGTGCATTTAACCCTCAATGGTGTGGTTGTTTTTTGGCTAAAGCCTACATCAGGGTGAAGCTGTCACACCAAGTGCATTTAACCAGCAATAGTCTGTTTATTTTTTGGCCATATACTACATCAGGGGCAAGCTGCGCCTGTCACCAAGTGCATTTAACCCTCAATGGTGCGTTTGTTTTTTGGCTAAAGCCTACATCAGGGTGAAGCTGTCACACCAAGTGCATTTAACCAGCAATAGTCTGTTTATTTTTTGGCCATATACTACATCAGGGGCAAGCTGCGCCCGTCACCAAGTGCATTTAACCCTCAGTAGTGTGGTTGGTCAAGCTATCACACCAAGTGCATTTAACCAGCAATAGTCTGTTCATTTTTTGGCCATATACTAAATCAGGGGCAAGCTGCGCCCGTCACCAAGTGCATTTAACCAGCAATAGTCTGTTCATTTTTTGGCCATATACTACATCAGGGGCAAGCTGCGCCCGTCACCAAGTGCATTTAACCCTCAGTAGTGTGGTTGGTCAAGCTATCACACCAAGTGCATTTAACCAGCAATAGTCTGTTCATTTTTTGGCCATATACTAAATCAGGGGCAAGCTGCGCCCGTCACCAAGTGCATTTAACCAGCAATAGTCTGTTCATTTTTTGGCCATATACTACATCAGGGGCAAGCTGCGCCCGTCACCAAGTGCATTTAACCCTCAGTAGTGTGGTTGGTCAAGCTGTGACACCAAGTGCATTTAACCAGCAATAGTCTGTTCATTTTTTGGCCATATACTACATCAGGGGCAAGCTGCGCCCGTCACCAAGTGCATTTAACCAGCAATAGTGTGGTTATTTTTTGGCCATATCCCAGTCTAATTCTGTCACTAAATCCATACCGGTCACCCAGCGCCTAAATACTAGGCCTCAAATTTATATCCCGCTAAATCTCTCGTTACCGCTGTCCTGTTGTAGCTGGGAAAGTTATTTAGTGTCCGTCAAAGCACATTTTTTGTTCTGGGTTGAAGTACAATTCCCAATTTAGCAATTTCATAATTTAGTGGTTTCTGCTATATCAGAGCTATTTGAAATCTATCCCTAAAAGGGTATATAATATTCAAGGTGCACATTGGGTCATTCAGAATAACTTCACACACACCCGCTACTGTGTATTTTCAAGTCTAATTCTGTCACTAAACCCATACCTGTCACCCAGCGCCTAAATACTAGGCCTCAAATTTATATCCTGCTAAATCTCTCGTTACCGCTGTCCTGTTGTAGCTGGGAAAGTTATTTAGTGTCCGTCAAAGCACATTTTTTGTTCTGGGTTGAAGTACAATTCCCAATTTAGCAATTTCATAATTTAGTGGTTTCTGCTATATCAGAGCTATTTGAAATCTATCCCTAAAAGGGTATATAATATTCAAGGTGCACATTGGGTCATTCAGAATAACTTCACACACACCCGCTACTGTGTATTTTCAAGTCTAATTCTGTCACTAAACCCATACCTGTCACCCAGCGCCTAAATACTAGGCCTCAAATTTATATCCTGCTAAATCTCTCGTTACCGCTGTCCTGTTGTAGCTGGGAAAGTTATTTAGTGTCCGTCAAAGCACATTTTTTGTTCTGGGTTGAAATACAATTCCCAATTTAGCAATTTCATAATTTAGTGGTTTCTGCTATATCAGAGCTATTTGAAATCTATCCCTAAAAGGGTAGATCATATTGAAGGTGCACATAGGGTCATTCAGAATAACTTCACACACACCCGCTACTGTGTATTTCCAAGTCTAATTCTGTCACTAAACCCATACCTGTCACCCAGCGCCTAAATACTAGGCCTCAAATTTATATCCCGCTAAATCTCTCGTTACCGCTGTCCTGTTGTAGCTGGGAAAGTTATTTAGTGTCCGTCAAAGCACATTTTTTGTTCTGGGTTGAAGTACAATTCCCAATTTAGCAATTTCATAATTTAGTGGTTTCTGCTATATCAGAGCTATTTGAAATCTATCCCTAAAAGGGTATATAATATTCAAGGTGCACATTGGGTCATTCAGAATAACTTCACACACACCCGCTACTGTGTATTTCCAAGTCTAATTCTGTCACTAAACCCATACCTGTCACCCAGCGCCTAAATACTAGGCCTCAAATTTATATCCTGCTAAATCTCTCGTTACCGCTGTACTGTTGTTGCTTGGAAAGATATTTAGTGTCCGTCAAAGCACATTTTTTGTTCTGGGTTGAAGTACAATTCCCAATTTAGCAATTCCATAATTTAGTGGTTTCTGCTATATCAGAGCTATTTGAAATCTATCCCTAAAAGGGTATATAATATTCAAGGTGCACATTGGGTCATTCAGAATAACTTCACACACACCCGCTACTGTGTATTTCCAAGTCTAATTCTGTCACTAAACCCATACCTGTCACCCAGCGCCTAAATACTAGGCCTCAAATTTATATCCTGCTAAATCTCTCGTTACCGCTGTACTGTTGTTGCTTGGAAAGATATTTAGTGTCCGTCAAAGCACATTTTTTGTTCTGGGTTGAAGTACAATTCCCAATTTAGCAATTTCATAATTTAGTGGTTTCTGCTATATCAGAGCTATTTGAAATCTATCCCTAAAAGGGTATATAATATTCAAGGTGCACATTGGGTCATTCAGAATAACTTCACACACACCCGCTACTGTGTATTTCCAAGTCTAATTCTGTCACTAAACCCATACCTGTCACCCAGCGCCTAAATACTAGGCCTCAAATTTATATCCTGCTAAATCTCTCGTTACCGCTGTACTGTTGTTGCTGGGCAAGATATTTAGTGTCCGTCAAAGCACATTTTTTGTTCTGGGTTGAAATACAATTCCCAATTTAGCAATTTCATAATTTAGTGGTTTCTGCTATATCAGAGCTATTTGAAATCTATCCCTAAAAGGGTATATAATATTCAAGGTGCACATTGGGTCATTCAGAATAACTTCACACACACCCGCTACTGTGTATTTCCAAGTCTAATTCTGGCACTAAACCCATACCTGTCACCCAGCGCCTAAATACTAGGTCTCAAATTTATATCCCGCTAAATCTGTCCTTAGTGCTGTAGCTGGGCGAGTTATTTAGTGTCCGTTCAAGCACATTTCTTGTTCTGGGTTGAAATACAATTCCCAATTTAGCAATTTCATAATTTAGTGGTTTCTGCTATATCAGAGCTATTTGAAATCTATCCCTAAAAGGGTATATAATATTCAAGGTGCACATTGGGTCATTCAGAATAACTTCACACACACCCGCTACTGTGTATTTCCAAGTCTAATTCTGGCACTAAACCCATACCTGTCACCCAGCGCCTAAATACTAGGTCTCAAATTTATATCCCGCTAAATCTGTCCTTAGTGCTGTAGCTGGGCGAGTTATTTAGTGTCCGTTCAAGCACATTTCTTGTTCTGGGTTGAAATACAATTCCCAATTTAGCAATTTCATAATTTAGTGGTTTCTGCTATATCAGAGCTATTTGAAATCTATCCCTAAAAGGGTATATAATATTCAAGGTGCACATTGGGTCATTCAGAATAACTTCACACACACCCGCTACTGTGTATTTCCAAGTCTAATTCTGTCACTAAACCCATACCTGTCACCCAGCGCCTAAATACTAGGCCTCAAATTTATATCCTGCTAAATCTCTCGTTACCGCTGTACTGTTGTTGCTTGGAAAGATATTTAGTGTCCGTCAAAGCACATTTTTTGTTCTGGGTTGAAGTACAATTCCCAATTTAGCAATTTCATAATTTAGTGGTTTCTGCTATATCAGAGCTATTTGAAATCTATCCCTAAAAGGGTATATAATATTCAAGGTGCACATTGGGTCATTCAGAATAACTTCACACACACCCGCTACTGTGTATTTCCAAGTCTAATTCTGTCACTAAACCCATACCTGTCACCCAGCGCCTAAATACTAGGCCTCAAATTTATATCCTGCTAAATCTCTCGTTACCGCTGTACTGTTGTTGCTGGGCAAGATATTTAGTGTCCGTCAAAGCACATTTTTTGTTCTGGGTTGAAATACAATTCCCAATTTAGCAATTTCATAATTTAGTGGTTTCTGCTATATCAGAGCTATTTGAAATCTATCCCTAAAAGGGTATATAATATTCAAGGTGCACATTGGGTCATTCAGAATAACTTCACACACACCCGCTACTGTGTATTTCCAAGTCTAATTCTGGCACTAAACCCATACCTGTCACCCAGCGCCTAAATACTAGGTCTCAAATTTATATCCCGCTAAATCTGTCCTTAGTGCTGTAGCTGGGCGAGTTATTTAGTGTCCGTTCAAGCACATTTCTTGTTCTGGGTTGAAATACAATTCCCAATTTAGCAATTTCATAATTTAGTGGTTTCTGCTATATCAGAGCTATTTGAAATCTATCCCTAAAAGGGTATATAATATTCAAGGTGCACATTGGGTCATTCAGAATAACTTCACACACACCCGCTACTGTGTATTTCCAAGTCTAATTCTGGCACTAAACCCATACCTGTCACCCAGCGCCTAAATACTAGGCCTCAAATTTATATCCCGCTAAATCTGTCCTTAGTGCTGTAGCTGGGCGAGTTATTTAGTGTCCGTTCAAGCACATTTCTTGTTCTGGGTTGAAATACAATTCCCAATTTAGCAATTTCATAATTTAGTGGTTTCTGCTATATCAGAGCTATTTGAAATCTATCCCTAAAAGGGTATATAATATTCAAGGTGCACATAGGGTCATTCAGAATAACTTCACACACCCGCTACTGTGCATTTCCAAATCTAATTCTGTCACTAAACCCATACCTGTCACCCAGCGCCTAAATACTAGGCCTCAAATTTATATCCCGCTAAATCTCTCGTTACCGCTGTCCTGTTGTGGCTGGGAAAGTTATTTAGTGTCCGTCAAAGCACATTTTTTGTTCTGGGTTGAAATACAATTCCCAATTTAGCAATTTCATAATTTAGTCGTTTCTGCTATATCAGAGCTATTTGAAATCTATCCCTAAAAGGGTAGATCATATTGAAGGTGCACATAGGGTCATTCAGAATAACTTCACACACACGCTTCTGTGCATTTCCAAGTCTAATTCTGTCACTAAATCCATACCGGTCACCCAGCGCCTAAATACTAGGCCTCAAATTTATATCCCGCTGAATTTGAATACAATACATTGGGCCAAATAATATATTTGTTGTTGTGGTGAACCATAACAATGAGAAAAACATCTAGTAAGGGACGCGGACGTGGACATGGTCGTGGTGGTGTTAGTGGACCCTCTGGTGCTGGGAGAGGACGTGGCCGTTCTGCCACATCCACACGTCCTAGTGTACCAACTACCTCAGGTCCCAGTAGCCGCCAGAATTTACAGCGATATATGGTGGGGCCCAATGCCGTTCTAAGGATGGTAAGGCCTGAGCAGGTACAGGCATTAGTCAATTGGGTGGCCGACAGTGGATCCAGCACGTTCACATTATCTCCCACCCAGTCTTCTGCAGAAAGCGCACAGATGGCGCCTGAAAACCAACCCCATCAGTCTGTCACATCACCCCCATGCATACCAGGGAAACTGTCTCAGCCTCAAGTTATGCAGCAGTCTCTTATGCTGTTTGAAGACTCCGCTGGCAGGGTTTCCCAAGGGCATCCACCTAGCCCTTCCCCAGCGGTGAAAGACATAGAATGCACTGACGCACAACCACTTATGTTTCCTGATGATGAGGACATGGGAATACCACCTCAGCATGTCTCTGATGATGACGAAACACAGGTGCCAACTGCTGCGTCTTTCTGCAGTGTGCAGACTGAACAGGAGGTCAGGGATCAAGACTGGGTGGAAGACGATGCAGGGGACGATGAGGTCCTAGACCCCACATGGAATGAAGGTCGTGCCACTGACTTTCACAGTTCGGAGGAAGAGGCAGTGGTGAGACCGAGCCAACAGCGTAGCAAAAGAGGGAGCAGTGGGCAAAAGCAGAACACCCGCCGCCAAGAGACTCCGCCTGCTACTGACCGCCGCCATCTGGGACCGAGCACCCCAAAGGCAGCTTCAAGGAGTTCCCTGGCATGGCACTTCTTCAAACAATGTGCTGACGACAAGACCCGAGTGGTTTGCACGCTGTGCCATCAGAGCCTGAAGCGAGGCATTAACGTTCTGAACCTGAGCACAACCTGCATGACCAGGCACCTGCATGCAAAGCATGAACTGCAGTGGAGTAAACACCTTAAAACCAAGGAAGTCACTCAGGCTCCCCCTGCTACCTCTTCTGCTGCTGCCGCCTCGGCCTATTCTGCTGCTGCCGCCTCGGCCTCTTCCTCCGCCTCTGGAGGAACGTTGGCACCTGCCGCCCAGCAAACAGGGGATGTACCACCAACACCACCACCACCACCTCCGTCACCAAGCGTCTCAACCATGTCACACGCCAGCGTTCAGCTCTCCATCTCACAAACATTTGATAGAAAGCGTAAATTCCCACCTAGCCACCCTCGATCCCTGGCCCTGAATGCCAGCATTTCTAAACTACTGGCCTA
Source organism: Bufo gargarizans (assembly GCF_014858855.1). Taxonomy (NCBI): domain Eukaryota; kingdom Metazoa; phylum Chordata; class Amphibia; order Anura; family Bufonidae; genus Bufo; species Bufo gargarizans. The sequence goes on along the minus strand of NC_058081.1, from coordinate 259,012,081 downwards.
TGAAATGCTGTCATTTAGGCTGGTGGACACAGACAGCTTCAAACAGCTCATGTCGCTTGCTGTCCCACAGTATGTTGTTCCCAGCCGGCACTACTTCTCCAAGAGAGCCGTGCCTTCCCTGCACAACCAAGTATCCGATAAAATCAAGTGTGCACTGCGCAACGCCATCTGTGGCAAGGTCCACCTAACCACAGATACGTGGACCAGTAAGCACGGCCAGGGACGCTATATCTCCCTAACTGCACACTGGGTAAATGTAGTGGCAGCTGGGCCCCAGGCGGAGAGCTGTTTGGCGCACGTCCTTCCGCCGCCAAGGATCGCAGGGCAACATTCTTTGCCTCCTGTTGCCACCTCCTCCTTCTCGGCTTCCTCCTCCTCTTCTTCCACCTGCTCATCCAGTCAGCCACACACCTTCACCACCAACTTCAGCACAGCCCGGGGTAAACGTCAGCAGGCCATTCTGAAACTCATATGTTTGGGGGACAGGCCCCACACCGCACAGGAGTTGTGGCGGGGTATAGAACAACAGACCGACGAGTGGTTGCTGCCGGTGAGCCTCAAGCCCGGCCTGGTGGTGTGTGATAATGGGCGAAATCTCGTTGCAGCTCTGGGACTAGCCAATTTGACGCACATCCCTTGCTTGGCGCATGTGCTGAATTTGGTGGTGCAGAAGTTCATTCACAACTACCCCGACATGTCAGAGCTGCTGCATAAAGTGCGGGCCGTCTGTTCGCGCTTCCGGCGTTCACATCCTGCTGCTGCTCGCCTGTCTGCGCTACAGCGTAACTTCGGCCTTCCCGCTCACCGCCTCATATGCGACGTGCCCACCAGGTGGAACTCCACCTTGCACATGCTGGACAGACTGTGCGAGCAGCAGCAGGCCATAGTGGAGTTTCAGCTGCAGCACGCACGGGTCAGTCGCACTACAGAACAGCACCACTTCACCACCAATGACTGGGCCTCCATGCGAGACCTGTGTGCCCTGTTGCGCTGTTTCGAGTACTCCACCAACATGGCCAGTGGCGATGACACCGTTATCAGCGTTACAATACCACTTCTATGTCTCCTTGAGAAAACACTTAGGGCGATGATGGAAGAGGAGGTGGCCCAGGAGGAGGAGGAGGAGGAGGAGGAAGAGGGGTCATTTTTAGCACTTTCAGGCCAGTCTCTTCGAAGTGACTCAGAGGGAGGTTTTTGGCAACAGCAGAGGCCAGGTACAAATGTGGCCAGCCAGGGCCCACTACTGGAGGACGAGGAGGACGAGGATGAGGAGGAGGTGGAGGAGGATGAGGATGAAGCATGGTCACAGCGGGGTGGCACCCAACGCAGCTCGGGTCCATCACTGGTGCGTGGCTGGGGGGAAAGGCAGGACGATGACGATACGCCTCCCACAGAGGACAGCTTGTCCTTATCCCTGGGCAGCCTGGCACACATGAGCGACTACATGCTGCAGTGCCTGCGCAACGACAGCAGAGTTGCCCACATTTTAACCTGTGCGGACTACTGGGTTGCCACCCTGCTGGATCCACGCTACAAAGACAATGTGCCCACCTTACTTCCTGCACTGGAGCGTGATAGGAAGATGCGCGAGTACAAGCGCACGTTGGTAGACGCGCTACTGAGAGCATTCCCAAATGTCACAGGGGAACAAGTGGAAGCCCAAGGCCAAGGCAGAGGAGGAGCAAGAGGTCGCCAAGGCAGCTGTGTCACGGCCAGCTCCTCTGAGGGCAGGGTTAGCATGGCAGAGATGTGGAAAACTTTTGTCAACACGCCACAGCTAACTGCACCACCACCTGATACGCAACGTGTTAGCAGGAGGCAACATTTCACTAACATGGTGGAACAGTACGTGTGCACACCCCTCCACGTACTGACTGATGGTTCGGCCCCATTCAACTTCTGGGTCTCTAAATTGTCCACGTGGCCAGAGCTAGCCTTTTATGCCTTGGAGGTGCTGGCCTGCCCGGCAGCCAGCGTTTTGTCTGAACGTGTATTCAGCACGGCAGGGGGCGTCATTACAGACAAACGCAGCCGCCTGTCTACAGCCAATGTGGACAAGCTGACGTTCATAAAAATGAACCAGGCATGGATCCCACAGGACCTGTCCGTCCCTTGTCCAGATTAGACATTAACTACCTCCCCATAACCATATATTATTGGACTCCAGGGCACTTCCTCATTCAATCCTATTTTTATTTTCATTTTACCATTATATTGCGATGCTACCCAAAGTTGAATGAACCTCTCCTCTGCCTGTGTGCTAGGCCTAAATATATGCCAATGGACTGTTGCAGTGGTGGCTGACATGAAGCCTGATTCTCTGCTATGACATGCAGACTAATTCTCTGCTGACATGAAGCCAGATTGTCTGTTACGGGACCTCTCTCCTCTGCCTGGGTGCTGGGCCTAAATTTATGACAATGGACTGTTGCAGTGGTGGCTGACGTGAAGCCTCATTCTCTGCTATGACATGCAGACTGATTCTCTGCTGACATGAAGCCAGATTGTCTGTTACGGAACCTCTCTCCTCTGCCTGTGTGCTAGGCCTAAATATATGCCAATGGACTGTTGCAGTGGTGGCTGACGTGAAGCCTGATTCTCTGCTATGACATGCAGACTGATTCTCTGCTGTCATGAAGCCAGATTGTCTGTTACGGGACCTCTCTGCTCTGCCTGTGTGCTAGGCCTAAATATATGCCAATGGACTGTTGCAGTGGTGGGTGACGTGAAGCCTCATTCTCTGCTATGACATGCAGACTGATTCTCTGCTGACATGAAGCCAGATCCTCTTTTACGGGACCTCTCTCCTCTGCCTGGGTGCTGGGCCTAAATTTATGACAATGGACTGTTGCAGTGGTGGCTGACGTGAAGCCTCATTCTCTGCTATGACATGCAGACTGATTCTCTGCTGACATGAAGCCAGATCCTCTGTTACGGGACCTCTCTCCTCTGCCTGGGTGCTGGGCCTAAATTTATGACAATGGACTGTTGCAGTGGTGGCTGACGTGAAGCCTGATTCTCTGCTATGACATGCAGACTGATTCTCTGCTGTCATGAAGCCAGATTGTCTGTTACGGGACCTCTCTGCTCTGCCTGTGTGCTAGGCCTAAATATATGCCAATGGACTGTTGCAGTGGTGGGTGACGTGAAGCCTGATTCTCTGCTATGATATGAAGACTGATTCTCTGCTGACATGAAGCCAGATTGTCTGTTACGGGACCTTTCTCCTCTGCCTGGGTTCTGGGCCTAAATTTATGAAAATTGACTCTTACAGTGGTGGGTGACGTGAAGCCTGATTCTCTGCTATGATATGAAGACTGATTCTCTGCTGACATGAAGCCAGATTGTCTGTTACGGGACCTTTCTCCTCTGCCTGGGTTCTGGGCCTAAATTTATGAAAATTGACTCTTACAGTGGTGGGTGACGTGAAGCCTGATTCTCTGCTATGATATGAAGACTGATTCTCTGCTGACATGAAGCCAGATTCTCTGTTACGGGACCTCTCTCCTCTGCCTGGGTGCTGGGCCTAAATTTATGACAATGGACTGTTGCAGTGGTGGCTGACGTGAAGCCTGATTCTCTGCTATGACATGCAGACTGATTCTCTGCTGACATGAAGCCAGATCCTCTGTTACGGGACCTCTCTCCTCTGCCTGTGTGTGTGCTGGGCCTAAATATATGCCAATGGACTGTTGCAGTGGTGGCTGACGTGAAGCCTCATTCTCTGCTATGACATGCAGACTAATTCTCTGCTGACATGAAGACAGATTCTCTGTTACGGGACCTCCCTCCTCTGCCTGGGTGCTGGGCCTAAATATATGCCAATGGACTGTTGCAGTGGTGGCTGACGTGAAGCCTCATTCTCTGCTATGACATGCAGACTAATTCTCTGCTGACATGAAGACAGATTCTCTGTTACGGGACCTCCCTCCTCTGCCTGGGTGCTGGGCCTAAATTTATGCCAATGGACTGTTGCAGTGGTGGCTGACGTGAAGCCTGATTCTCTGCTATGACATGCAGACTGATTCTCTGCTGACATGAAGCCAGATCGTCTGTTACGGGACCTCTCTGCTCTGCCTGTGTGCTAGGCCTAAATATATGCCAATGGACTGTTGCAGTGGTGGGTGACGTGAAGCCTCATTCTCTGCTATGACATGCAGACTGATTCTCTGCTGTCATGAAGCCAGATTGTCTGTTACGGGACCTCTCTGCTCTGCCTGTGTGCTAGGCCTAAATATATGCCAATGGACTGTTGCAGTGGTGGGTGACGTGAAGCCTCATTCTCTGCTATGACATGCAGACTGATTCTCTGCTGACATGAAGCCAGATTGTCTGTTACGGGACCTCTCTCCTCTGCCTGTGTGCTAGGCCTAAATATATGCCAATGGACTGTTGCAGTGGTGGCTGACGTGAAGCCTCATTCTCTGCTATGACATGCAGACTAATTCTCTGCTGACATGAAGCCAGATTGTCTGTTACGGGACCTCTCTCCTCTGCCTGGGTGCTGGGCCTAAATTTATGACAATGGACTGTTGCAGTGGTGGCTGACGTGAAGCCTGATTCTCTGCTATGACATGCAGACTGATTCTCTGCTGACATGAAGCCAGATCCTCTGTTACGGGACCTCTCTCCTCTGCCTGTGTGTGTGCTGGGCCTAAATATATGCCAATGGACTGTTGCAGTGGTGGCTGACGTGAAGCCTCATTCTCTGCTATGACATGCAGACTGATTCTCTGCTGACATGAAGCCAGATTCTCTGTTACGGGACCTCTCTCCTCTGCCTGTGTGTGTGCTGGGCCTAAATATATGCCAATGGACTGTTGCAGTGGTGGCTGACGTGAAGCCTCATTCTCTGCTATGACATGCAGACTAATTCTCTGCTGACATGAAGACAGATTCTCTGTTACGGGACCTCCCTCCTCTGCCTGGGTGCTGGGCCTAAATATATGCCAATGGACTGTTGCAGTGGTGGCTGACGTGAAGCCTCATTCTCTGCTATGACATGCAGACTAATTCTCTGCTGACATGAAGACAGATTCTCTGTTACGGGACCTCTCTCCTCTGCCTGGGTGCCGGGGCCTAAATATCTGAGAATGGACTGTTCCAGTGGTGGGTGACGGGAAGCCAGATTCTCTGCTATGGAACCTCTCTCCAATTGATTTTGGTTAATTTTTATTTATTTAATTTTTATTTTAATTCATTTCCCTATCCACATTTGTTTGCAGGGGATTTACCTACATGTTGCTGCCTTTTGCAGCCCTCTAGCTCTTTCCTGGGCTGTTTTACAGCCTTTTTAGTGCCGAAAAGTTCGGGTCCCCATTGACTTCAATGGGGTTCGGGTTCGGGACGAAGTTCGGATCGGGTTCGGATCCCGAACCCGAACATTTCCGGGATGTTCGGCCGAACTTCTCGAACCCGAACATCCAGGTGTTCGCTCAACTCTACCCATCACTGTTTAGCCCCCTCATCATATCTTTTGGACTAGCGACATATGTCCATCACTTTATTATTAGTCACTATGGTCTGGTTTATAGATTATTTCCCTATTCCGGTAGGCGCATTTTTGACCCCTGCCAATAATGTCCGTTTTGTCATGTACTGGTGGGCTTTTACTCATGTTTCCCCCAGTATCTTAGGGTGGCAGTGTAGTAGCTGTGGGTTTTGACTTTTCATCCCAACAGCTCCACCCCCCTACCGGCAGCTTTAGGACTCTACTGACAGGTATGGGTACACATACCTCAGTGACGTGGCTACGTCTACAGATCGCTGAGGCTGCGCCTGATGTTGGCAGTCCCGGCGTCATCAGGTCGCATGCACCTGCGCACTGGAACTGAGCACCGTACCTCCATTGACCCGATCATGTGATTTGGCGTGGTCACGTGGGCCGGTGTCGCTCCGTGCGCACGAGCAGGGGCCGGCTCTCCTCCCCTTTCTTCAAATACAGCGCGCCATACGGCGCCTGTCAGACCTAAGTTTGTTACTGGGGCACTGTGAATTCCAGTGCCCATGACCCTGGACATCTGCTACACGCCTCTCCGGGAGTACTGTGAGTACCATCCCTCACTCACCATGTAGTGTAGGCTGTGTGGGATCTTTTTTCTAATGGGTTGCCCGTATAATTATATATTTCTTGCAGGTGATACTGTGGAACAACGCCATACGCCTCACTGCAGTAGTACTCTGTCTTGTCCTATTTTGTGGGGCTGTGCCATAAGCAACCCCCCCCCCCCCTCATTTGGCAGATAGACAATTAGGATTTGCTTAATACTAAGCCCCATATCCCCTGATATTTCATGGGACCTTTCTAGTATATACAGCAGTCTTTCGATATGTTCATTTGATGAAACGCGTTGGAACACACGAAAATATTGTGGCCTTTTTTATTTTTATGTACCACTCTATTACCCTGATCGGGCACCCAGTTTAGCCTCTGGACACTTTGTGGAGGGCTTGATAAGGATCATTGATCAGGGTGAGGTTCCGGACGGGGCCACCCCTTGAGGGGCACGGACCCCGTGTTAGGTCACTATTGCTGAATAGGTCAAGTAGGGTGTAATAGGGACAGTTTATCTCTTTTTAGAGCCCCCCCCCACCCTAATTGACCTAAGAACGGGATGCCTGCACCACTGTCTGGACATCTGGTGCAGAGAAGCCCACAGGGTGTGACCATTTTTTCTACCGACATTCCATAATTTGTGAATAGTGAGGTTCTCAACTAAACCGGTAAGACCATATTATGTTTTTACATAGTGTCCCTACCGTCCCGGCATCTATTTATGGGACTTGGATTCAGGGACCTTATGCCTTGAGCTGCAGGGACCTAGATTGGTGTTTGTTTAGGCCCTGGGTGGTGTGCACCTAGCCTGGTGTGTCGCTGCTTTCTAGGTGGCACACTAATTTAGGTTCTGTACCTGTTTGTCTATATATGTTTGTAAGGGGTATTTTAACTCCTGGTTATGGGAGTATTTTTTTAATACATTAAAAGTTAAGTTTTACCATGTAACTGCTCCCCTTCCTTTTGACTTTGTTGACTATCCTTGAGCAGTATCCAGGAAGAAGTGTATACGCACTTACTTATCCTGGTGAGACAACTCAATTGTTTTCCCATGATGACTTCTTCCAGCCACACCTCAACAGTGCCGCTAAAAACATAAAAATTATCTATAGTGACCCAAGCAGTAATAGTGCTATCTTTAGATCCCACACAGTAATAGTACCCCTTTAAATTTGACACAGCAATATTGCCCCCACACAGCAACAGAGTCCCTCTAATGCTAAGTATGTGCTCCCCATAGAAAGATAACATTCCCATAAGTCTCTCTGCTACACCATAATTTTCAATTGTGTCTGTATACACTGTATTATACATGTGTCTTGCGACCATTTTTATAATGCTAGTCTATAGTGTCGCACTGCGACATGCGACATGCTGCAACACAACAGTAGCAAAAAATCCATCCAAGATGGATTTTTCTGCGACTGTCGCATCGCAGTCGCAGCATGTCACATGCTACAGTGCGACACTATAGATTAGCATTATAAAAATTGTCACCCGACATTGGTGCGACAAAATGTTGCGCGACACATGTTGCAGTGTAGTTGTGCCCTATGTGTCGCGCAACTTATTGTTGCGCGACTCATGTCGTCGTGTATCCCTAGCCTTACTGAGCTCAGCACTCTCCTTTCCCCTCATCAATGATTGATAGTTACTGATACGAAGCAGACAAGGTACACATTGCAGTCACTCATCTCAGCCTCTCATGTCATAAACCTAATTTGTTGCTTCCTTAAGCATCAGAAATGTGGGTTTTCTTGCCTCAAAGCATTTTAAAGTTACAATTCATAAATCTGTCTAAATTATTTTTCTTTTACACATTGACTCTACTTTTACAAATTGACTTGTATGGGACAAATACCTCAAATACCTCACTATTTTGGTGCCAACAGTTGAAATGTGTCTCACAGCAGAAAAGAATACGCCACAAGAAAAAGTCCAAATTCATTGATAAATGTACGAATTATGCATTTTTAGCTATACATATCTTATCATATCACATATCTTGTATTACTGCTGAATTTTTTTAGTCAATTTTACTTCTTGCAATGCAAGAAAAACCCACATGTAATATGTCAGATGCAGATCTAGCCCTCATTCAGGAGGGTATAAAGCGAATGCATTTTATTGTTAGATTAAGGCCTCTTGCACACAAAAGTTTTTTTTCAGTTCCTGTTCCATTTTTTGCGTTCCGGATATGGACCGTATAGGAAACCATTTATTTCAATGGAACCGCAAAAGAAAACGAAGGGTACTCCGTATGCCTTCCGTTTCCATATTTCCATTTTTCTGTTCCATTCAAAGATAGAATATGTCCTATTATTGTCCACATAACGGACAGGGATAGTACTGTTCTATCAGGGGCCAGCTGTTCTGTTCCACAAAAAACGGAATGCACATCCGTCATCCGTATTTTTTGTGGATCCGTTTTTTGAAAAATACTGAAAAAGCCGTGTGCAAGAGGCCTAAGGCTGCAACACTTAGAAATCTTGGGTATCAAATGAGCTAAACTTAGATCATTGATGGGTTCTAAATTTGGTCCATTTATTCTAGGAATGGTTGAGGTGTTTAGGCTATAATATGGACGATAATATGAGTCCACCGTATGGCCACCTTGATGAAACATTAGGTAAGTTTCACACAACAAACACATTTGTAAATGGAAAGAATACAAAATAGCGATATGGGTGTATTAAAGATTATATTGTATCAGTATTGCATAGGTATACCATCTGTCACAGATTTAGATACTATTGGGAATAACTTTTAACTGACATACAGTACAGACCAAAAGTTTGGACACACCTTCTCATTCAAAGAGTTTTCTTTATTTTCATGACTATGAAAATTGAAGATTCACACTAAAGGCATCAAAACTATGAATTAACACATGTGGAATTATATACATAACAAAAAAGTGTGAAACAACTGAAAATATGTCATATTCTAGGTTCTTCAAAGTAGCCACCTTTTGCTTTGATTACTGCTTTGCACACTCTTGGCATTCTCTTGATGAGCTTCAAGAGGTAGTCACCTGAAATGGTTTTCACTTCACAGGTGTGCCCTGTCAGGTTTAATAAGTGGGATTTCTTGCCTTATAAATGGGGTTGGGACCATCAGTTGCGTTGTGGAGAAGTCAGGTGGATACACAGCTGATAGTCCTACTGAATAGACTGTTAGAATTTGTATTATGGCAAGAAAAAAGCAGCTAAGTAAAGAAAAACCAGTGGCCATCATTACTTTAAGAAATGAAGGTCAGTCAGTCCAAAAAATTGGGAAAACTTTGAAAGTGTCCCCAAGTGCAGTCACAAAAACCATCAAGCGCTACAAACAAACTGGCTCACATGCAGACCGCCCCAGGAAAGGAAGACCAAGAGTCACCTCTGCTGCGGAGGATAAGTTCATCCGAGTCACCAGCCTCAGAAATCGCATGTTAGCTGCAGCTCAGATTAGAGACCAGGTCAATGCCACACAGAGTTCTAGCAGCAGACAAATCTCTAGAACAACTGTTAAGAGGAGACTGTGTGAATCAGGCCTTAATGGTAGAATATCTGCTAGGAAACCACTGCTAAGGACAGGCAACAAGCAGAAGAGACTTGTTTGGGCTAAAGAACACAAGGAATGGACATTAGACCAGTGGAAATCTGTGCTTTGGTCTGATGAGTCCAAATTTGAGATCTTTGGTTCCAACCACCGTGTCTTTGTGCGACGCAGAAAAGGTGAACGGATGGACTCTACATGCCTGGTTCCCACCGTGAAGCATGGAGAAGGAGGTGTGATGGTGTGGGGGTGCTTTGCTGGTGACACTGTTGAGGATTTATTCAAAATTGAAGGCATACTGAACCAGCATGGCTACCACGGCATCTTGCAGCGGCATGCTATTCCATCCGGTTTGCGTTTAGTTGGACCATCATTTATTTTTTAACAGGACAATGACCCCAAACACACCTCCAGGCTGTGTAAGGGCTATTTGACCATGAAGGAGAGTGATGGGGTGCTGCGCCAGATGACCTGGCCTCCACAGTCACCGGACCTGAACCCAATCGAGATGGTTTGGGGTGAGCTGGACCACAGAGTGAAGGCAAAAGGGCCAACAAGTGCTGAGCATCTCTGGGAACTCCTTCAAGACTGTTGGAAGACCATTTCAGGTGACTACCTCTTGAAGCTCATCAAAAGAAAGCAAAGAGTGTGCAAAACAGTAATTAAAGCAAAAAGTGGCTACTTTGAAGAACCTAGAATATGACATATTTTCAGTTGTTTCACACTTTTTGTTATGTATATAATTCCACATTTGTTAATTCATAGTTTTGATGCCTTCAGTGTGAATCTACAATTTTCATAGTCATGAAAATAAAGAAAACTCTTTGAATGAGAAGGTGTGTCCAAACTTTTGGTCTGTACTGTACATAAAACAAACTCCTTATAAATGCATGTAATACTGATATTGTTCCTCAGGTCTATTTGAAATAAGAGGCAGAGGCAGCTTTGCTAAAAAAAACATCTATGACTTATAGGAAAGCTCTTCATCAGGGTGAGTGGAAGAAAATACAACATAAGTGCTTTGACTAATTGCATACATAGCGGACTACCCATCTCTAAATAAAGTTAATTTGTTACGCAAATACATATGACTAGTTGCATTCAGTTAAGTAACATCAGAAGTGATCTTTCAGAACAATAACATCATCATATGCCATTCTGCAGAAGTAATGACTTTCTAGAATCTTAAGCAGAACTTTACCAGCAATTTCTTCAACAGATGTTATAACAAAAGCGTAAACAAGTGCCCTAAATGTACATTTCACTAGTAAAAATGAAGAAAGGTTTTTAGCACTCATTTTCTCCAGATGTCTAAATAGTCGTTTTCCTGTTGTATCTGTAATCTGTTTCATTATTTATCTGGAACGCATATGAAAAGCACATAGTGAAAAGTGGAGATGTTTCCCACAATAACCAATCTGATATCACCTCTTATTTTTCAGAGGCCTTTTAGAAAATAGAAGTTTCGACATAAATGGTTACTCTGGCCAACTGCTCCACTTTTTCATTGCACTAGTTTTATTAAACCCTTCCAACTATTCATCCATATCTGACCAACGTTAACCACTTGACATCCAGGCCTAATTTTGCAAATCTGACATGTGTCATGTTATGTGGTAATAACTTTGGAACACTTTTACTTATCCAAGCCATTTATTTTTTACAACATTCATCTGACAGAGTAGATCATGTGCTATTTTTGTAGACCAAGTAGTTACAGACGCAATGATATCAAATATGTCTACTTTGTTTGTTTGTTTGTTTGTTTCAGTTTTACATAATAAAGAATTTTTAAAAAAAGAAATGATGGTTTTGTCTCCATTTTCTGAAAGCCATTTTTTTTTATTTTTCTACCGATCGTCTAGTGCAGGGGCTAGTTTTTTGCAGGAAAAGTTGACATTTTTATTGGTACCATTTTTTGGTACATCTGATTTTTTGATCATTAATTATTTCACTTTATGGGGCAAGGTGACCCAAAAATTGTTTTAGCACAGTTTTTATTTATTTATTTTTACAGCATTCACCTGAGGGGTTAGGTCATTAGACATTTTTATAGAGAAGATCGTTACGGAAGTGGCAATACCTAATATGTATACGTTTTCTTATTTATTTAAGTTTTACACAATAATAGCATTTTTGAAACAAAAAAATATTATGTTTTAGTGTCTCTATAGTCTGAGAGTCTTTTTTATTTTTTGACCGATTGTCTTAGGATCAAATTTTTAGGATTAGGTGGCAGTGATTGCTGCTATTTTGGGGGCATACACTTTTATATCGCTTGGTGTTGCACTTTATGTGATGTTAAGTGACAAAAAAAAATTTGGCACTGTTTTTATTTATTTTTTTATTTTGTTCACCTAAGGGGTTATATCATGTGATATTTTTATAGAGATGTGTTTTACGGATGCGGCAATACCTCATATTTATTTCACTTTAACACAATAATAGCAGTTTTGAAGAAGAAAAAACATATTTTAGTGTCTCCATTGTCTGAGTGTCATAGTTTTTTTAATTTTTTGACCGATTGTCTTAGGTAAGGTCTCATTTTTTGCAGAATGAGATAACTGTTTGATTAGTACTATGTTGGTGAGCATACGCCTTTTGATTGCTTGGTGTTGCAATTTTTGTGATGTAAGGTGACAAAAAATGGCTTTTTATTTTTAATTTTTAATTTTTTACGGTGTTCACCTGAGGGGTTAGGGCATGTGATTTTTTTATAGAGCTGTTTTTTACGGACACAGTAATACCTAATATGTATACTTTTTTTTTTTTTATTTCACTTTGGCATAATAATAGCATTTTTTAAACAAATAAATTATAGTTTAATGTCTCCATGTTCTGAGAGCAAAATTTTTTTTTTTGTTTGAGCGATTTTCTTATGTAGGGGCTCATTTTTTTCGGGATGAGGTGACAGTTTTATTGGTACCATTTTGTGGGACATACGCCTTTTTGATCACTTGGAGTTGCACTTTTTGTGATGTAAGGTGACAAAAATAGCTTTTTTTGACGCAGTTTTTATTGAATTTATTTATGGTCCTTATCGGTTGGGGTGGATCATGTGATATATTTATAGAGCTGGTCTTTACAGACGTGACAGTATCAAATATGTCTATTTAATTAATTTTTATTTTCAATTTTTTTTTATTACTTAGGCTACTTTCACACTAGCGTTCGATCGGATCCGTTCTGAACGGATCCGATCATATTAATGCAGACGGAGGCTCCGTTCAGTACGGATCCGTCTGCATTAATAACTTAGAAAAAATTCTAAGTGTGAAAGTAGCCTGAGCGGATCCGTTCAGACTTTCAATGTAAAGTCAATGGGGGACGGATCCGCTTGAAGATTGAGCCATATGGTGACATCTTCAAGCGGATCCGTTCCCATTGACTTACATTGTAAGTCTGAATGGATCCGCTCGCCTCCGCACGGCCAGGCGGACAGCGTTCAGCTGTCCACCTGTCCGTGCGGAGGCGAGCGGAGCGGAGGCTGAACGCCGCCAGACTGATGCAGTCTGATCGCATCCGCTCCATTCAGACTGCATCAGGGCTGGACGGAGGCGTTCGGGTCCGCTCGTGAGCTCCTTCAAACGGAGCTCACGAACGGACCTATGAACGCTAGTGTGAAAGTAGCCTTAATTGTGGATTTTTTTTTTTTACATGTGAAACCTTTTTTTATTTTTTTTAAAAACACTTTATTTTTTTATTTTGTTATTTTTTATTTTACACTTTGCTTCCCCCATAAGGTCTTACAAGACCTCTGGGGGACATTTACCGTCACTTTTTTTTTTCACCATTGATTTCTCCTGTAACTGGGGCTGACATAGTAGCCCCAGTTGCAGGGGAAATACGGCCCCCAGAGAGGCTGTACAGCAGAATACAACACTGTACCTCCTCAGTGCAGGGCTGATCGAGGTCTGTAGAATACCCGACAGCTCCTGCACTCTCCCGGCCCCGGCAGGCAAATGACCACTGGACCGGGACAGCGATTTATAAGGCAGGGAAACCTGGGAACTGTCCCTGCCTTCTCTCTGGGGTGGCCTGCTGTCATTGACAGCGGGCCCCCCGCTCGGCAGCTGCAAGATTAGCGTGCAGCTGCCATCTCTGAATGGACATTCCAGAACGTCCATTCAGAGATAAACATCCACCCATAGGACGTTTATATCCTATGGGCGGATGTAAAGTGGTTAAAGAGGTCATTGGTCCTGACATAAAAATATTAGTACCTCCCAATGTAGTGCATGATCAGTAGATCGGCTGCTCCGTTGGGGCACTGTGCACCCCGTTTATTTTTGTCGCCCTGTATGCTAATTAATACCAATCAAGGGGCATCACCTTCTCCCTGGCTGTGACGCGGTCCACTGTGATTGGACAGCTCACAGTCAGGGAGAAGGAGACGCCCACTGAGAAACGTGGTCATCTCCTCCATCTGTACCAATGCTATTAATTAGCATACAGGCCGGTCAAAGAAAATGAGGGGCAAGGTGCCCCAATGGAGCAGCAGATCTGAAAAAAAGTAGAGCACGGACATCTACTGATCATGCCCTACATTGCAAGGTGCTAATATTGTTATGTCAGGACCAGTGAAAGGTCCTCTTTATAGGGAATCTGTCACCGGCGACCTCCCTGTCAAACTGTTTACATAGGCACATAGATGTGGTTCATCTGATTAAAATGCTGTTTTTCTTTTGATGATCCGAGGCTCTGTTCCCAAGTTATACTACTTTTGTTTATATGCAAATTAGGCATTTGTTGCAATGAGAGAATCACCATTGCTCTTGTTGCATCCAAGCTCTGCTTCTTTCCGTGACCCTTCCCTCTCTGGCTGCTTTGATTGTCAGATCCATGCAGTAGCAAAGCAGCCAGGGCGGGGACAAGCCACATAAATTATTGGAGCTTGAGCAATGGTGATGCCCTCATTGCACCAAATGCCTAATTTGCATATAAACAAAAGTAGTATAACTTGGGAACAGAGCATCGGATCATCACAAGAAAAACAGCATTTTAATCAGGTGAACCAAAGCTATGTGTCTATGCAAACAGTTCAATAGGGAGGTCGCTGGTGACAGATTTCCTTTAATATTAAGAAACTTTACTGTAAAAATAAAGTGTGTTTATGTGCCGCTTTTACATTTTTTTTTTTACAATTACAATTCAATTATTGTTAAACATTAATTTTACACTTCTTTTAATCCCAAAGGCCTAGTGGTTATAGTCTTACAAGATGCAACAAGATTAGTGGTTTCAAAGTCTCTTAGTAAAGGCACAGTCTTAGTAAGTGGCAACAAATATAACATACTAGCTGAAGACCCGACTTCGCTCAGGTATATTTAATTAATTTCATTTAATCTTTGTGTATGTCGTTAAAAGATATCAACACTATCCACTATTACAGTGACATTGAGAGCCCCCCACACCTTAACAGCGACCCCCCCCCCCCTCTCCACAGTGCACCATTCCTTAAAATTGGACCTCCACAGTGGCCTTTACTGGATCGGGGGTGTGTCCTTTTGAACAGCTCACTCTAAGACAGCAGCACTGTGCTGTCTGAGTGTGATCTGCAGGGAGAAAGTCACCCTCCCTCCCACCTCTGCAGCTGACAGAAGTTGATTTTTACCTTCATTTTTACAATCTGATCAGCTCAGGAGTGGGATGGGGCGTGGCCTAACCAGATCTGGGTGTGGCTTAGCGGAATCTCTCAGCTGAGGAGTGGGAGGGGGGTGGCCTAACTGAATCAGGGGCGTGTCCTTTTGAACAGCTCACTCTAAGACAGCAGCACTGTGCTGTCTGACTGTGATCTGCAGGGAGAAGGTCACCGTCCCTCCCACCCCTGCAGCTTACAGAAGTAGATTTTTACCTTCATTTTTTTCAATCCCTGTCGGCACAGGAGTGGGAGGGGTGTGGCCTAACCGAATCAGGTGCGTGGCTTGGTGGAACCTGAGGGTGGGTTTTAAGTCTTTTGAGGGTGGACACATTGTGGCAGGGGGCATGTCTGGGCTCCTTCCTGCAAGAGTGACGCCCCTCTGGGCACCTTACTGGCTCATTTGCATTTCAAGTAACTGGATTTTCAGAGGATAAAAAAATCTATTGCTGGAACAAAGGCACATCTTGAAATAAGGTACTAAGTGCTATTAGGCCATGGCTTTACTTCAATAGCGGATATCCTGGTGACAGATTTCCTTTAAAGCTCATCTATAGCAGTGAAGATAAATGGCTGGATTGTTATGGAAACCTGAAGTAAAAGTGTATGTGGAGGCTGAAGGACCTGCGAGCTTCTATTGGCTGATAGGGGCCAAGTGATCAAGCTTCTATTGGCTAATGCATTTTTTTGGAATATCTCAGGAACGGTACGTCCTAGAGAGCTCAGACCTGCTCTAAAACCTTCCCGGGCACCTGATGTACCTGTGTGCCAAATTTCATGATTGTAAATGCAACTGTGCAGATTCCTTTAGCGGACATACACACACACATACACTCAGCTTTATATATTAGATTTGCTTTTAAAGGCAGCAACTAAGTCCCCCCGGCTCACACTGACCCAACTCCTGGGCAATTCCACTGTGTCTGTGAGTCTGCCTCTGCTTGACAACAATAAAGATGGCTGATCCACTTTACAGGCCACAGTAATTCTGCTCGTGGTACATTCCAAACACTGCACCGGTGTCTCTTCAGGCCACAGTATCTCTCTTTTCCTGACACACTAACAATCACTCTGTATAGGCGCTTATAGGTTGTGGTATCTCCTTTCTCACAACTCACTGTGCACACTTTGCACTGTCTCTTAGAAAGAACAATATTGTTCCTCACTAGGGTTATGCTGTGACAGGTTGCCTGGTTTTTGTGGTCCCAATGTGGCTTTTCCACAGGTCTCTACCTGAATGCTCAGCTGTCAAGTGGCTCCTACTATACCCTAAGGAGGTCTACTATTATGACTGGTGCAGTACCCCAAAATAGGGTACTTGCAAAATTGTGACTCTCCCATTGAAGGTGAAAGATTTAGGTCCGTCCCTACTTCAGAGTGTGATTCTAGTGTTAGCTGAGAAATTTAAAAGAAGTACACGTGCTCACTCCTTGGAGCTTTGCACCAAGAAAGCCATCTCTACTCTACTACTCTACAGTACTCCATAAATAGAGAGGAAGAAAGAACTAAAAAGTGCAGAATCTGCATGGCCGAGCATTGTAGACAGTCAGTAAGATATTAGTTGTTTTAGGCCGATAAAGACTTTACTGCAGTAAGAGGGACATTGCTTATACACCCTTGCACATTTTGATATGGTCCTGGCCAGCTGGATCTTAATCCTTTACCCCTCAGCTAGAAATTACAGACACGTTTGCAAGTACCTTATTGCCAGGCTTAGATTTAGCAGAAAAGGAGACTTTGGAGAAGAGTGAAGCACTACAAACCCCATCCTTGCTTATATTCGTACATTGCAATCTGGGAAACTGCAATTCTAACTAGAGATGAGCGAATCGAAGTTGACGAAGTGGAATTCAATCCGAATTTCAGGAAAAATGTTATTTTCACCGAAGCCGAATTTCCTCACGCTTCGTGGTAACGAATCAAATTTTTTCCTAAAATGGCTGCTGCACATGTTAGGACATGGAGCAAGGAACTCTGGGAATGAGGGATCACCCACAATGCCATGCATGCAGCCAATGAGCAGCCAGCCAGCCCTGTGATGTCACAGCCCTATAAATAGCCTCAGCCATCTTGGATTCTGCCATTTTCCAGTGTACTAGTGCAGGGAAAGATGTGACAGGCGCTAAGGACAGTGCGAGGAAAGACTTCATTGTGCTAAAAAAATTATTTATAAGTTCAAGGAAAGAGTATTCATATTGTAAGCAAAGGATAGGGAGGCATTATCTACACTAGGGGTCCAATAGCGGAGTGTACAGCCTGGGTAATAGGAGTGAGTCGATTGCACCTTGCTGCACTAACTGGGGATCCAAATTGCACTAAATTATAGCTCAGTAATTCCAGTAAACCTTGCTTGTTATTGGGGTGAAAGTACATTGTGCTATAGCCATTTACAGGTTTATATTGTTTTTGGGGGTGTACTAATAGGAAAAAGAATACATCTTAATTGCCGCTCTGCGGTGAAGTTACATTGTACTAGAGCCATTTACTGTGTGTATTAATAGGAAAGATACGTACGTCCTATTAGCCGCTCTGCGGTGAATTTTGATTGTTATATTTTTTTTGGGGGGCGGGTGCATTAATAGGAAACAGGATAAGTCTTAATTGCCGTTCTGTGGTGAAGTTAAAGTACATTGTACTACAGCCATTTACGGTGTGTATTAATAGGAAAGATACATGCGTCCTTTTAGCCGTTCTGCTGTGAATTTTAATTGTTATATTTTTTGTTTGGGGGTGTATTAATGGGAAAAAGGATTTGAGGGGTGTATTAATAGGAAATATACCTATGCCCTATTAGCCATTCTGCAGTAAATTTTGATAGCCATTCTGCGGTGAAGTTACACTGTACTACAGTCATTTGCTGTGTGTATTAATAGGAAAGATGCGTAAATCCTTTTAGCCGTTCTGCAGTGAATTTGAATTGTTATATTTTTTTTGTGTGGGTTTATTAATAGGAAAAATAATATGTCTTAACCGCCTAACGCAGATGTGCGGTCCGGAGGCGGCATCGCTGCGCAGACTGACGCATATACGAGTCATCTCGGCATCGCATGCGCAGTTCGGGCCGGCATTTCGTCAAGGAGTAAATCGTCATCAGCTTGCCAGCCGCACCTTTCGGATTTCACCGGTCATTTTTTACAGATTTTGATTGCAAACTACTTCTCACACATTTGGGCCCCTAAATTGCCAGGGCAGTATAACTACGCCACAAGTGACCCCATTTTGGAAAGAAGACACCCCAAGGTATTCTGTGAGGGGCATGGCGAGTTCCTAGAATTTTTTATCTTTTGTCGCAAGTTAGTGGAATATGAGACTTTGTAAGGAAAAAAAAGAAAGAAAAAAAAATCATCATTTTCCGCTAACTTGTGACAAAAAAAAAAATCGAGGAACTCACCGTGCCCCTCACGGAATACCTTGGGGTGTCTTCTTTCCAAAATGGGGTCACTTGTGGGGTAGTTATACTGCCCTGGCAATTTAGGGGCCCATATGTGTGAGAAGTACTTTGCAATCAAAATGTGTAAAAAATGGCCTGCGAAATCCGAAAGGTGCACTTTGGAATATGTGCCCCTTTGCCCACCTTGGCAGCAAAAAAGTGTGACACATCTGGTATCGCCGTACTCAGGAGAAGTTGGGGAATGTGTTTTGGGGTGTTATTTTACACATACCCATGCTGGGTGAGAAAAATATCTTGGTCAAATGCCAACTTTGTATAAAAAAATGGGAAAAGTTGTCTTTTGCCAAGATATTTCTCTCACCCAGCATGGGTATATGTAAAATGACACCCCAAAACACATTCCCCAACTTCTCCTGAGTACGGCAATACCAGATGTGTGACACTTTTTTGCAGCCAAGGTGGGCAAAGGGACCCACATTCCAAAGTGCACCTTTCGGATTTCACTGGTCATTTTTGACAGATTTTGATTGCAAAGTACTCCTCACACATATGGGCCCCTAAATTGCCAGGGCAGTATAACTACGCCACAAGTGACCCCATTTTGGAAAGAAGACACCCCAAGGTATTCTGTGAGGGGCATGGCGAGTTCCTAGAATTTTTTATTTTTTGTCGCAAGTTAGTGGAATATGAGACTTTGTAAGAAAAAAAATAAAAAATAAAAATCATCATCATTTTCTGCTAACTTGTGACAAAAAATAAAAAGTTCTATGAACTCACTATGCCCATCAGCGAATACCTTAGGGTGTCTACTTTCCGAAATGGGGTCATTTGTGGGGTTTTTCTACTGTTTGGGCATTGTAGAACCTCAGGAATCATGACAGGTGCTCAGAAAGTCAGAGCTGCTTCAAAAAGCGGAAATTCACATTTTTGTACCATAGTTTGTAAACGCTATAACTTTTACCCAAACCATTTTTTTTTTTGCCCAAACATTTTTTTTTATCAAAGACATGTAGAACTATAAATTTAGCGAAAAATTTATATGTTGATGTCATTTTTTTTGCAAAATTTTACAGCTGAAAGTGAAAAATGTCATTTTTTTGCAAAAAAATCGTTAAATTTCGATTAATAACAAAAAAAGTAAAAATCTCAGCAGCAATAAAATACCACCAAATGAAAGCTCTATTAGTGAGAAGAAAAGGAGGTAAAATTCATTTGGGTGGTAAGTTGCATGACCGAGCGATAAATGGTGAAAGTAGTGTAGTGCAGAAGTGTAAAAAGTGGCCTGGTCATGAAGGGGGTTTTAGCTAGCGGGGCTGAAGTGGTTAATTACCATTCTGTGGTGAAGTTACATTGTACTACACCTTTTTTTGGGATGTATTATTTTAATTTTAATTTCATTATTTTATGAAACATTATGTCAGACAGACAAGTGACAGGCCCTTCAAAGGGAACGGGCAGTGGCCAAAATGTTTCTGTCGCAGGCAGAAGTAGCAGCAGAAGAAGGAGGGGTGGCAGCAGGAGTCAGAGTGAGAGGCCTGAGCTCCCAGCATCATCTAGCAGTCCTGACTTGACCAGCAACCCAGCGGTGCTTGAATGGTCGACTCGGTCTTCGACTTTGTTGCAAGCAAAATCAGACACCCTCATCCAAGAGTCGGTGGGATCTTCTGACACGACACTTAGTTGGCATGGCCCAGGAGCAGGCCCTGTGCCCCCAACTGTCCTCAACCTGCCTCTGTCATTTTCTGTTCCCTCAGCGCGAGAAGTATTATATGCCTTAGGCTTGGCTCCACTTTACAGCAAGGACGAGGTACTGGAGGACAGTCAGCATCTACTGCCCAGCCAAAATATTTATTGTGAGGTAATAATGAAATTTGTCATATACTAAAAATAAAAAAAAATAAAAAAATACAATATCAATTAAGACCATGTGGTAAAATCGTATAACATCAGATAAGAACTAACATCCAATAAAAATCTTACAACATATGGTATAATCAGATAAAAACTAACATCCGATAAAATCTAGCAATATCTGATAAAACATGTGATAATATGTCAAATAATACCATTAGAATCCAAGCAGTAGGCAAATTGAGAGTCCAGTTTTGGTAGTGATTTATATTTATATAAAGTGTATTGATAGTCGCACTTGAAGTTATTCAACTCTTGTGTCATGCAGTAATGTATATAGTCATCCAGGTATGCTATAATGATTTGGAAATGTCTTTTGACTCATTCCACTAATAGTTAAGGCTGCATGCAGCCTGTTATTGTGGGAGGGGCCAGGTCCCCCTACTTAAACCCCCTCGTACAGCTCACCATCACCGCGCCCGCCGACCAGCACTTCATGTGACGCACGTCACTTCCGGTAAGCACGCGCCCCAGGTAAGTATCACCACGCGCCTCCCGTGGTGGGCTCCGGTCTTCCGTCTGCTGGGCCGTGGCCGACCGCTGGCCCGCTCCTCCATTCGCCTTCGGCCGCCGCAGGCTCCCCTCTCCGCCGTCCGGGGGCGTCCGTCCTCTCGCGAGAGGCAGGACGCATGCGCGGCGCCTCGGAATTTGCTCACGGCCGCACGCTGGCCGCCTGGGGGGGGGCCGCACAGAGGGGAGCCCAATCCCCCGCCACGGCCGGGCTTCCCACCCGCTGCCCGCCTCCCACACTCCGGCCGGGGCCGTCTCGGCTGGCGGCTGCCATGCCCCCGGTTGGGGCTGAGACATGCGGGCACCTTGTCCTCCCACCCCGGTGGGGCTGCCGCTGCTGTCTGCTCAGCCGGGGTGCTCAGGCAGCCGCCACCCGCGCTGTCCCGCGGCCACATCTTAGTCACTCATGTTGCCTGGGCCAGGCGCTTACTCCCCCACTAGTTAGCCGGGTAGCTTCCTCCCAATTCATGGCTCCGGCAGCCATGGATCCATGCTGGCCAGCCTGCAGTTGCAGGCAGGCCACGTCCCGCTCCAGGCCCGGCCTGGGACGGCTCTCTGGTCATGACCAACATTTGGGTGGTCTGAGCCCTGGCACGCGGTAAATTGCCCATCACAGGTGGCCAGATGGGCAATTCACGGGCCACACCCCCTCCACGTCCCACATTGCCCCATTCAGGTCGCCGTGCCTGGCCCGGCATGTCCACCCCCAGGCCCGCTCCTGCCTGGCTGGCATACGCCACGGTCTCCGTCACACACATTCAGGTCAGATCCGTGGCGCTCCAGGTCGTTCACGCCCCGGCCTACCCACGGCCTCCCAGCGGGGCCCTTGGGGGCTCCGGCCTTGTTGCTCCCTATGTTCACATGTGTGTTCCTTTCCCAGGTGCCAGTAGCGTTCGTGGTCCCCGTCGTACCTTATCCCGACTTTCCCGACGTCAGGTTAGGTCCTGCAGAAAATCGCTGTCGGCCGCTCGCGGGAAAACTCATACTTGAGGGTTCAGGTAGGTAATCTGGGGCTGCTTCTGGCAGTTCCTCTTCCCGACATCCCGGGTTGCCTCCCAGGAGGCACGCGGGGATATGTTCTCGCTCTCAACCTGGGACATTCAGGTGTCTCCTCTGTCCTACTTAGCCTGAGGTGTTCAGGTGTCTTCTCTTTCCAGGTACCCTGAAGCGTTCAGGGGTCCTCTCTGTCCATCTCTGCCTGAGGCGTTCAGGTGTCTTCTCTCTCCAGGTTCCCTGAAGCGTTCAGGGGTCCTCTCTGTCCATCTTGGCCTGAGGCGTTCAGGTGTCTTCTCTCTCCAGGTTCCCTGAAGCGTTCAGGGGTCCTCTCTGTCCATCTTTGCCTGAGGCGTGCAGGTGGCTTCTCTGTCCAGGTACCCTGAAGCGTTCATGGGTCTTCTCTGTCCATCTTTCCCTAAGGCGTCCAGGTGTCTTCTCCGTCCAGGTACCCTGAAGCGTTCTGGTATCTTCTCTGTCCTTCCTTGCCTGAGGCGTTCAGGTGTCTTCTCTGTCCAGGTACCCTGAAGCGTTCAGGTGTCTTCTCTGTCCATCCTTGCCTGAGGCGTTCAGGTGTCTTCTCTGTCCAGGCACCCTGAAGCGTTCAGGTGTCTTCTCTGTCCATCCTTGCCTGAGGCGTTCAGGTGTCTTCTCTGTCCCAGCACCCTGAAGAGCTCAGGTGTCTCCTCTGTCCATCTCAGGCGAGACGTTCAGGTGTCTTCCCTGCCAGGGGCCCCGAGGCGCTCGGGTGTCTTCTCCGTCCACGG
Source organism: Bufo gargarizans (assembly GCF_014858855.1). Taxonomy (NCBI): domain Eukaryota; kingdom Metazoa; phylum Chordata; class Amphibia; order Anura; family Bufonidae; genus Bufo; species Bufo gargarizans. The sequence continues at coordinate 258,989,276 of NC_058081.1, read as the reverse complement.
TGGCTGGTAGCGTCGGGGTCGGTCCTGGGCTCGTCGGCCTCAGGTGCAGCCCCCTTCCCGGTAGACAGCCGGTGCTTTCAGGTCACGCATCGCCACGCGTCTCGGTACTCCCAGGCCCCTCCTCACCACAGTCCCTAGTCTCCGCCTCCTGGTGCCCTTCTTCCTGGTCCATGTTTTGTCCACGTCTCCCTGTCTCCACATTAGACAACACTACGCGGTGTCCACGCGCACCCACGATGGTTCCAGTCTCGCGCGGCATTTTTCTCATGTCACTCCTAACTTTTCCAGTCCTCAGGTCCAGCCGGTTCGTTCCCGTCCATCCTCTGACGGTAAGACAAGGGTGTTGATCCAACGCTCCCAGGTACGTCATCTTTTACGCTCATCCACAACCTTTTTAGTCGGGGTGCACGTCCCCATGACCTCTCCAGCGGCCGTATTGTTGTCTCTAATTCCAGGTGTTGCAAGGTCTCTGCTATTGTTGAAGCCATGTCACAGGTCTCTGACGTCGACGACACGTTGTCCCTCCCGGGTACGTCGGTCTCCAGCCAAGGCGGCCCAGTTGCCCTCCGAAGATGGACTGTGCCGAGGCTCGTTGCGGAATTGGCCAAGAGAGGCATCAGACACCCAGCGTCAGCCAGGAAGGCCGAGTTATACCGCCTATTGATGACCGAGCCCAGCGCTCCTGAAAGGGAAGATCCACCCCCAGCCATCCAGCAGTCCCTGGTGCTGTTGCAGGCCTCCTTGGATTCGCTCATCTCGTCCGTTGCCGACATCAGGACCAGGGTGGTGGACTTGGAGTCCAGAACACCGGCGTCTTCCCAGGCGGTGGTCCCCGTCTCCGATCCCCCTCTATTTCAGCTTCCGGCTCCAGGTACGTCCCCGGCTGCTCCGGTGGCGGCTCCTGCGCACTTGGTACCGGACCACATCAGGAGGGACATCTTGGCGGGCAAGGACGTGAATCTCGCGTCCATCCTGATTGCGTCCCACGATGCCGCAGACAACAAGACTTTTGACTGCGGGGAGGTCTCGGTGGTCCTTCGGGCCAAGGATGGACGTCTCAACCGCAAGCTCTCTGTCGTCGAGTTTGTTTTGGCCTTCGGCCTGTTTAGAGACGTGCTCTGCTCTGCTTTCCCGGCCCGCCGGGAGGAGCTGGACACGTATCTACACAGGGTCACTGGACTTGGGCACAAGTACGGCGGCACGGCTTTTTATGACTACCACCGCTCCTTCTCAGCCAAGGCCGCCGCCGCGCTTGCCCAGTTCCAGTTCTCCGTCAACTGGGCCATGCTGGACATGGAGTTGTTCTGCCAGCATTTCGCCGGCCTCCGGGCCCCCGCTTGTTCGACCTGCCAGTCGATTTTCCACTCTACTGAGTGGTGTCCTCAAACGGCCACGGCCCAACCAGACAAGGCTATTCCAGGCCCCTCTGGGGTCCCCCGCAGTCCCTCCACCACCGATAAGTTGGGTAGACCCATCGTCTACCTTGGCAACAGCCAAGTTTGCAATAACTTCAACTTTGGTTCCTGTCTATTTAGCGGTTGCAGGGCCCTGCACATCTGCTCCATCTGCTTCAGGGCTCACCCCAGGTCCACATGTCCCAAGAAGGCTTACAAGCGCCTATGACTAGCCGACTGCGACATCGACCTCCTGGCTCTCCTGTTACGGGACCATCCGGTGCCAGGGTTCGTGGACTTCCTGATCACTGGCCTCTGCTCCGGGTTTGACACAGGGTTGGTGGCACTACCCCATTCCAACTGGGAGTGCGGCAATCTGCAGTCAGCCAGGTCAGATCCCACCGCTGTACAGGAACTCCTGAATTCTGAGGTGAAGAAAGGGTTCCTCCTGGGACCCTTCAACCAGGTTCCTTTCTCTCGCTGGCGGATCAGTCCCATAGGCATCGTGTCCAAAAAATATTCGAATAAAAAACGTTTGATTTACGATCTCTCCGCCCCCCATGATTCCGTCATCCCCAGCATCAATTCGCTCATCCCTTCTGAAGAATTTTCCATGACCTATGCGTCCATAGACGAAGCCATTGCCCTCATCCTTAGCGCCGGGAAAGGCGCCTGGTTGTCTAAAACTGACATAGCGGACGCCTTCAAACTGCTGCCCATTGCCCCTCACCTTTGGCAGTTCTATGGCATCAGGTGGGAGGGCAGGTTCTATTTTGCCAACAGGTTGACCTTCGGCTCAAAAAGCAGCCCGTGGTTATTCGACCAATTGGCACAGGCCCTGCACTGGATCCTGATCCACCACGGCAGCGCCCCAGCGGTCATCCATTACCTGGACGACTTCCTCCTCATAGAACCTCCGCTATGTCGGCCATCAGGGCTGCTCTCCCTCCTGGAGATCTTTGCCGCCCTTTCCATCCCAATTTCGCAGGGGAAGACCGCGGGGCCGGTCACTTCCATCACCTTCCTGGGTATTGTCCTGGACTCAGACAGAATGGAAGCCAGGCTTCCAGAGGCAAAGCTGTCCCAGATACGGGAAGTCGTGGCCAGGGCCATCACCTCTTCCCAGGTGACCAAGGTCGAGCTACAGTTCATCCTGGGTCGGCTGAACTTTGCCTTAAGGGTCATGCCCCAGGGCAGGGCTTTCATTTCCCGGCTGCTCTCGCTCCTTCCCTCAGCCTCCGAACCCAGCAGCATTGTCCACTTGGACAGGGCTGCCATGGCAGACTTGCGCATGTGGGACAGCTTTCTGTTATCTTGGAACGGGGTCAGCCTGTTTGTCCCCTCATGGTCCCAGTCATCTACCAGGGTGTTTGCCGATGCCGCAGCATCCCGGGGTTTCGCGGCCATCTTCGGGTCCCAGTGGCTGGCTGGCCCATGGCCTCCTCAGGTCAGTTCCGACCCTCAGTCCCTCAGCTCATCACCATTCCTGGAATGTTACCCCATCGTGGCGGCCGCATCCGTCTGGGGTCACCTCTGGGCGAATTCCAGCGTCATGTTTATATCTGACAGTCAGGACCTTGTGGACATCATCTCCAAAGGCCGAGCTAAGTCGGCCAGGGTCATGTCCCTGTTGCGCAAACTGGTCTGGCTGGCCATGACCCATAACTTTCATTTTTCATGTTCCCATATCCCAGGTGCCAGCAACACGGCGGCCGATGCATTATCGAGGTTCAATTTTCACACCTTCTTTCAGGTATGTCCAGAAGCAGACCGGACCGGGGCCCGGATTCCCGGTTTCAGCGACCTGATGTTGGACTGAGGTCTCTGCTGGCAACTGCCGAGGACCTCAGGCACCGATCCCTTTCGGTCAACACGGCTCGCAACTACGGCACAGGTTGGAATCACTTCCAGAAGTTTTCCAGGGACCATCCCCAACAGGATATGTCCTTCATTGCGTACATCATGGCTTTCATGGCCCATTGCCATGTCAACCTCAAGCTGGCACCCAGCACCATCCGTTTATACCTGGCCGGGGCGCAGCATTTCTTAGCCCTTCAGAACCCAGAAGTACGCGCAGCGTTCACATCCCAAGCCGTCAAGGCCACGCTCAGGGGCATTGAGAAAAACAGTAAAGACTCCAACCCGTCCCTGTCGGCCGGTCTCCGGTGAGCTGTTTAGGCAGCTGTCTGCATCCCTAGATGGCAATCCTTTTGGCCATTTCACTAGTCTGGTCATCAAAGCCGCGATGTACCTAAGCTTCTACGGCTTCCTTCGTCCAGGAGAATTTTCAGTTTCTTCCCTGAAGACGGTCTTCCTGAAAAAGAAGCAGCTATCCTGGAGCCAGGATCATCTGGTATTAAGCCTGCCTTCCACCAAGACGTCCCAAACCGGTCCTCCCATACTGATCCGTTTCTTCAAGTCCGGGAACGCCTGGTGTCCGGTGGTGGTACTCCAACATCTCCTGGGTTCCACACCATCTCCAGATCCAGAGTCTCCGTTGCTGCCATTCCAAGGGAAACCCCTATCCACGCCACAGTTTGTCTCCCACATCAGATCCCTGGTCGCAGGGTTGGGGGTGGACCCCAAAACCATATCAGGACATTCGTTCCGCATCGGAGCGGCTTCAGCGGCTTCCAAGCACGGGACGCCTCCGCACGTCATCCGTCACATGGGTAGGTGGAGATCTGCCTGTTTTTCCCGGTACATCCCGGATCCGCTGACTGAAACCCGACAGGTATTCCGTTCCTTGGTTTTGTAACCCTGTTCCACACGCATTAAACAGCAGCACTTCTCCTACCTGGTGTCTTTTTGGCCCTCTTTTAGGCAGGCCCACGTCCCGTGGCTCCAGGCACACCCCAGCCACTGTCTAGCCCCCTCCCGTCACCTTACTGACCGTGGCCGTGGCCACAAATAGTTAAGGCTGCATGCAGCCTGTTATTGTGGGAGGGGCCAGGTCCCCTTACTTAAACCCCCTTGTACAGCTCACCATCACCGCGCCCGCCGACCAGCACTTCACCCACCCTTTCCCCCCCCTTTTTCTTCCACTCTCCCTAGGGTTGGCCCTCTTTTAGGCAGGCCCACGTCCCGTGGCTCCAGGCACACCCCAGCCACTGTCTAGCCCCCTCCCGTCACCTTACTGACCGTGGCCGCGGCCACAATAGTAGTTATATAGTTAATAGACAGTTTTTTCAGGTAAAAACAGCAGATTGATAATGCAGCTGACCATTTAAGGTCGATAGACGAACAGTGTGACTCTTATCGATATGACATTGCTTGAATTATTGATACAATTTTTTTCTTCTTACAAATTATTTGGATGTTCGATTGTCCTGTCCGAAAGGACGTTCAGCATAGCAAGGGGGATCGTGACCGATAAGCACACTCACCTAGCTCACTTGCCCGTCAGACTTCTGGTTTGTGACAGCTCAACGTGCTAGAACTCCACCTTGTATATGCTTGATAAGCTGCTCCAGCAGCAACGTGCTGTTAATGACTACCTGTACGAACTCTGCAGTAGGACAGGTTCTGGAGAGCTTGGTTTCTTTTCACTGCGCCAGTGGCTGCTCATGCGCGACACATGAAGACTTCTGCGGCCGTTTGATGAGATCACCAAACTGGTCAGTCGCAGTCAGGGTGCCATTAGTAACATCGTACCTTACGCCTTCTTTCTGGAGCATGCATTGAGTTGTGTTCTTGATCAAGCCATCGAGGAGCAAGAGCAGGAAGATAAGGAAGTCGCTATGCTGAATAATTTGCCGGGGGGGCTACTCCATCTGAGACAAGTCAGCAGGAGTCTGAAGAGGAGTCAGAGCAGTATGGTGGCTGGGGGGAGGAGGAGCAAGAAGAGCAGGCTTTAAGGGGGACTTCAAACTTTTTGGGGATTTATAGTGTTGTTCGTGGCTGGGGGTAGGAGACCGAGGACAACATTCTCCTGGGCGATGAGCAGGAGCCAGGGTGCTCCACCACTTCCAATTTAGTGCAAATGCGGGCCTTTACGCCAATGTCTGCAGAGGGACCCCCGTATAAAAAGCATAAAGGGCAAGGACCAGTACTGGGTGGCAACGTACTGAGACCCCCGGTACAAACACAAAATGGTGGACATGTTAACAGCACCACAGAGAGCTGGCGGAATGCAGCATTTCCAAGCCTTGCTGCGAGAGATGCTGCATTCTGCTGTTGCGGGCGCTGGAAGAGGAATTTACACCCACAGCAAAACAGTTGCGGGTATCAATTCTACCGTGCCTGCAAGATAAGGGCGGTTTGAAGATGTGTTGGTCACTACAGATATGAGATCATTTTTGCAGCCAACCCATCAACAGCCGCCCTCCGAATCCAGCCTCAGGGAACGCCTAGACCGATGTATACGCTCTAAGAAACCCCTGGACTACTGGGTGTGCAGGCTTGACCTGTGGCCGCCAGAGCTGGCACAATTTGCCATGGAACTCTTGGCTTGCCCCTCGTCAAGTGTCCTGTCCGAAAGGACGTTCGGCATAGCAAGGGGGATCGTGACCGATAAGCAAACTCACCTAGCTCACGACTACCTCACATTTCTAAAAATGAATGAGGCTTGGATCTCGGAGGAATTCAACACCTGTGACGACCACGTGTAATTGAATTTTCTCATACCAGCCACACATATCCGCGAACACCCAGAACAAAGAATGGTACTTGTCTTATGTATATATAGCGGCATAAAAGGCCGGTCAGGTGAATGCCTAATTTTTGGGGCCTCTACTCCAGTGGCCTACAGTGCATTTTTTATCAAGTGACCACCTAATGTACCTCTAGCCACAGAATCACAAGTTTTTTTGTGTCAGGTAAATGCCTAATTTTTGGGGCCTGTACTGTCTGTCAGTTCTATTTTTAGCCAGTGACCGCCAAATGTACCTCTAGCCACATAATCACAAGTTCTTTTCTGTCAAGTGAATGCCTAATTTTTGGGGTCAGTACTCCCGTGGCCTAAAATAAAAAAAATTTAGGCTCCAGCAGGGCACATTTTTGAGAGTTTCCCTTTAAGACGCATAAAGATGACACCTGATTAAAATACATATTTTTTGTGAGAATTTTTGCCAATGATCCCCCTCTGGTATATCGCTGTCCATGTTGTGGGACTATTTGTGTACTTCTAGTAAGTGTTTGTTGGCTGCAAATATGACCTGAAGGCTTTTCAGGTTCCCCTGCCATTAAAGCGAATGGGGCCTGTCTCGAACGCGCGGTTCGCGAACATTTAATTGCGAACACGCATTTGCGAATTGTTTCAGCCAATGTTCGTCCATCACTATTCCTGAAGTCTTCCGCCCATCTGCAAGACATCCTGAAAATAGCTAGGAAACTTTGCATGCACTTTTGCATGCACTCGTACACCACAAAGACCACCCTCCTTGATATGCAACTTTTCCACTCGTTGGAATTCCAAGAGACCTGTTTCTTCTGGCTACCAGCTTCAGCTACTATTCTGATGCTACCACCCGCCTGATGCCACACAACTGCTGCCAAGTGCTCCTACTGCCAGCCACCATCTTCAGCTGGTACTGGTATTGCCCCCCCCCCCCACCTCACCACTATGTCACTGGGCCACTCTGTGGTCTCCTCATGCTGCTTCCATCTCACCACTATGTCACTGTGCCACTCTGTGTTCTTCTCATGCTGATGCCACCCCAACACTCTGTCACTGGGCCACTCTGTGGTCTCCTCATGTTGCTGCCACCTCAATACTCTGTTACTGGGCCACTCTGTGGTCTCCTCATGCTGCTGCCAGCTCATCACTCTGTGGTCTCCTCGTGCTGCTGCTAGCTCACCACTATGTCACTGGGCCACTCTGTGGTTTCCTCATGCTGCTGCCACCTCACCACTCTGTTGTCTCCTCATGCTGCTGCCACCTCAACACTCTATCACTGGGCCACTCTGTGTTCTCCTCATGCTGATGCCACTTCAACACTCTGTCACTGGACCACTCTGTGGTCTCCTCATGCTGCTGCCACCTCACCAGTCTGTGGTCTCCTCATGCTGCTGCCACCTCACCACTCCATGCCTCTTCATGCTGTTGCCACCTCAACACTCTGTCATTGGGCCACTCTGTGGTCTCCTGATGCTGCTGCTACCTCACTACTTTGTTACTGGGCCAGTCTGTGGACTTCTCATGCTGTTCCCACCCTCCCCACTCCATGACTGGGCCACTATTTTGCCTTTTTGACCTGAATGACATCACCAGTTTGTTGACCCCAACGGATCCTGTCTATGTGGCAGTTGTAAGGCCTGGATGACACGGTCCCTATTTTGCCTCAGAATTGGTTTATGATTTGGTAGCCAAAACCAGGAGTGGATACAAAATACAGAAGACATGCAAATATTCCATTCACGTGTCATCTCTGTTTTGGATCTACTCCTGTTTTAATTTTTTTGCTTCAGCAATACTGATGGATTACTGACCAAATGCTGACCAAGTAAAGGTGAACAGACAGGATCCGTTTTTTGGGGGGTAATTGTTCTGATGGATCAGAGGAAGGGCAAAATAATCAGTGACGTCAACACAAACTTACTGCTGACACCCTCTCCACTTTGTCAGGGGGGCTCTACTTGTATAAGCGTTTAATAGAGCAGGTTCTGTAGAAATGTGGAATCAGCTGACGACGGTGTAAAATTAGTGTGCTCTATTATGCTATAGTAGGTTCTAGGCCCTCTGCACAGTTCTTTATACCTGGCGCTAACATTGACCTATAAGGCTGATTTCACACTTGAGTTATTTGGTCAGTTTTGGCCCCATGAAGTGTGCAGTGATTCTATGAGCGACGCCTGGCATCTGCATGTCATACTGACTCACAGTATTGTTTCACTACCACAGCAGACTCCCTATGCATGTTTCTGTAAGGTGCATTGTTCTACACTACTACACAGGCTCTCTGCAGCCAGGAAATAGCAGTTTTTAATGAGATTTGCCACAAATAAATTTGGATCAAATCTTTTGGGAAAATTCGGCGAACCGACCAAATCGAATTTTTGAGAAATTCACTCATCTCTATTTGATACCATTAGATGTGCTGCGATTCCCATTTTGTACTTGTATACTTTTCTAATTCCTACAACTGGTCTGATTACTGACTCCAGCACCATTTGCAGGCCACAGCACCTAAATCTTCTACCTTGCACTATTACAACACTCATAACACCAAGGGCACCCCAAATACCATCAGGAGGGACCCCGCCATCAGTGTGTGACCCAAGTGTGTACCACTGGATGACCCTAGGGAGGATCAGCATAAGGATTGCCATTGTAAATAACTGTTGCAGACAGAGCCACCTCCACTCCCATCAGCCTCTCCCGTGGAGGTTTGCTCCACTAGTACCTCAAACCCCTCTGCCTGCATACTACTCACTCTAGGTTTGCAGGGCACTACTATTTATCATCCCACAGACATGTGCTCACTGAAGCTTCAGGACCTGCATTACTATGTCACTTGATCAAAAAGTTCCTGTGCTCCTAATAGGGGCAGCATGAATGCAGTGTTGTTTACAACATCCACACATGCAGTATATCTTACAGTGGCACACGTTTATATCACACTGCAGCCTATTTTCACTTGTTTCTCAGTGTCCCGAGTGCGGCTGACCAGCAAGATCCATTGATTGGTTACCTACTGCCTAAGTAACTATCACTCTCCCAGAGTGCTGATACACCATTGCAGGCTGCCTCTGCCATTTTCAGCAACATACACCTATATCCAGGGCCTGTGCACAATGGACCTTTCATCCACATGCAATACCTTTTTAAAGTAGCTTTGTTGGCATTCCCCCTCAGTGGTACAAGGCCAACTTTAGCACTTAAAGGGATTCTGTCACCAGTTTTTGACCCCCCCATTCAAAAATATGGTTATGTGCATGGAGCTCTTGTGATTCCTAATGTGGTCTTATAAGCTAAATCTGTAGGCTCATTTAGTGTAAAAAACGTTTTATCTAACCTGCCATTCATCTCACTAAGGTGCCCAGGGGGATGCTCGTGTCTTCCAGATGCTGCCCGCACCCGCCGCCGTTCGTGCCCAGCTCCTCCTTTGCTGTCATCAGCGCTGCCTCAGAATCCTTTGCTACGCCTCCGGCTCTCCCTCACTCCCCCCTCCTCCTCTAACATCCCGCGCGTGCGCACAGGCCTGTGCCTGATGCGCCCGTGCGGACTTCTCCGTTCGGCTTCATGGAGCGAAGTGCGCATGCGCCGGCACTTCGCTCAACCTCCCGATGACCTGAACTGTTCAGGTCATCGGGAGGTTGAGCGAAGTGCCGGCGCATGCGCACTTCGCTCCATGAAGCCGAACGGAGAAGTCCGCACGGGCGCATCAGGCACAGGCCTGTGCGCACGCGCGGGATGTTAGAGAAGAAGGAGGGGGGAGTGAGGGAGAGCCGGAGGCGTAGCAAAGGATTCTGAGGCAGCGCTGATGACAGCAAAGGAGGAGCTGGGCACGAACGGCGGCGGGTGCGGGCGGCATCTGGAAGACACGAGCATCCCCCTGGGCACCTTAGTGAGATGAATGACAGGTTAGATAAAACGTTTTTTACACTAAATGAGCCTACAGATTTAGCTTATAAGACCACATTAGGAATCACAAGAGCTCCATGCACATAACCATATTTTTGAATGGGGGGGTCAAAAACTGGTGACAGAATCCCTTTAACTTTGCTGCCATCTCATAACAGCTCAAAGGCACAGTAGATAAGAAAGGTTGGAGACCACTGGTCTAGAGGAAGGAAGATTTCCACACCAACGAAGAAGGTTAGCAGTGAGACTATGGAACTTTCTGCCAGAGGTTGTGATGCTGAACTCAGAAAATGACAAAGGGGACTAGATGCATTTTAGTAGAGTAAAAGTATTAAAAGTTAAAATTACTAAATATCTGGAGATGGGTCATTGATCCAAGGAGTTAATTTGTCATATTTGGACTTGGAAAGGAAAGGACAATTGGCTTTTGACACATAGGTTTTTTTGTGTGTTTGTTTTGTGTTTTTTTTTTTTTTGCTTTCTCTGGTGCAACAGGTTAACAGGCTGAACTGATTGGATGCATGACTTTTTACAAATTATGTTACTATTGTATTTTAGAGCAGGGCTGATACTGTGTATGACATTCGTGCCCTGCTCTTGATTGCACAGTGGCAGTGCCCACATGGTCAACATGACACATATACTTATAATAAAACAGTAAGCACATGCCACTCTTGAAGTATTATGCACCAAGTTTTTCCACAGAGCAGGGATGCACACTAAATACTTTTGTAATTGCATGTAATTAAAATTTTTGTAGAGCCAGTGAGTTATTTGCTGAAATCTATCTGTATAGCGCCACCGGCTGTTTGCACTTTTTCTTAATTCTCTGGTAGGTTGACTGCATGTTAAGTTCCATCCTTCAAATGTAGTAAAGAAATCCCAGCGGGTGTAAATCTTCAATTGATGTATCCTTTATTTCATTATAGCAGAAATGCAACAATGTAACAATGGACGCGTTTCGGCCCTTCCAGCCTTTGTCAGCTCAGTTCCATCCTTCAACCGCACACCAGCTGCAATAGAAAGGACATTTCCCCTCTATTTTCGCCAGATACCTAATTGTTGTTATTGACATGTTTGTAGGTGCCTCATTGTCCATAATACCCCCAAAAAAACACCGGTACCTTGCAGTTTCTACCCCAAAATCCCATCCAACAAGGTGCCACACTGCACTTCCTCCAAACAGCAACTCCCTCCCTATGCCTCGCTGTCTGTTCACATTGAATGCACCTTGTGAAAATCTCTCCGTGTTAAATGAGGCTCACAAGGTAAGAAAGGTTGGAGACCACTGGTCCAGAGAGAAATATTATGTGGCCTTGGCCCACATGGTTCCCCTCTTTATTTTAATAGCAACGTCAGTGGGGTTGGCCACTTTCTGGTTACTGTTAACCAGTGTGTTTATGAGATGTTTATACAGCACTTACTATTATAGCCTTTGTTGGAATTCTGCACCATTTTCTATATTTCATAAGTTATATTCCCTTGTTTGCCAGATCTGTGCACACATGGAGGTCCTGTCCACAAAATAACTGCTGATTGAGGGTTATGTGACCAGGCTAATTACCTCCATGTGATGTCTCCTCCATTCAGACACACTGCACCTGCACTAAACTTTCAACAGAAAAAGTGCAGATGGCAGGTGCAGTGTATTTGAATGGAGGAGACATCACATGGATGTGATTTGCCTGGTCACACGAGCCTCCATCATCAGCCATTTTATGGACAGGATCACCATGTGGACAGCACAAAAGACTTGGCAAACAAGGGAGCATACCTTATGAAATATAGAAAATGGTACATTAATAAACGCCATATAGTCATCTTATATACAAATTGGTCAACAGTAACCAGAAAGTGGCCAACCCCTTAAGGTCTATATGATGCTGCATTAATAATTCCTAGAATCAGTTTGAACAGGGAGTTTCTATGCACAAATGAATTAACCTGCCAACCTATTCCATGGAAATCACCAATGAACCTAGAAAAGTTGCCACATAATGGAAATCATGTACTATGACAAGTGCAAATAAAAGAGATCCATGTTAGCTTTTAGTTCTATTTTGTCACTTCTATGCCAATACATAGTCGTATAGTGGCTACCACTGTTTTTCAAACGACATGCAGAATCAATGTCACTGTTGATCTTCCAGGTTTACTGACGTTTTGCATGGTCACGTTTATGCAAACTGTTTCTTCGTGATATTTCCTTCTTCCTTGTCAATGAAACAACACTAGCAAGTAGTAGGAACACTACTTCTATCTTTCATGTCAGTTCTACTAATCCGTTTGTCATCAATGGCCCATATTAGTAACCTTGCAAAACAAGTTAGAAACATGGCAGAAACTTATTATGCTCCATATGCAAAAATAAGGAGTCAGTCAATGCGGAAAGGATATTTTTAGGCAGCCGGGGGTGCAGCACCAATGAGGGCAGGTGAGGCAATCGCCTTAGGCAGCACCAGGAAGGGGGGCAGCAGAAGGGCCATGGGCAATGAGCGCCTTCATTGTGACAAAGGGTTTAGGTTAAGAACTTGGCATGCTTCCTCAGGCAGCAGGAAGGCTAGGTACAACCCTGCAGACAGCATGCTTATTAGGAAGTGTATGTTCATACCTGGCAGAAGATTCTGAAAAATCTGTTTATTTTTATGCAGCATATGTTTGAATTTCTGCAAGCCCCGGTCAGATGGATAGGACAGCTGCAACAAATGTCTGAATCGTGTGCTGCGTGTGAATATACCCTAATGGTACCAGTTACTTGTAAGAAAGGTCAAATCATGTGTAACAAAAGGATTTCCAAAGAGCTCTTAATTCATTTCACTTTGTAGCAGAGCCAATAGATTATTACTAAAAGCATTAGTCTCAGTTGCAGGAGGCGTGCAATTACTATCAGTGTTCCATGACGAGTGTTTGAGGAAAAACTCTATCCTGGAAAAACGGTCCTGCTATGAAATGCAAACAATACTTGAACGCATTTAACCTTGCAGGTAATACACTTCTTCAGCAACAAAAAGGTGCTTCAGTGAGACTGAATTATTATATTGACATTGTGCTGCTGGAAGTGGAAATGCATCTTCAACAGCAATAACACATTCAATCTAGTATTTACAAAGCTCTTCAAAGTTCCATATGTGCGTAATGAATGACATCCACATATGTTTCTAACATAAGCAGATAAGCAAGCTTTTATTCCCGATCTACTGAGACTGCGCAGCCAAGTGGTATAGTATCTGATGTTCAACTGAACACTGGCTCCATAGAATACTGGATATGTCTTAAAAGAAGAGGCGCCCACATGGTATTGGCCTCTGCATGCTCATCCCTGCCCCTCAATAATTGAAAAGTGACTAGGAGGAAGAGTTATGTGACCAGGCACCATAGTGTTAAAATAAATAGTGGTTGGCAACTGTTTGGTTAAAGGGGCTAACACACTAAAAGTATTAAAAGCAAACAAGGACTACCAGTAGCAGCACACTGCCTAATGCACAAAGACACATGCAGACACTGAAAACATGAATGAAGGTAAATTGCATTTAGACCATACAGGGAAATTTCCCAGTGGGCCGGTGCCCAAAGTCCCACTTGAGCCCTCCTTATGTCCGGCCAATGGAAGTTTTTGGGGATGTATTTTGTGCTTCTGGCAGTATTATTGATGGACTGTGGTATTTGGCTCTGTTGGGGTGGTATAATGTGCCACAATATGGTATTGTTGGCCCTGCCTTCCATCAATTTGGACCCGACTACAAAACGGGGCCACTTTTAGCTTTTTTTCCAGGGCCACTTTAATTTCCCAGTCCGTCTCTCATTGCATTACTGCTATATTTACTATATAAAATTATAAGCTCTTTTTATCAAAATTGTGTCGGATTCATCTACCAACTGTGGCTTCCAGTAGATGGGACCTACACTAAAAGATTTGCCTCTCTTGGGCTTTTGATCAGAGTATTTCAAATTTGAGTAGAATATTTCAAATGAAGTATTATTGCAATAAAAATAGGCAGCACGGTGGCTCGGTGGTTGGCAATAGTGTCTTGAAGCACTAGGGTCCTAGGTTTGCAACCGACCAAGGACAACATGTGAGCAGAGTTTGTATGTTCTCCCCATGGGTTTCCTTCAGGTACTCCAGTTTCCTTTCACACTCCAAATACATACTGATAAGCAGGGCCGGCGTTACCATAAGGCAGACCAAGCGGCTGCCTTAGGGCGCACCCTGCGCAGAGAAGGGGAGGGTGGAAAAATTAATGACCTTTTTTTTTTTTTATCGCTTACTTAACTTACTCACTGCACGGGCACGGCAGCATGGCAATACGGTCACGTACGGTCACGTGGGCAATACGTTCACGTGGGTTAAGGCCAGGGGGGAGAAATGGCGCCGCCACGGTGGGAAGCAGGGACTAGAGCTGACTGACTGTGTCTGTGAGTCTGAGTCAGCCAGATTTCCGTAGCAGCAGCCAGCAGGACAGGTGGATAGGGTAGGTGATCACTGATGAGATGAGTGCACTAGCACGAGAGGCTTAAGTGCACAGGGGGGGGGGATGTGACACAATAAGGGGTAATGATGTGATCATGGATGGGGCCGGAGGGGGATTATGTGCCATGGGGGATGTGACAACATGGATAGAGAGTGGAGAAATGTGACAACATGGATGGAAGGGGGAGAAATGTGACAACATGGATGGAGGGGGGAGAAATGTGACAACATGGATGGAGGGGGGAGAATTGTGACAACATGGATGGAGGGGGGAGAAGTGTGACAACATGGATGGAGGGGGGAGAAATGTGACAACATGGATGGAGGGGGGAGAAATGTGACAACATGGATGGAGGGGGGAGAAATGTGACAACATGGATGGAGGGGGGAGAAATGTGACAACATGGATGGAGGGGGAAGAAATGTGACGACATGGATGGAGGGGGAGAAATGTGAAGGCTGATGTGACATAGGTGATTTGACATGGAGGGGTGAGAAATGTGACATTGAGGGGGCGAAATGTGACATGGGGGGCTGATGGCTGACATGGGGGCATGATGGGTGACATGGGGCATAATGGCTGACATGTGGGGCTGATGGATGGGGGCTGATGGATGGGGGCTGATGGCTGACATGGGGTCTGATCTGAGGCATTGGGGGTCTGATCTGAGGTCTGATAACCATTGGGGGTCTGATTGCTGCTCTGACCTGAGGTGTAATGGAAAATATTTTTTTCTTATTATCCTCCTCTAAAACCTAGGTGCATCTTATAGGACAAAAAATATGGTCCAGCGATTGTCTGAGGCAGAGCAAAGATACCAGGACCACACAGAGAAGAAGCCAGCTGCTGCTGGGGGGGGGGGGGGGGGGGGGTGTAGCTTCACTTGTGTTGGCAAAAATCCTTGCACTTGCCCTGCCTTAGATTGTGACCCCATAGGGGACAGAGTGATGCTAATGTCTGTAAAGATCTGTGGAATATGTCAGCTCTATATAAGTGCATACAATAAATAAACAAGAAGGAAATTGCAGGGGAAGCATTGCATACCATACTGATATTTTCACTGAGGCTATGTATGAGGGACTATTTTGTAGGCAGAGGAAGAAGGGGTTAACAAGAGAAGATTGCAATGCACTCCTGGGAGATCCAGGTGCTTGATGGTCACATCTGCTGTCCAGGAAATATGATTTATCAAACTGGTGCCTAGTTGTCCACAGCAGCTAATCACATTCCACTTTCATTTTCCAAAGAAGCTGCCAAAAATGAAAGGAGGAATCTAATTGGTTGTTATGGGCAACTAAGCCAGTTCTACTTTACACCAGTTTGATAAATGACCCCATTTGTTTGTAACTAGAAAAATTTGATTTGCACTGAAGCCGAATTTCCTCGTGATTCGTGATAACGAATCGCATTTTTTCTTAAAATGGTTGCTGCAAGTGTGAGGACATGGAGCAAAGAACTCTGGGAAGGTGGGATCACCTATGCATGCAGCCAATCCGCAGCCAGCCAGCTCTGTGATGTCACAGCCCTATAAATAGCCTCAGCCATCTAGGATTCTGCCATTTTCCAGTGTACTTAGTGCAGGGAGAGACGTCAGCAGGCGCTAGGGAAAGTGTCACAAAAAATGTAATTGCGCTAAAAATACTATTTACAAGTGCAGGGAAAGATTATTCAAGGTGTAGGGAAAGGATAGGGAGGAATCATTCCACAGCATTTATGTTGAACAGGGATCAGTAGGGGAGGTTACAGCCTGGGTAATAGGAACAATCCCATTACACCTTTCTGCACTGACTGGGGATCCAAATTGCCATTATACAGCTCTCTAATTCCAGCAGACTGTTCTTATTAGGGTGCAAGTGCTGTTTGAAACGGCCATTAACAGGGTTTATTACAAGGAAATATGTCTATGTCTTATTTGCTCTAGTGCGGTGCAGTTATATGTTCGAAAGCATTTTTTGTCTTGTATCAGTGGGAAAAAAGGGATTATTAGCCGTTGTGTGGTGAACAGCCCTTTTTGTCGTGTATTATTTGAAAAAGAAAAAATATATTTGCCGTTCATCGGTGCAGTTATCTGTTCTAAAGCCTTTTGTGGCATGTATTAGTGGAAAAAGAAAAAATATATTTGCCGATCAGCCGTGCAGTTATCTGTTCTAAAGCCTTTTGTGGCATGTATTAGTGGAAAAAGAAAAAATATATTTGCCGATCAGCCGTGCAGTTATCTGTTCTAAAGCCTTTTGTGACTTGTATTAGTGGAAAAAGAAAAAATATATTTGCCGATCAGCAATGCAGCTATTTGTTCTAAAGCCTTTTGTGGAGTGTATTAGTGGCAAAATAAAAATAAAAAATATATTTGCCGTTCAGCGGTGCAGTTATCTGTTCCAAAGCCCTTTTTTGTGTGTATTAGTGTGAAAAAAGAGCTTATTAGCCATTGTGTGATGAAGTGAGAAAAATACAGACTTTTTTGGGGTGTTTTAATTTTCTATTTATTTATTTATTTGATCTAACAGTATGTCGGACAGAGAAGTACCAGTCCCTGCACAGGGGAGTGGCAGAGGCCTAAATGTTTCTGGCGCAGGCAGAGGTCGCAGCAGATTAAGGGGCCGTGGCAGCAGGGGGTCACTTCGAGAGGCCTGAGCTCCCAGTGTCAGTTTGACCAGCAACCCAGCGGTTCTTAAATGGTTGACTTGGTCTTCAACTTTGTCGCAAGTGACATCAGACACCCCCAGCCAAGAGTCAGTGGGTTCATCAGACACAACGCTTAGTTTGCATGGCCCGGGAGTAGGCCCTGTGCCCTCACCTGTCGGTCATCTCTGATTTGGATCCACTCCTGTTTTTTTTTTTGCATTAGCAATACTGATGGATTACTGACTAAATGCTGACCGAGTGAAGATGGATGCTGAACAGACAAGACCCTTTTTTTTTAGGGTTATTGTTCTGATGGATCAGAGGAAGGGCAAAATAATCTGTGACGTCAACACAAACTTACTGATAACACCCTCTCCACTCTATCGGGGGGCACTACTTGTAAAAGCGTTTAATAGAACAGAATCTGATTTGGTAGCCGAAAGCAGGAGTGGGTACAAAACACAGAAGACATGCAAATATTCCTTTCACGTGTCATCTCTGTTTTGGATCCACTGCCCTTTTTTTTGGGCATTAGCAATACTGATTGATTACTGGCCAAATGTTGACCGAGCAAAGGCGGATGCTCCACAGACAGGATTCATTTTTTGGGGGTTATTGTTCTGACGGATCAGAGGAAGGGCAGAATAATCAGTGACGTTGACACAAACTTGCTATTGACACCTTCTCCACTCTGTCGGGGGGCTCTACTTGTATAAGTGTTTAATAGAACAGGTTGTAGGCATCTATGAGGAATCAGTTGGCGACGGTGTAAAAGGAGTGCGCTTCTTCTTGGCGCTAACACCGACCTGTAAGGCTGAGTTCATACTTGAGTCATTTGCTCAGCTTTTGCCCCGTGACTGCCCAAATAAGTGAAGTGCGCAGTGATTCTGAGAGTGACACCTGTCATCTGCATGTCATACTGACTCACAGTATTATTTTACTACCACAGCAGACTCCCTATGTGTGTTACTGCAAGGCACAGTGTTCTACACCACTATAAAGGCTCTCTGCAGCCAGGAAATAGCCGTTATCGAAATTCACCACATATAGTTTCGAATTGAACCAAAAAAAAAGTTTTAATTCGGCGAACCAGACAAATAGAATTTTAGAAACATTTGCTCATCTCTACTGGTAATGAGATTGATTGCTGCTAAGAGATGGAGTAACCTGGAGTAACAGGTTGCTGTAAGTTTGTGAACTTATTCTGTGGGAAAAATATCTTTATATTTTTTCGAGTAAAGAACTGCTTGAGAAAACTGTCTTGGATTGCTGTTTGAACAGTGTGCTTGTTCTCATGCTTCACTATAAACCTATCCGTACCACTCTAGGCTTTACGCTGGGTTCAGACCTGAGCGTTCTGAAAGGAGCGCTCTGTATGCGCGATTGTACCGGCGTTTGCAATCGCGCATACAGAGACAAGTGAACGCCCATTGTCGCGCGTTCCCGAAAGTCTATGTATGGGAACACACGACAAGACGCCCCAAAGAAGCTCATGTACTTCTTGGGGCGTCGGGCGCTTTACAGCGCGATCATTCGCGCTCTAAAACGCCCAGGTGAGAACCATTCCCATAGAGAAGCATTGGTTTCTCCTTGTTTAGCGTTTTACAGCGTGTAGGAACGCGTTGCAAAACGCTCAGGTGTGAACCCAGCCTTAGACTCTAGGCTTCAGAATGTATTAACCTCCTTACTAGACTGTTTAAGATTTGCGATCAAAAAGCAAATGATTCATTGTATAGGAGGACAATTCCTAAAGCTCATTACTGGTTATATTAGATGAGATAATGTTCTAGTTGCTAGTAACTAGTTCCAAGGTATGTTATACCACATCACTGAATGGTGGAGTTGGTCAACACCAGAGTATAAAATATATTAATATTTACTAAATTATCTCCCAGGTTACATATTCACTATCATTATTCCTGTATATTACTATTTGCAACTTATAAGAAGTATTCAGTTAGGGTACAGTCACACAAAATACCAAAAGATTTTTGTGCAGATCCACAAAATACAGATGACTTATGTGTGACGTCCGTGTTGCATCAGTGGGTCCGTAAACCGCATTTTGCAGCCAAGTGTAGGATATGTTCTGTCTTTTGCGTAAGGAACATATGGATGTGAAAAGCACACGAATGTCTTATGTGTGCTTTCCGCATCAGTATGCCCATACCTCTTGGCTGCAAATGTGAACCACGGGCCCATTGAAGTCAATGGGTCCACCAAAAAACACGGATGCAACACGGATGTCAAGCACACATCATCCATATTTTGTGGATCGTAAAATACACACAGGGCACATTTATTAAGACCAGCATTTTAGAAGGTGGTCTTAATAAGCCCCTTTTATGAGGAGGAGCCGGCCTCTACATAACTTCGGTATATACATCGCCAATTCGAAATGTGAGACACCTTCCTTGCTGTCTTACATTTAGACCATTTTCTACACCTAAACCAGGCATAGAAAATGATGAATGATGTGAGCAGGGAAGAAGTCGCAGATTCTGCCACAACATGGCGTGCAACAGAATCTGTGCCAGATATATGCCACAAAAGTGGCTTATATCTGTTTGTAAATGACCGCAGCAGTCATATGAATGTAGCCTTAGCTTCATGCATGCGACTGTATTGTAGTTTGTATTTATGTTTATTGCTATTTTTCCTCTGTATGCTACAGCACACTGATTCATTTCTATGGGGCCATGCACACATCCGTATTTTTGTGAACAAGTGCGTCCATTCTACTAATTATAGAACAGGTCATATTCTTGTCTGTATTGCAGATGGAAATAGCCCTTTCTAAAGATGAGAGTGAGCTAGCAACAGCTATAGTCCAAAGCAGTAAGTGGACTTGTATAAAATCTTGTGCACCGTCCAACAAAAAGGAGATCCACATGTACATGCTTATATGATGTAGGTGAGCAGTTTAGGCTGAGTGACTAAAAGACTTTGTGCTTTCTGTGTAAATCTGTGAATCAAACTCACATTCTCCTCTTTTCTACCCCAAATCCTCACCTTGGGTGGTAGAATTCTTGGTTCAGATTTTATACTCATATCTACACTTGCTCCATCACGCTGTTCTTTGCTGAGACTCATTGCTCTGTCCATTTCTCCTTTTTACATCCTATATAACACCATTGTCATTGTTGGTTTATCGCAGCTAATCCAGCCCCAGGCCTATCAAGTTGCCATGTTCAGTGGCTGTCAATCCCATTTCCCAGTCTAGTGGTTTCTCTTCAGTCATGCCCAAGGCACTGTTGTGATTTCTGATCTTGTCCTGTGCTTGTCTGCCCTCAGCTATTATCATTACCCTCCTCTATGGCTACTAGCCTTAGCTAATGTCTGATGCAACTTTGATATGGCAATTATATTTTTCATATTTTTTTTATTACATTCCTTTTAATGTAATTAATCATTGGTACAACCATATTTAAATTCAGGGTTGTAGTAAATGATTTACTATGCACTAGGCAAGTATACTAAATATATTTTGCTATGAAGGAGACATTTGAAGGAAGGGTTTACATGCACAAAATAACATACTGTGCTGGATACACCTCTTAGCTTTGTACTGTATAAATTACTTCTGCCCTTCATTTTAATACTCTGCCCTAATCCTTTATGATTATTGATAACTTCCAATATACAATATTTGTGCCATTGCTAATTCTCATTATGTCCTTGCTCCAATTCCAAGAATATGTTGCACATAAAAATATTAATTTTTTATAACATAGCATCTTTAAAATCTGTATAAATAAAATATGGCACTTACTGTAATTAGTATTTTTAACCCATGTGTTTCTTTTCTCTTATTTTCATGTAGTAGCATTCTGAAACCTAACGGATAGAAATATTGCACCTCAATACAACTAAAATACTAGTATATATTATATTAGTAATATAAGCATATCCAATTTATTCCAAAATTATTCATTCCAAATTTTTTCAGTCATAGTAGTAAAATGTAAGAACATAAAGCAATAACTTACACATTATATACATATATGCAAAAGTTTACAAAGTACACTTATCCTGTATACCACAAAATGGATAAATTGTACTAAACCATCTAAGAGATGGATGATCCCTAAGCAATATAGTCAATGGATATTCTCAAAACACAGGTTATTAAAGAAGGATGCGATGGTGAGACAATGGTAAGAGAATCTTCAGACAGAAGAAATTAGATAGAAGAAAGACTCAGTTGGAATAGTAGGAGCTCTGTTCCCGAAGCTCTCACATAGCTACAAAATGTTGGTATTTGTCTGGCAAGCATCTTTGTATAGAGGCAAGTCGTAGTCCTCTATACATCCAGGAAGTAATAACTTCCTGGATGTGTGGTCACTTGGAGTCTTTCCAATGTCTAGTAATCGCAAGTTTAGATGGACAATAACAAATGAACTACAACATGTCTATTCTGAGGCGGGAGTGAATCGAGGTCAATAAAGAGGACAACCCTCTCAGAGAAATATCAGCTATCATGATAGTATTAATGATATCATTAGTGGCATGCCACTAGAGCTTAATTAGAGCACAATATCAAAGGATATGAAAGAGAGTCCCTCTATTGCTGCAGTTTGCCCAGCAAAATGTACAGCAGTGCCAGTGCTTTTCAAAAATTTGACACAGATAGAGAAAGTTCCAGATCCTGCTCCTACCATAGAAGCAGGGGCAGATTGGGAACTCAAAGTGGCCCTGGAAAAAACTGTTTAAGTGGCCCCATGTTACAGACAGAGCCAAACTGGTAGAAGGATCCAATGCAAACAAATGAGTAGTTTCACTAGGCACATCTAATGTACAAGTGAGCAAAGCATTGCACTGAACGACAGGGCCAAAGCATTAGAGCTGTGGGTGATGCAAACTGGCCAGTAGGTCAGCAAATTAGTGAATGGAGCATAAGCTTTAGTTATGTGTGTGCCATATCAGAAAAACATAAGAAATATCAGAAAATATTCACTTTGCAGTATAAGTGACATGATAACTTTAATCTTCCAGTCAGTATGATTACAACGATACCAAACACATACGGGGTCATTTATTAAGCTGAAATACGCCATGTATCTTTTACCATTTTCTGTGCATGTTTCAGAAGTAGAAAAAGGTCCAAATGTAAGACAGCTAGGAAGCTGTCTTACATTTAGAACCGACGAAGGGTCTGCCGACACCTCTTCATAACTTTGGTAGGACCACCACCAGATTATGTTTTTTTTCAAGACCAGCATCTAAAACACTTAATAAATGTGCCCCATATTGTTTTTTAAGGTTTACTACTTTTGTGTCTTAAAAAAAAATGTTTTAGCACCTCCGCATCCCAAGACCCATAACTTTTTTATTTTTCTTTCTACGGAATTGTGTGAGGCCTGGATTTTTTTGAGTGCTTTTTATTCCATTTTTGCTGGCAAATAAGAAAAAAAAAACTACAAATCTGGCATTGCCTTTTTTTTTTTTTTTTTTACACCGTTCACCAAGCGACATAAATTACATGATAATTGTATAGTTTGGGTCTTTATGGATGCGACAATACAAGATATGGTGAGGGTTTTTAATTTTTTAGAAAAATGTGAAGAAATGTTCCAGCACACCATACATTTTCGTTGTGTAGTCTTTATTTACAAAAACAGCTTCAAATTTATGGAAACATCCCTGCTCCCCCGCACAATTGACGCATTTCAAACTTTATGTTCTTATTCGTAATCAAATTTTTATTTTTTCAATTTTTTTCATTGGAAACCTTTTTTTCAATGGAAAAACGTGTGTGCTTAACATGCAGATTCTGTTTAACAAATCTTTATTTAATTCTTAATACTTTCACCAATTATTAGTCCCACAATGGGACTTTGACATTTGATTGTTCACATAATACACTAATGATGTACTGTAGAGTAGTCAGGACTGGATTATAGGTAGAGCATGCCAAGAGGAAAGAAGGGGCCTCCACCAAAACCACCCATCACTTTTTTGTTATCAAGCCAGCATGAAAACCTGGCACTTGTGCAATTGCAGGGCGCAGTAGGGCCACTCCTACCCCTTGCTTTCCTGTGTCTACTCAAATTATGCAGAGAAATTCTTGGTCTAGAATTATTCCAGATAAAACCGCTCAACTGTTTATTCACTAAAGAGATAGAAGAATGTGGGATATCAATTTAAAGGATCCAGCGAAGATAAAGGTACTTAGGCAGTATAAGCATTTTAAATGCAGCTATTCTACCAGTCCCGGAATTTATAGATTTTGAGTACTGAGTAAATTTCTGTTAGATGGCTAAATATAATGCGTGACAGTTAAAGTGTTTAGAGGGGAAGGTAAGTTAAATCCCCAAATACGTGATTTCCCTGTCTTGCCAATCTAAGGAAAATTCTTGTCGTAAAGACTCAAGCTGGAACAAGAGTGTATTAATGAGCATTATTCTGGATTTTGTGTATGTAATCTCATAGTAGGAGACCGCACCAAACTCTCATAAAGTTGCAAAGGTTGCTCATAGGGATTAAGGATGGTTAGTGATATTAATAATAATGAAGTCCGCAAAAAGGATAATCTTATGTTCAGAAGTGTCCACATAGACTCTTGTGATATTATAGTTTGATTTAATAGTCTCCTCCAAGGGTATATTAGACAAAATTAGGAACAGAGGGGAAAACTGGCAACCCTGTCTAGTACCATTCGACATGGTGAATTCCTGAGATAGGGCACTATTAATAAGCTCTTTGGCTGCAGGGCCAGAGTACAAAGTTTTAACTACAGTGTAAATAAAACCAGTAAAGTCAAGTATAGCCAACATGGAAAAAGCATACTGCTATTAACTCTGCCAAATGTCTTCTCTGCATAAACCGTTAAGAATGTGGCCGGGATGTGTTGGTTTTTGCAGTACTGATTGAGAGACATCAGACACCAAGTGATATCTGGGGCTTGTCTGTCAGATGTAAATCCCACCTTGTAATTTTTTAAAATTAGGGATAGGAGTATTGATTTCATTGTATTTGCCTGCAATTTCATATAGAGTTTGGCACCTCCATTTAATAAGGAGATTGAGGAGAAGTTGGAGGAACATAGAAATAGGTTTACCTGGCTTCGGGATTGCTACAGTTAAAGCTGTAAGCATCTCCTTGGGAAATTCACCAGTCTTAGAGGCTCTACGAAAAACAGATCTAAGATGTAGTATATTTCTTGTTGAGAGGTAAAGACTTGATAGTGCAAAGGATTTCCTCTCCACTAAAGGGAGCATTAATACTAGCTAGTTGTTCTTGAGTTGGGAAATTATGCTTGTCTATAAAGGTGTCAATCTGTCATCGTTTTCATCGTGATGTAGATTATAAAGTCCCTGATAATAATCTCTACATACATCAGCAACACCTCTGAGAGAAAGAACAGTCTGATTTGTGTGAAAGTGAAAAATGGATGGAATCCTTGGTTTCTGGGTGACTTTTTCATTCTCCAGGCTAGAAGTGAACTTGCCTTATTATTTTAGGAATAAAATCACACTTTAGATTTCTGCAAAGCATGTTCCTATTTATTTAACATAAGATTACAGAGTTAAAGTCTCGCATTGGCAACTTCTTTTTCAGTAGCAAAGGAATAAGCTTGTTTACTAAGCCATGGCAGCTTCTCTGTCTTCTTTCAGTTTGATAGCCAGTTTAATAAAAGCTCCCCAAGCCTTATGTGTATTCCAGATTGTAAAAGGGTTCATAAAGGAGCTCCTATGGCTTCTATATGGTTGGCATGTTGTATGGGAAACCAAAAAGGAGTTTACCATCCACACATAATCAGAGGAATTGGAGAGTCGATCTTATAACTTTTATAGTAACTGGGGCATGATCTGACCATTGGGTGTCACCTACAGCCAAGTCAGTCTATCTATCCAACAGAGAACGATCCAGTAAAAATAGGCCAATTCTATAGTAGGATTTATGATATGTGGAAAAAACTGCTTAGTTTAGATAAAAAGGACATTTGACCAGAATTATGGGCAAGAAAATGAGGGATATAGAATAGTGTGGAGATTCCTGTGTTATGTTTGGCTGACATCTGCTACAAATATCAGGCATTTTAACAGGCTATTAAGCATCTTCATATTCAGGAGGAGATGAAGTAATAAGGGATAGTTATCGTACCCATACACCAGTCTTGATTTCCCTGCACCGGTGTGAGACATGCCTATTTTATTAAGAGTCAATGAGTTTACCCTGCACTTGGGACAGTTTTTCCTCTAAACCATTATGTGAGTCAAGCAGGTTATTCTGGGCAGGAGCAAAGAAAGTCATCTTGTTTTCCATGGCCACTGAGGGAGGAGTAAGCTACAGTATACTCCGAAACGCGTCTGTATGGCAAAACTGTTATTTGGCCACTATATATAGGCTCAACTAATACCTCCCGACCACTAAAACTGAGTTGAACCCGAGCTGCACTGTTTACATGTGAACACCTACCATCAACGAGCCGTGGAGGCTGCCAAATCGAACAAGGATAACACATGGAGTGAGCTTAAAAGGGAGACGCTCCATTAACCGAGGTCACTATTCGGAGAAATATGGCCATCCATTGTCCAGGAGTTGTCAATAAAGGGAGATCCATGTATACTCCATAGCAGTGAAATGTACAGGAGGTGGTTAGAGCTCCATTTGCTCTTCTGAGCTTAATTGCCACATATTATAAGTGACTATTTTACCATATGGAAACACTGCAGTTGCTTGCGCTTGGAGTAGTAAGTAAGAAAAACATGGACTGCATATCTACATACTCGTATTAAACATCTATGTATTGCTGCTAAGCAAAACGTATAAATATGAAAGTCTGGTTTTTCGTATATATGTTTTCTTACAATGTAGAGGATCACTTGTCAATTGCAACCTCCACTTTTTCAAGTAGTTCCCTACACTATCAGGTGTGGTATTGTGGCAACAAATCCCCTGTGCACCCTAACGGTACCTCTGATGCCAAGCACCACAACAATAGTAGATGCCATGTGGAATCATACCATGTGAACACATCACAGATCAGATAACATATGTATATTAGGACCATGTCTTTTTTTGTACATTTGTGGCATATTTGCATTCTGTCCCCTATTTTATTTGTTGGCCCAGAGACAAGAGGTATTATCCTGGCAGTGAGGGTGCTGTTAGGCTGTTGGGTGGTGCCACACCCAATAGTGTAGGGACCCACTTGAAAGAGGATGTGAAGTTGGGAAGTAGGCTTATGCATTTGATTCAAATGTATACTGAGAACCTTATGTTTATTTTATGAATTTTTCTTAGCAGTAGTAGATCAATGTATAATATGTGGATATGCAATCTTTGGGGGAGAATATAATATTTTACACCACAAAAGAGATGTTCAAACAGGTACATGCCACACTTGCATCATAATTTGTGACTTTTAGCAATTCTCGACACTTTATAAAGTTGGTTTAAAAGGGTCTGCTTAGCATGAGTGGCGGGCCCTCACATAGGCCACTGGATTTACTAGAATTTATGCTAGATGCCCAAGTGTTTGCAAGCCGCAGCTGGCACAGATTCACATTTCTGGCACATGAAGTGCTAGAAATGGATCAAATTTATTAAGAGGTATCTACCTTTTAATAAATTAGGGGCATCTCACTCCAGCAGGTGTAATTTCTACAATCATGGCATAGTAAGATTTGCTATAAAGCACAGGCATCCTACTTCATTTCATTGAATGTGATTTACTTCTTTATAAGCACCGTGTGGGTTTCATCCATTAATCTTATGATCATTTTTTTTTTTGTGACTCAGTACCAAAGCTGTTGGCAAGTACTAAAGTTTTTGTTTTCTATGCTAGGTATACACCATCATTAGCTTAACTTCCAGCCCTCTGGAGCTTTGGATTATCTGCCACAAGTAAATCCTATAACATACTGAGCATGACGAACAGCATGCAACATTAAAACAGAAAAGAGGTTGCATTATACGGTCAATGCACATGTACAGGCACATGTTTCCACACCTTACAGATAACATTAAATAGATAGCTAATCAGTTCATGACTAAATATGCATGTATTATTAATAAAATATATACAAGAAATATATAATTAACTGTTCTTGTTCTTCCTGTCCAGAACAACATTTTATATAACAAGCAGTGGATATCAATTATCAAATACCCACAAATGTTATATTTACACCTTTTAGATCATTGGAATAGCATCACATTATTTCCTTCTTTTCAGCATTATCTTATATGATCTTCAGTAGCATTAAACATAAATGAAACACACAACTAGACTGGCTTCACCTTGTCCTTAACGATATTATGTAGAATCAATAGCAATGAGCATTCAGTTACAGAGATAATAAGATGTGCCTGCTATTCATCAAACAAATCGTTTGGATAATGAGGAAGGATGGTTGTGTTGTATTGCATGCATTCTTTCATGCTGTGAAGTTTTCTTTGCACAGAATGTGATCTATTTGAAGAACAAACATGAGATTATTCAAAATAAAATTCTACAATATTTATTAAAGGCCTTTTCTAGAATTCAATGGAAAAATACACAACTAGATATGCTAGCTATGAATGCTGACTAGAGATGAACGAAGTTTTGAAAAATGCAATTTGGCAGCTTTGCCGATGTTCCACAAGAAATTTGATTTGTTATGAATTCATTTGTCACAAATCGCTATAAATCAGGAATAACCAGGCCACTCTGCCTTAGGGTACGGCAATACAAAGTGGCCATGCTGCGGGCAAGTGCCTTTCATTTAATAATGAAGACTGCACTGTATAGTAGGTCTTCATGGTTAATGGCCTGCGCAGCACCTTTAATGCACCCACTTCTCTAACCCCAGCACTCTCCTGCCCTACAGACTGAAGCCCTTCTTCTGTCATCTGCTTTTCCTCCTTTTCCACATCATCTAATACAGTCCTGATTAAAAGTTTAAGACCACTTGAAAAATGGCAAAAAAATCATATTTTACATTGTTGGATTTTAACAAGGTTCCAAGTAGAGCTTCAACATGCAACAAGAAGAAATGAGAGTGAGACAAAACATTTTTGGAGCATTCAATTAATTGAAAATAACGATTAAACTGAAACAGGCTGTTTTTCAGCTGATCAAAAGTTTAGGACCACATGCCTTTAAAAGGCCAAATCTGTGCAAAGATGTGGATTCATTGTCATTTTCTGTCAGGTAGTCACACGTTGTGATGGCAAAGGCAATAAAACTCTCCCTTTTTGAACGTGGTCGGGTTGTTGAACTGCATAAGCAGGGTCTCTCTGATTATGTGTGGATTGGTTTTTCAACAGGACAACGCTACAGTACACAATGCCCACAAGACAAGGGACTTCTTCCAGGAGAATAACATCACTCTTTTGGCCCATCCTGGATATTCCCCTGATCTAAATCCAATTGAGAACCTTTGGGGATGGATGGCAAGGGTAGTTTACAAAAATGGACAACAGTTTCAGACAGTAGATGGTCTTCGTGCGGCCGTCTTCACCACTTGGAGAAATGTTCCCACTCACCTCATGGAAACGCTTGCATCAAGCATGCCGAAACACATTTTTGAAGTGATCAACAATAATGGCAGAGCTACTCATTACTGAGTTCATGTTTGTAAGTTGGATTTCTGTTTAGGGGGGGTTTAGTTTTTTTTGGAAGGTGTGGTCCTAAACTTTTGATTAGCTGAAAAACAGCCTGTTTCAGTTTATTCATTGTTTTCATAAAATTGAATGCTCAGAAAATGTTTTGTCTCACTCCCATTTCTTCTTGTTGCATGTTGAAGCTCTACTTGAAACCTTGTTAAGATCCAGCCATGCTAAATATGATTTTTTGCCATTTTTCAAGTGGTCTTAAACTTTTGATCAGGACTGTATCTATAAGAATATGTCATCAGAAACATCCAGTTCCTTCTCTCTCTGCATCTTGCTGACTTTTCTAGCAAGTAAAGATGAGGATAGTCAACCTTAAGTCCTGATCCCACTAAGGGGTGCAGACTGGATGGCTTTGGTTGGCACACTGGCAGTGGAATAATAAAGGTGTCCATCTTATTGATATTAAATTATATATCTTAGTTTACGGCTCATGTAGGAATAAATAAATGTAGGAATACATAAATAAGACTGAAGTAGCTTAAGTCTCCCTGCACTCTCCCTCTCCAATATTCTTCTATTAATCATTTTCAGAAACGCTGTCCCTAGTATTGTTGAGCACAAATATTTGAATAGCGAATTTTAATTGTGAATATCGCCACTTCAAGAATTTGTGAATATTTAGAATATAGTGCTATATATTCGTATTTGCGAATAGTGTTAAATATTCTAATCCCGAATTTATCGAAAATGTATTGCAAATTTATCACGAATATATTACATTGCCGATTTTTGCAATCAAGTAAACAATGACTGGAGATCACGAATTCTCGAATTTGCGAATTTATGGCGAATATTCGGCCAAAAATTCGCAAAATATCTCAAATTCAAATATTGTCTATGCTGCTCATGACTAGTCCCTAGTGCATGAGCGCTTGCCATGTCTTTCCCTATGCTTACCTCACAGGACAATGGCAGAGACCACGTGGGATGACGGTTTTATAGGGCTGTGACATCACAGAGAATATATCTGTGGACTGGCTGGCTGCACTACATTATGGGTGATCTTGCATTCCCAGGCTTGTCTCTTCTACACTTAGTATGGCTTTGTAACACATGCAGTCGACATATTAGGAAAATCTGTTTCGTTACTACGAAGCGCTCCGTACCAATTCAGTTTTGGGTGCTTCACTTCGCTGAATCTATTAAAATAAAACACTAATAAATATTATTAGGGGATACAAACCATCTATTCACAACAAATTTAATATGTAGTGTAGCAGAGAAGTAAAGTTTCTTACAAGAGAGGCAAATAATATATATTATTTGTGGTATAATATTTGGTATACTAAAATATGGTTGAAATAAATCTTCATGAAAAACATAACAATACCACATCCATACACCCTATCAAATGAGACCCGAATTTATGCAAAGTATTACTGTAGAGTGCAAACAGCAGTGGATGTAATGCACATGCTTCACCTGTAGCAGGATGTCAACATGGGACCACCATTCTTGGCATCAATGGAGGTCCCAAAGGTCTGACCCACACCAGCTACTTACTCCTGTCCTGAGGATAAGAGACAACTTTCATACTTGGCACAACTGCTTCAAATTGTATTTTTAATTTAGCCGGAATGTTTATCTATAAAATTGAAATCATGAACATTTGTCCTGTGAAGGTTACATTTATTCATTAAACGACCAGAACTAATCCAGTTATTTGTTGGGTGTGCCCATGTAGAAAGGATTATGCTTTAAATGTTTGTGCTTCTTTGATTACTACTGCATATGTCTAATACCTGTATTCGGCACTCCTAGCCTGGAGTAAGATGAGAAATGCAGCTGCTACTGAAAAGCAAAAAGCATTTCTTTATTTTTTTTTATGAACATTACAAATAAGGTGTATACAAGCCCCAAACCCCCACACCTCATTTTTAACACACAGAAGCTATATAATGAAAACTAGTGTAGAAGAAAAATACTAAAAAAAAATTCTTAGGGCTCATGAACACATAACACATTGCCACATAATGGATTTGTGTTGTACAAATCCATAATGCAGCACTCATATGGGCTCAAAATGTGCCTTCAATTGTATATAAAATCATTAAACTACAAGTGCTTGCAGATCTGTAACATGGACCTATGTCCTATAGGAACATGGAAGGGGAATTATTCAAGCCCTTCACTTCAGACTTCTGGCTTCAAAAAGTCGCAGAACAGGGCTTTACAACTGTTTCTGGTTATTTACTAAAATGTTTTTCAGCCTACATCTATCTTTCCCAATGAAGAGGGTTGGGTCTGTAGAGATTCCAGTCACATCCAGGTCCCTGTGCCTGAAGAGAGAAAATGGCCCCTCTGTCAAAAAATATTATAAATGTGTCTGTCACCATTATTCCCTCTAAAATCGGTTGATGCAACTTTAATCTGATGTGTGTATGACCAAGTTAACTCAGGACGAATGCTAAGAATATGAATGCAGACATATTCTATGACAATTACCTTTCATTTGAAAAAGAACTACCAAACTGTGAAATCTATGGAGAGAAATATTAGTATTAGTATTGAATATACATGCAGTGTTTCGACCTCTAGAAAATAGGATGCCTGTAAAAACAGTAACTTGGCAACAACTGATTTACACGGTCCCGTTCCTAGAACTAGTGATGAGTGAAGTTTTAAAAAATTTGATTTGGCTGCTTCGTCAAACTTCGTTAAGAAATTCATTTGTTCTGAATTACTTCGTAACAAATCACATTCCATTTTATGGATCAGGAACAATGACAGGGAATGGTGATTGCGCTGTACCCCGTCATTTAACCCCTGAGATACTGCTTTCAACGCTGAACACGGTATCTGAGAGTTACATTTAGCCTATCAGGGGGTTAAAACAAAAAATAAATATTCACCTCATCCATTTGATCGCAGAGAGGCCATTGTGGCCATTTTGATTGAAGAAAACTAACCAAATCTTGCGCACGCTGACGTTGGGCAGGAGTGGTGATGTCATCGTGATGACGTGGTGATGTCAGTATGTTTGTTTTTTTTTTTGCACCATTTCATAAAAAATGTATTTGTTACCACAAAGCACTAAGAAATTCGGATTCATGGTGAATCAAATTTTTCATGAAATTCAGATTGAATTCTATTTCATTAACTTTGATTCGCTCAACACTACATAGAACCCATAGAAACAATATATGTTTTTAATTTTTGTGTTCACATATCCGTACGAGGGCTTGTTTTTTGTGGGACAAGTTGTACTTTCTATTGGCCCCATTTAATACTGCATATAATGTAGTGGGAAGCTGAAAAAAATCCAAATGCGGTGGCCATAGTTTTCTGGGTTTCATTTTGATGGCATTCCCTAGGCAGTAAAACTGACATGTTACCTTTATTTTCTGGGTCAGTTAGATTACAGGGATACCAGATTTGTATAGCGTTCTTATATTTTAATACTTAACAAAAGAAAACCCTTTTTATAGTTGCATATACAGAGCTACGTAAGAGCTCATTTTTTGCAGGGCAATCTATAGTTTTCAGTGATACCTTTTATAAAAAAATTCTTGGGAGGTGAAGCAATGAAAAAAAAAATGCTAATTGCCCATTTTTTGCAAATTTCCATTGTGCTGTTCACCATACAGGATAAATCCATTTACAGGTATATTTCAAAAGATCAGGCATTTAGTGACATGGTGATGCCTATGAAATACATTTTTTTTATTGTTTTATTTTTTATTTTTAGGAGGGAAAGAGGGTGATTTGATTTTTTTATATCTATTATGTTTTCATATTTTTAAAACCTTCTTTTTTTTATTTTTATCTTTTAAGCTCCCATATCATTGCAATGAATAGTGAATTTGCAATGATCTTATGGAGCCCTGCCAACTGCAGGCCTCCATTAAAACTGCAACTGTAATAGCAAGTGGTTCTTTAGCGAGATTCAGGCAATTGCAGATAATGAGCGCCTGGCTGCATCTCAGTGCGGAGGGCACAAACACTCCCAGGGAAAGCTACCTCACAATTCACCATGGCATCTGAGGGGTTAAATGTCTGCAAATGGCATTATCGCTGATTACAGACATAGTCCCGGGTGTCTTCTGTGTGAAACTGTAGAAAGTTGGCACCTATGCCAGTTGTTGTTGGTTTACTCTGAAACAATGAAACCAACTTTGAAAGAACAAAGATAAAAAAAGACTAGTTATTATTGGCAAACACAAAAATAAAGAGAAGCATTGCAAAAAAAAAAAAAGGGATTTTGATAGAAAATAATGTGCCACAAAGTATTTTCAGTGCAGAATACTGCAACGTTTATCAAGTTATCAAAGTCTAGATATTTGATTGATGGCATCTACAGTCGTAGCCAAAAGTTTTGAGAATTACATAAATATTGGAAATTGGAAAAGTTGCTGCTTAAGTTTTTATAATAGCAATTTGCATATACTCCAGAATGTTATGAAGGGTGATCAGATGAATTGCATAGTCCTTCTTTGCCATGAAAATTAACTTAATCCCCAAAAAAACTTCCCACTGCATTTCATTGCTGTCATTAAAGGACCTGCTGAGATCATTTCAGTAATCGTCTTTTTAACTCAGGTGAGCATGTTGATGAGCACAAGGCTGGAGATCATTATGTCAGGCTGATTGGGTTAAAATAGCAGACCTGTTAAAAGGAGGGTGATGCTTGAAATAATTGTTCTTCCATTGTTAACCATGGTGACATGCAAAGAAACGCGTGCAGCCATCATTGCGTTGCATAAAAATGGCTTCACAGGCAAGGATATTGTGGCTACTAAGATTGCACCTCAATCAACAATTTATAGGATCATCAAGAACTTCAAGGAAAGAGGTTCAATTCTTGTTAAGAAGGCTTCAGGGCGTCCAAGAAAGTCCAGCAAGCGCCAGGATCGTCTCCTAAAGAGGATTCAGCTGCGGGATCGGAGTGCCAGAGCTTGCTCGGGAATGGCAGCAGGCAGGTGTGAGCGCATCTGCACGCACAGTGATGCGAAGACTTTTGGAAGATGGCCTGGTGTCAAGAAGGGCAGCAAAGAAGCCATTTATCTAAAAAAAAAAACCATCAGGGACAGATTGATCTTCTGCAGAAAATATGCTGAATGGACTGCTGAGGACTGGGGCAAAGTCATATTCTCCGATGAAGCCTCTTTCCGATTGTTTGGGGCATCAGGAAAAAGGCTTGTCCAGAGAAGAAAATTTGAGTGCTACCATCAGTCCTGTGTCATGCCAACAGTAAAGCATCCTGAGACCATTCATGTGTGGGGTTGCTTCTCATTCAAGGGAGTGGGCTCACTCACAATTTTGCCCAGAAACACAGCCATGAATAAAGAATGGTACCAAAACACCCTCCAACAGCAACTTCTTTCAACAATCCAACAGTTTGGTGAAGAACAATGCATTTTCCAGCATGATGGAGCACCGTGCCATAAGGCAAAAGTGATAACTAAGTGGCTCAGGGACCAAAATGTTGACATTTTGGGTCCATGGCCTGGAAACTCCCCAGATATTAATCCCATTGAGAACTTGTGGTCAATCCTCAATAGGCGGGTGGACAAACAAAAACCCACTAATTCTGACAAACTCCAAAAAGTGATTATGAAAGAATGGGTTGCTATCTGTCAGGAATTGGCCCAGAAGTTGATTGAGAGCATGCCCAGTCGAATTGCAGAGGTCCTGAAAAAGAAGGGCCAACACTCCAAAAACTGACTCTTTGCATAAATGTAATGTAATTGTCGATATAAGCCTTTGAAACGTATGAAGTGCGTGTAATTATATTTCACTACATCACAGAAACAACTGAAACAAAGATCTAAAAGCAGTTTAGCAGCAACCTTTGTGAAAACTAATATTTGTGTCATTCTCAAAACTTTTGGCCATGACTGTACAGAATGTCTGGAGTCTACTTATTGTAATTAAGTGCATAGAACTCTCACATTTTATTCACATACAATAAGAATAATAAAACTATCACTCTTAGGCCTCTTTAATGGACGTGTGCTGTCCATGGTTTCCACAGACCATTCACATGACCATTGACTTTAATGTGTGTATTTACACATTAGTGGTTCTCCACAGACATTTAGTCCTTGGTGACACCATGGAAGCATGCTCTATTTGTGTCTAGATTCCTTATGCACATTATATTCCATGGGTCCGTGGTTTTCAGCTGACTTCAGGCCTCATTCATACATCCGTGTATGTGATGAGTCTGACATCTGTGAAAAGATAGGTCAGTAGTTCATCCGTGAAGAATCTGTGCTTGGTCTGTGTTTCATCCGTATTCCATGTAACACTGCTAGCAATGGTCTGTGAAAATCATGGACCAAACACTAATGACATCCATGTTGTGTCCGTAGTTTTCACTGAACCACAGACTATAATGTGTGTGAGGGATCCGTAATCACGGACAAAAATAGGGAACGCTTGCGTGGTGTCACCACTGATCCATGGTCTATTAAAAACCACTGATGTGTGAATACACATATTAAAGGGGTTTTATGGGATTACTATAGTTTTCAACAGATATGCTCATGTATTTGCTTACCTCATGTAAATCTTCCCCATGCTTTTTCTTTCTTAATTTAGACTATCCTGACCCATTTCATCATGTAAACACGCTGGTTGGTTTACTTCAAATATGTCTCACTCCAGGGAGCTGTATCTAGCCAAACCCGTGAAGCACTTCTCCTGTCTCTGCTACAGCTCCAGCACACCCCTAGCAGCTGTATGGGTACTTATATAAGGTCTGTTATTTGAACGTTATATACATTGTCACCAAAACTCAAATTAGCTATAGAAAATATGTAAATCATACAGAATTGCGTACCAAGATTTGTCAAGTTCAATTAAGTAGATGCTACTTCATAGAGGAGTAGCCTGTGGATGTGGAAAGTAACCCACTGTGACCAGAGAGATCAGATCAATTAGTAAACTTTACATCTATGTGGAGGCATGATTGAAGAGACAAGTAGGGGGACGCTATCTTGTGTTTACACTGCAACTGCATGATGACTAGCGTTGAGTGAATCGAAGTTTGCAAAGTGGACTTCAATCCAAATTGATCCATGATTTGTCTAAAGTTGAATTGCCTCGCTCTTTGTGGTAAAAAAGCTATTTTTCTTAAAACGGTGTCTGAAAATAAAAAAAATATACTAACCTCTTGCCCACTTGCAGAGAGGAAATCTGCTCCCGTCTTGATTGAAGAAAACTCGCCAAAGAACCTGCGGTGAGTGTGATGACCTCACCATGTGATCACACTGGGTGTGTATGGTGACATCATCGTGTGCGCCCAGCGTGATCATGTGGTGAGGTCATCATGCTCGCTGCAGGTCCTTTGGTGAGTTTTCTTAAATCAAGACAGGCCTCTCTATAAGCAAGTGGATGAGATGAGTATACATTTTTTTAACCCTTGATGAACCCCTGAATGGCTTAATGTGAGTCACAGATGCCATGATCAGCGTTGAAAGCGGCATTTGAGGGGTTAAATAATGGGGGAGGTGCGATTGCCGTTCCCTATCATTGCGCCTACGCCATACAATGGAAAGTGATTTGTGATGAAGTAATTTGTAACAAAGTAGCCGAATCAAATTTTTCAAAACGTCACTCATCTCTAATCATGACCAACACCGGACCTTGAATCAGTGACAGCAGCAAAGCAGATGATCATTGAAGAATTCAGTAAAATATAATGCTTCATTCCAGAAGCAGGATAGATTCATCCTCTGCACAGACATCATAGGAGACTGATGTTCATTTGATTCCGTCCTGAACGCCGGTGATGATGCAGTGTTAGTGTCCTCCGATCTCTAGCACAATATTGTACTTGTCTCCCGTTTCCTTCGGTCATGCTAGAGGATCAAACACTATCTTGTGTTTACACTGCATGATTACCAGCGCTAAGCAGGGAAGCACATGAACATTAATTTCTTATGATATTATAGTGAGCGAGACATCCCTGTCTTGTCTTTGTCAGCAGTCCTCCCATCTGTAGATGTGGACCACATCACCCCAAGCCTGAATTAGAAGTTTCCTGTATGCTTCTAATGCATGGGCATAACATTAGTGGAAAACACATCACATGACCATTGGCATGGTCACGTGACTGCATACCAGATGGCTACACAGAAGCAAAAAAGGTAATAACAATAATTTATTAAAGTTAAAGCTGTGATTTTAAAGGGTTAAATTAAATGATGTGTCTGCAAAGCAGAAAACCCTTTAAAAGGAACCCGTCAGCGGCAAAAGCCATTCCAATCTGCCAGCAGTACCTTCAAGTAGCGGGCAGTGAGTTTCAAATTATGTATTTCTTACTGCATTCTTATGAGGCAGAAGTATGAAAAACGATCTTTTATCCTCCGTCCGCACTATTTTCCAGTCAGGCTTGAAGTCAAGGGGGCAGCGGCCTCTTTGCTTGAAGTCAAGGTAACCGCTCCCCCTTCCCTGCTTCTTTGCTGTGACTGACAGCACTTATGCCTGGCAGCCAGCTGGCTTTGCCGAATAGCCGGCTGATAGTCACAGGAGAAGGGGCAGGGAAGGGGGCGCGGTTACTTTGACTTCAAGCAAAGAGGCCGCTGCCCCCTTGACTTCAAGCCTGACTGGAAAATAGCGCGGACAGAGTATAAAAGATCGTTTTTCCTACTTCTGCCTCATCAGAATGCAATAAGAAAATCATCATTCGAAAATCACTGCTGGCTACTTAAAAGTACTGCTGGCGGTTTGGGATGGGTTTTGCCTCTGACAGGTTCCCTTTAAATCCAATAGATACAGTATGTGATCACTATCCGTGGAGACCATGGACAGCACACGCCCGCAATTTTCTCACATGCTAAAGAGGCCTAATAAAAATTCTCCAAAGTGAGACTTTTTTGTTAGAAAAACACTCCTCCATGTATATATCCAAGCCTTCTGATAGAAGCGGGGCAGATGTCAAATCAAAACATATGTCTGGGAAAATGACTTTGTTGAAATATGAATGTATCACAATTAATCTAAGGCTCTACCCCGCAGACAGATGTCACAATTATAAGCAGTAGAAATCACAGAACAACAAGGGAAGAGGCTGACTTTAATTTGTCATCCCTGCTGCTTAGATGATTCTTTTTGGAGTAAATAATGACGTGCACTTTGAGGTTATGTGCATAGATTTAGTACTTTTACTTCCTTTGAAGTTTTTTTTTTTACTTCTAGTCATTACAGATGATTTTCGTTTTGAGCATGTTATCCTACTCCCAGTCCAAGAAAAATACAGTATAAAAGGTTTGGTCCTTTCTCTTAACATTTTATCTTTCATCTAATGTCATGAATTAAAATCAAAATGTCAAGTTTGTGTGTAGGTAAATAATACTGTACAGAGAATATTTCTTCATTGCCTGACAAATCAAAACACTTTCATCAACTGATTTCGACACATTGAATGATCCTTGAATGCTTATGACTCATATTGTATATTAATTACATTACCCTATATGATGATTATACAGTATTAGACTGTCCACCTAAATTTAGTACTTCTAAGGGTTAAGGTTCACCTGTGACCAAGGTTCACCTGTGTTTTTTTTCCAGAAATGTGACTATTTATTCCTTCTGAATGGTGCTTGAAGAAATCTACACAGATACTGTAGAAACAACCCCATTCAGATGTATGTAATGAATTTTTGAATCAGAGTTTCGGCAGAAATGCCTGCAACAAATCCATCTTTTCTAAAATACCCTTAAGATGGCCATGTACCTTATGAGTACAGCTATTCCTCTCAAGACGACCCGATATACATGCACACTGGGCTCAGTTAGGCATGAAGTTCGTTCTCAGTTGTGAAGGGTATAAGTTGCTGCCAAACACCTCTGGTAGCACTTATTTCCCTTGAGAGCAAAAGTATTAGGCAAGCTGAAATTCAATATGCCCTTTTTCCAGACATCTGCCTATAACTTATGGATATAAGCAGAAGCTGTTAACGGACTTGAGGTCACATGACCTCGCTGAGAAGGTCCTTAAATAAGAGTAACAGAGGAGTGTTGTTCCTGTTCAGGTATATGTTTGCTGAGTAGTTCCTTGGGACATTCAAGCTTGTGAATGTGGTGCAGCTGTCTGGCATCTACAAAAGGGACACAATCTGTGACAAGAGCTGCTTTCTAGAGAGAAAGGGGTAGCCTCCTATAACAGCTTCTGCATCACAGAGCGAGAGATACCTGATACTAGAGATGGCCTTACGGTTCGCCCGGCGGTCGTTTCGCGGTGAACTTTGCTCGTTCGCGGTTCGCCAAATGGGCGAACATATCGGGATGTCCGTCGGCGCCATATTCTTTTACATTGTGAAGAACTTTGACCCATGACACATCTATCAGGTGGTACAGTGTAGTCAATTGAGACGTTTCAGCATATATATACCCCCTATCTTATAAATAAACACGATCTGGCCGCAATTTTACATTCAGTCTTTTGCCAGTATAGGGAAAGGTTGCTGTGTGGAGCAGTTGTGTGCAGGTCTGCTGCAATACTGCAGCTACACAGAGTGCCAAACGCTATTGGAACAAATAATTTCTACTGGTATGATACACAAGTTGCCCCCCAAAAAAACTGATTGAAGCTGGGGTGTTATATACCAATAATATACTTTCTACAGTTGCAAGAAAAAGTATGTGAACCCTTTGGAATGATATGGATTTCTACACAAATTGGTCATAAAATGTGATCTGATCTTCATCTAAGTCACAACAATAGACAATCACAGTCTGTTTAAACTAATTACACACAAATAATTAAATGTTACCATGTTTTTATTGAACACACCATGTAAACATTCAAAGTGCAGGTGGAAAAAGTATGTGAACCCCTAGACTAATGACATCTCCAAGAGCCAATTGAAGTGAGGTGTCAGCCAACTGGAGTCCAATCAATGAGATGAGATTGGAGGTGTTGGTTACAGCTGCCCTGCCCTATAAAAAAAAAACACACCAGTTCTGGGTTTGCTTTTCACAAGAAGCATTGCCTGATGTGAATGATGCCTCGCACAAAAGAGCTCTCAGAAGACCTACAATTAAGAATTGTTGACTTTCATAAAGCTGGAAAGTGTTATAAAAGTATCACCAAAAGCCTTGCTGTTCATCCCACAGTAAGACAAATTGTCTATAAATGGAGAAAGTTCAGCACTGCTGCTACTCTCCCTAGGAGTGGCCGTCCTGTAAAGATGACTGCAAGAGCACAGCGCAGACTGCACAATGAGGTGAAGAAGAATCCTAGAGTGTCAGCTAAAGACTTACAAATGTCTCTGGCATATGCTAACATCCCTGTTAGCGAATCTACGATACGTAAAACACTAAACAAGAATGGATTTCATGGGGGGATACTACAGAGGAAGCCACTGCTGTCCCAAAAAAATATTGAAGCAGAGCTTTTAGATACCAATAATATACTTTCTATATAGTGCATTTAGGTAGTTCAGCATTTGTTTGCGGTTTTGCTGCGTTACCGCAGCTACAGATAGTGACAAACGCCATTGGAACAAATAATTTCTACTTGTGTGATATACCAGTTGCCCCCCAAAAAAACTAATTGAATCAGGGGTGTTATATACCAATTATATACTTTCTATATAGTGCATTTAGGTAGTGCAGCATTTGTTTGCGGTTTTGCTGCGTTACCTCAGCTCACAGAGTGACAAACGCCTTTGTAACAAATAATTTCTACTGTTGTGATATACCAGTTTCCCCCCAAAAAAACTGATTGAAGCAGGGGTGTTATAAACCAATTATATACTTTCTATATAGTGCATTTGGGTAGTGCAGCATATGTTTGCGGTTTAGCTGCGTTGCCTCAGCTACAGATAGTGACAAACGCCATTGGAACAAAAAGGACGCACCAAATTTGGTTGAGTGGCTCACTCAGCCTGCCGCTTCTGCACCCTCCTCATCCTCTCTATCTGCACCCTCTTCACTCTCTGCTGTGTGCAACCCCAAAGACACCACCACTACCACCATATCCCCTCCGCTCGAGTCAGAGGAATTATTTTTCCATCCATTACAAGACCTTACCGAAGCAGCCATTCTTGGCATCGGATCAGGAAGAGGAGGCATCAACGGTAGCCACCCAGCAGTCTGACGACAGTACCCAGATC
The DNA here is from genome assembly GCF_014858855.1 of Bufo gargarizans. Taxonomy (NCBI): domain Eukaryota; kingdom Metazoa; phylum Chordata; class Amphibia; order Anura; family Bufonidae; genus Bufo; species Bufo gargarizans. Next base: position 258,948,592 of record NC_058081.1, on the reverse strand, counting down.
AGCCCAAGGAGGGTGGTCCCCGGTGTTGCTGCCTACTCTGAGATCTGAAGGTGAGGATGATGACGTATCGATGGGCGTCATGTGGGTGTCCACAAGAGAGGAATAGGAGGGGAGTTCAGAGGAAGAGATGGAGAAACAGATAGGAGAAGGAGGAGGAGCAGGCAGAACTTAGCAGACTGCTAATGTATCTGGAACAAGCCATCCAACATGCACGGTCACATCTGGTGCTCCCAGGACGCCAGCACACAGCTCCACAGTGTGGGCTTTTTTTAACGTGTCCGCTGCTGACAATAGTATTGACATCTTCAGCCTGTGCTGTCAATGCATAAGTCACGGTAAGCCCAACACTCACCTAGGGACGACCGTCTTAAGAAGGCACCTGGCCTCCCATCACTGAGCCCAGTGGAAGCAACACCGTCAGAACCCACAAAGACAAACTCCTGGTGCTCCACGTCCTGCCTCATCTCCTCTCTCCTCCCATTTGTCCTCCACTCCACCTTCTACCGTGCCGTCGTCATGTTCATCTGACAAAAGGCAGGCTTCCGTGGCCCAAATGTTCAAGCGAAAAAAGATGATTACGCCGGATAACCTTCTTGCCCAATGGCTGACCGCTGGCTTGTCGGAACTGCTAGACTGACGCTGCCTAGTGTAGCACAATTTGGTCTGCTGGCACTGGCTGTAGCTCCACACTGGCACGATGCGTTTCTACTGTCCTGAGCTCCGCAGGATCCCCATTACTACTCATGTCAGCATTAGTAACTGTAGAACAGACAAACAGACATATAGCGAGCGCGCCACCTCTCACATGTGGCAGCGCTCCCGCCACTGGTGCGGTCATGAAGCGGCCGCCGAACTCTGAAACCTATAACAGGGTGGCTCCTTTCACTGGCGGCCAGCCCATCCAATCAGCTGACCGCTGCTCGGGAGAGAGAAGCGCTCGCAGAGACACTCCCCTGGGCAGACGTCAGCTGCACGTCATGGAGGCCGGTCTTATGTATGTAGGTATCAAACCTATATATTCAAGGAATTATGCAGCAAATTATATTATCTGTAAGGGAGGAAATATTGTGATTCTAGACTGACAATGTTATGCAGTGCTTTCATCCAACCTAATGGTAGCACATCGTTATGAGCTGCAGACTATTTTATCACAGGCCCTGGAACTCAGACTCATAAGTAGATCGGAGTTTGATTTCTTACTGCCCAAAAATGCTCAAATAGCCTGCTTTTATAGCCTCCCTAAAATTCATAAGGGTCTTAACCCACTTAACCCAAGTTTTACATGCAAACAAAGGGCGTGTGCCCCCACGTTTGCTAATATACAGTCAGGTCCATAAATATTGGGACATCAACAAAATTCTCACAATTTTGGCTGTATACACCATCGCAATGGATTTGAAATGAAACAAACAAGATGTGCTTTAACTGCAGACTGTCAGCTTTAATTTAAGGGTATTTACATCCAAATCAGGTGAACGGTGTAGGAATTACAACAGTTTGCATATGTGCCTCCCACTTGTTAAGGGACCAAAAGCAATGGGACAGAATAATAATCATAAATCAAACTTTCACTTTTTAATACCTGGTTGCAAATCCTTTGCAGTCAAATACAGCCTGAAGTCTGGAACGCATAGACATCACCAGACGCTGGGTTTCATCCCTGGTGATGCTCTGCCAGGCCTCTACTGCAACTGTCTTCAGTTCCTGCTTGTTCTTGGGGCATTTTCCCTTCAGTTTTGTCTTCAGCAAGTGAAATGCATGCTCAATCGGATTCAGGTCAGGTGATTGACATGGCCATTGCATAACATTCCACTTCTTTCCCTTAAAAAACTCTTTGGTTGCTTTTGCAATATGCTTTGGGTCATTATTAGAGTTGAGCAAACACCTGGATGTTCGGGTTCGAGAAGTTCGGCCGAACTTCCCGAAAATGTTCGGGTTCGGGATCCGAACCCGATCCGAACTTCGTCCCGAACCCGAACCCCATTGAAGTCAATGGGGACCCGAACTTTTCGGCACTAAAACGGCTGTAAAACAGCCCAGGAAAGGGCTAGAGGGCTGCAAAAGGCAGCAACATGTAGGTAAATCCCCTGCAAACAAATGTGGATAGGGAAATGAATTAAAATAAAAATTAAATAAATAAAAATTAACCAAAATCAATTGGAAAGAGGTCCCATAGCAGAGAATCTGGCTTCCCGTCACCCACCACTGGAACAGTCCATTCTCAGATATTTAGGCCCCGGCACCCAGGCAGAGGAGAGAGGTCCCGTAACAGAGAATCTGGCTTCATGTCAGCAGAGAATCAGTCTTCATATCATAGCAGAGAATCAGGCTTCACGTCACCCACCACTGCAACAGTCCATTTTCATAAATTTAGGCCCAGCACCCAGGCAGAGGAGAGAGGTCCCGTAACAGAGGATCTGGCTTCATGTCAGCAGAGAATTAGTCTGCATGTCATAGCAGAGAATCAGGCTTCACGTCAGCCACCAATGCAACAGTCCATTGTCAGATATTTAGGCCCAGCACCCAGGCAGAGGAGAGAGGTCCCGTAACAGACAATCTGGCTTCATGTCAGCAGAGAATCAGTCTTCATGTCATAGCAGAGAATCAGGCTTCACGTCACCCACCACTGTAAGAGTCCATTTTCATAAATTTAGGCCCAGCACCCAGGCAGAGGAGAGAGGTCCCGTAACAGACAATCTGGCTTCATGTCAGCAGAGAATCAGTCTTCATGTCATAGCAGAGAATCAGGCTTCACGTCACCCACCACTGTAAGAGTCCATTTTCATAAATTTAGGCCCAGCACCCAGGCAGAGGAGAGAGGTCCCGTAACAGACAATCTGGCTTCATGTCAGCAGAGAATCAGTCTTCATGTCATAGCAGAGAATCAGGCTTCACGTCACCCACCACTGCAACAGTCCATTTTCATAAATTTAGGCCCAGCACCCAGGCAGAGGAGAGAGGTCCCGTAACAGACAATCTGGCTTCATGTCAGCAGAGAATTAGTCTGCATGTCATAGCAGAGAATCAGGCTTCACGTCAGCCACCAATGCAACAGTCCATTGTCAGATATTTAGGCCCAGCACCCAGGCAGAGGAGAGAGGTCCCGTAACAGAGGATCTGGCTTCATGTCAGCAGAGAATCAGTCTTCATATCATAGCAGAGAATCAGGCTTCACGTCACCCACCACTGCAACAGTCCATTTTCATAAATTTAGGCCCAGCACCCAGGCAGAGGAGAGAGGTCCCGTAACAGAGGATCTGGTTTCATGTCAGCAGAGAATCAGTCTGCATGTCATAGCAGAGAATCAGGCTTCACGTCAGCCACCACTGCAACAGTCCATTGTCATAAATTTAGGCCCAGCACCCAGGCAGAGGAGAGAGGTCCCGTAACAGACAATCTGGCTTCATGTCAACAGAGAATTAGTCTGCATGTCATAGCAGAGAATCAGGCTTCACGTCAGCCACCAATGCAACAGTCCATTGTCAGATATTTAGGCTTAGCACCCAGGCAGAGGAGAGAGGTCCCGTAACAGAGGATCTGGCTTCATGTCAGCAGAGAATCAGTCTTCATATCATAGCAGAGAATCAGGCTTCACGTCACCCACCACTGCAACAGTCCATTTTCATAAATTTAGGCCCAGCACCCAGGCAGAGGAGAGAGGTCCCGTAACAGAGGATCTGGCTTCATGTCAGCAGAGAATCAGTCTTCATATCATAGCAGAGAATCAGGCTTCACGTCACCCACCACAGCAACAGTCCATTTTCATAAATTTAGGCCCAGCACCCAGGCAGAGGAGAGAGGTCCCGTAACAGAGGATCTGGCTTCATGTCAGCAGAGAATCAGTCTTCATATCATAGCAGAGAATCAGGCTTCACGTCACCCACCACTGCAACAGTCCATTTTCATAAATTTAGGCCCAGCACCCAGGCAGAGGAGAGAGGTCCCGTAACAGAGGATCTGGCTTCATGTCAGCAGAGAATCAGTCTTCATATCATAGCAGAGAATCAGGCTTCACGTCACCCACCACTGCAACAGTCCATTTTCATAAATTTAGGCCCAGCACCCAGGCAGAGGAGAGAGGTCCCGTAACAGAGGATCTGGCTTCATGTCAGCAGAGAATCAGTCTTCATATCATAGCAGAGAATCAGGCTTCACGTCACCCACCACTGCAACAGTCCATTTTCATAAATTTAGGCCCAGCACCCAGGCAGAGGAGAGAGGTCCCGTAACAGAGGATCTGGCTTCATGTCAGCAGAGAATCAGTCTGCATGTCATAGCAGAGAATCAGGCTTCACGTCAGCCACCAATGCAACAGTCCATTGTCAGATATTTAGGCCCAGCACCCAGGCAGAGGAGAGAGGTCCCGTAACAGAGGATCTGGCTTCATGTCAGCAGAGAATCAGTCTTCATATCATAGCAGAGAATCAGGCTTCATGTCACCCACCACTGCAACAGTCCATTTTCATAAATTTAGGCCCAGCACCCAGGCAGAGGAGAGAGGTCCCTTAACAGACAATCTGGCTTCATGTCAGCAGAGAATTAGTCTGCATGTCATAGCAGAGAATGAGGCTTCACGTCAGCCACCACTGCAACAGTCCATTGGCATATATTTAGGCCCAGCACACAGGCAGAGGAGAGAGGTCCCGTAACAGAGGATCTGGCTTCATGTCAGCAGAGAATCAGTCTGCATGTAATAGCAGAAAATCAGGCTTCACGTCAGCCACCACTGCAACAGTCCATTGTCAGATATTTAGGCCCAGCACCCAGGCAGAGGAGAGAGGTCCCGTAACAGAGAATCTGTCTTCATGTCAGCAGAGAATTAGTCTGCATGTCATAGCAGAGAATCAGGCTTCACGTCACCCAACATTGGAACAGTCCATTGGCATATATTTAGGCCCCGGCACCCAGACAGAGGAGAGGTTCATTCAACTTTGGGTAGCCTCGCAATATAATGGTAAAATGAAAATAAAAATAGGATTGAATGAGGAAGTGCCTGGAGTCCAATAATATATGGTTAAGGGGAGGTAGTTAATGTCTAATCTGGACAAGGGACGGACAGGTCCTGTGGGATCCATGCCTGGTTCATTTTTATGAACGTCAGCTTGTCCACATTGGCTGTAGACAGGCGGCTGCGTTTGTCTGTAATGACGCCCCCTGCCGTGCTGAATACACGTTCAGACAAAACGCTGGCCGCCGGGCAGGCCAGCACCTCCAAGGCATAAAAGGCTAGCTCTGGCCAGGTGGACAATTTAGAGACCCAGAAGTTGAATGGGGCCGAACCATCAGTCAGTACGTGGAGGGGTGTGCACACGTACTGTTCCACCATGTTAGTGAAATGTTGCCTCCTGCTAACACGTTGCGTATCAGGTGGTGGTGCAGTTAGCTGTGGCGTGTTGACAAAAGTTTTCCACATCTCTGCCATGCTAACCCTGCCCTCAGAGGAGCTGGCCGTGACACAGCTGCCTTGGCGACCTCTTGCTCCTCCTCTGCCTTGGCCTTGGGCTTCCAATTGTTCCCCTGTGACATTTGGGAATGCTCTCAGTAGCGCGTCTACCAACGTGCGCTTGTACTCGCGCATCTTCCTATCACGCTCCAGTGCAGGAAGTAAGGTGGGCACATTGTCTTTGTAGCGTGGATCCAGCAGGGTGGCAACCCAGTAGTCCGCACAGGTTAAAATGTGGGCAACTCTGCTGTCGTCGCGCAGGCACTGCAGCATGTAGTCGCTCATGTGTGCCAGGCTGCCCAGGGGTAAGGACAAGCTGTCCTCTGTGGGAGGCGTATCGTCATTGTCCTGCCTTTCCCCCCAGCCACGCACCAGTGATGGACCCGAGCTGCGTTGGGTGCCACCCCGCTGTGACCATGCTTCATCCTCATCCTCCTCCACCTCCTCCTCATCCTCGTCCTCCTCGTCCTCCAGTAGTGGGCCCTGGCTGGCCACATTTGTACCTGGCCTCTGCTGTTGCCAAAAACCTCCCTCTGAGTCACTTCGAAGAGACAGGCCTGAAAGTGCTAAAAATGACCCCTCTTCCTCCTCCTCCTCCTCCTCCTCCTGGGCCACCTCCTCTTCCATCATCGCCCTAAGTGTTTTCTCAAGGAGACATAGAAGTGGTATTGTAACGCTGATAACGGTGTCATCGCCACTGGCCATGTTGGTGGAGTACTCGAAACAGCGCAACAGGGCACACAGGTCTCGCATGGAGGCCCAGTCATTGGTGGTGAAGTGGTGCTGTTCTGTAGTGCGACTGACCCGTGCGTGCTGCAGCTGAAACTCCACTATGGCCTGCTGCTGCTCGCACAGTCTGTCCAGCATGTGCAAGGTGGAGTTCCACCTGGTGGGCACGTCGCATATGAGGCGGTGAGCGGGAAGGCCGAAGTTACGCTGTAGCGCAGACAGGCGAGCAGCAGCAGGATGTGAACGCCGGAAGCGCGAACAGACGGCCCGCACTTTATGCAGCAGCTCTGACATGTCGGGGTAGTTGTGAATGAACTTCTGCACCACCAAATTCAGCACATGCGCCAAGCAAGGGATGTGCGTCAAATTGGCTAGTCCCAGAGCTGCAACGAGATTTCGCCCATTATCACACACCACCAGGCCGGGCTTGAGGCTCACTGGCAGCAACCACTCGTCGGTCTGTTGTTCTATACCACGCCACAACTCCTGTGCGGTGTGGGGCCTGTCCCCCAAACATATGAGTTTCAGAATGGCCTGCTGACGTTTACCCCGGGCTGTGCTGAAGTTGGTGGTGAAGGTGTGTGGCTGACTGGATGAGCAGGTGGAAGAAGAGGAGGAGGAAGCCGAGAATGGAGGAGGTGGCAACAGGAGGCAAAGAATGTTGCCCTGCGATCCTTGGCGGCGGAAGGACGTGCGCTAAACAGCTCTCCGCCTGGGGCCCAGCTGCCACTACATTTACCCAGTGTGCAGTTAGGGAGATATAGCGTCCCTGGCCGTGCTTACTGGTCCACGTATCTGTGGTTAGGTGGACCTTGCTACAGATGGCGTTGCGCAGTGCACACTTGATTTTATCGGATACTTGGTTGTGCAGGGAAGGCACGGCTCTCTTGGAGAAGTAGTGGCGGCTGGGAACAACATACTGTGGGACAGCAAGCGACATGAGCTGTTTGAAGCTGTCTGTGTATACCAGCCTAAATGACAGCATTTCATAGGCCAGTAGTTTAGAAATGCTGGCATTCAGGGCCAGGGATCGAGGGTGGCTAGGTGGGAATTTACTCTTTCTCTCAAATGTTTGTGAGATGGAGAGTTGAACGCTGCCGTGTGACATGGTTGAGACGCTTGGTGACGGAGGTGGTGGTGGTGTTGGTGGTACATCCCCTGTTTGCTGGGCGGCAGGTGCCAACGTTCCTCCAGAGGCAGAGGAAGAGGCCAAGGCGGCAGCAGCAGAAGAGGTAGCAGGGGGAGCCTGAGTGACTTCCTTGGTTTTAAGGTGTTTACTCCACTGCAGTTCATGCTTTGCATGCAGGTGCCTGGTCATGCAGGTTGTGCTCAGGTTCAGAACGTTAATGCCTCGCTTCAGGCTCTGATGGCACAGCGTGCAAACCACTCGGGTCTTGTCGTCAGCACATTGTTTGAAGAAGTGCCATGCCAGGGAACTCCTTGAAGCTGCCTTTGGGGTGCTCGGTCCCAGATGGCGGCGGTCAGTAGCAGGCGGAGTCTCTTGGCGGCGGGTGTTCTGCTTTTGCCCACTGCTCCCTCTTTTGCTATGCTGTTGGCTCGGTCTCACCACTGCCTCTTCCTCCGAACTGTGAAAGTCAGTGGCACGACCTTCATTCCATGTGGGGTCTAGGACCTCATCGTCCCCTGCATCGTCTTCCACCCAGTCTTGATCCCTGACCTCCTGTTCAGTCTGCACACTGCAGAAAGACGCAGCAGTTGGCACCTGTGTTTCGTCATCATCAGAGACATGCTGAGGTGGTATTCCCATGTCCTCATCATCAGGAAACATAAGTGGTTGTGCGTCAGTGCATTCTATGTCTTTCACCGCTGGGGAAGGGCTAGGTGATGCCCTTGGGAAACCCTGCCAGCGGAGTCTTCAAACAGCATAAGAGACTGCTGCATAACTTGAGGCTGAGACAGTTTCCCTGGTATGCATGGGGGTGATGTGACAGACTGATGGGGTTGGTTTTCAGGCGCCATCTGTGCGCTTTCTGCAGAAGACTGGGTGGGAGATAATGTGAACGTGCTGGATCCACTGTCGGCCACCCAATTGACTAATGCCTGTACCTGCTCAGGCCTTACCATCCTTAGAACGGCATTGGGCCCCACCATATATCGCTGTAAATTCTGGCGGCTACTGGGACCTGAGGTAGTTGGTACACTAGGACGTGTGGATGTGGCAGAACGGCCACGTCCTCTCCCAGCACCAGAGGGTCCACTAACACCACCACGACCATGTCCACATCCGCGTCCCTTACTAGATGTTTTCCTCATTGTTATGGTTCACCACAACAACAAAAATATTATTTGGCCCAATGTATTGTATTCAAATTCAGCGGGATATAAATTTGAGGCCTAGTATTTAGGCGCTGGGTGACCGGTATGGATTTAGTGACAGAATTAGACTTGGAAATGCACAGTAGCGTGTGTGTGAAGTTATTCTGAATGACCCTATGTGCACCTTGAATATTATATACCCTTTTAGGGATAGATTTCAAATAGCTCTGATATAGCAGAAACCACTAAATTATGAAATTGCTAAATTGGGAATTGTATTTCAACCCAGAACAAAAAATGTGCTTTGACGGACTCTAAATAACTTGCCCAGCCACAACAGTACAGCGGTAACGACAGATGTAGCGGGATATAAATTTGAGGTCTAGTATTTAGGCGCTGGGTGACCGGTATGGATTTAGTGACAGAATTAGACTTGGAAATGCACAGTAGCGTGTGTGTGAAGTTATTCTGAATGACCCTATGTGCACCTTGAATATTATATACCTTTTTAGGGATAGATTTCAAATAGCTCTGATGTAGCAGAAACCACTAAATTATGAAATTGCTAAATTGGGAATTGTATTTCAACCCAGAACAAAAAATGTGCTTTGACGGACACTAAATAACTTGCCCATCCACAACAGGACAGCGGTAACGACAGATTTAGCGGGATATAAATTTGAGGCCTACTTTTTAGGCGCTGGGTGACCGGTATGGATTTAGTGACAGAATTAGACTTGGAAATGCACAGTAGCGTGTGTGTGAAGTTATTCTGAATGACCCTATGTGCACCTTGAATATTATATACCCTTTTAGGGATAGATTTCAAATAGCTCTGATATAGCAGAAACCACTAAATTATGAAATTGCTAAATTGGGAATTGTATTTCAACCCAGAACAAAAAATGTGCTTTGGCGGACACTAAATAACTTGCCCATCCACAACAGGACAGCGGTAACGACAGATTTAGCGGGATATAAATTTGAGGCCTACTATTTAGGCGCTGGGTGACCGGTATGGATTTAGTGACAGAATTAGACTTGGAAATGCACAGTAGCGTGTGTGTGAAGTTATTCTGAATGACCCTATGTGCACCTTGAATATTATATACCCTTTTAGGGATAGATTTCAAATAGCTCTGATATAGCAGAAACCACTAAATTATGAAATTGCTAAATTGGGAATTGTATTTCAACACAGAACAAAAAATGTGCTTTGACGGACACTAAATAACTTGCCCATCCACAACAAGACAGCGGTAACGACAGATTTAGCGGGATATAAATTTGAGGCCTACTATTTAGGCGCTGGGTGACCGGTATGGATTTAGTGACAGAATTAGACTTGGAAATGCACAGTAGCGTGTGTGTGAAGTTATTCTGAATGACCCTATGTGCACCTTGAATATTATATACCCTTTTAGGGATAGATTTCAAATAGCTCTGATATAGCAGAAACCACTAAATTATGAAATTGCTAAATTGGGAATTGTATTTCAACCCTGAACAAAAAATGTGCTTTGACGGACACTAAATAACTTGCCCAGCCACAACAGTACAGCGGTAACGACAGATTTAGCGGGATATAAATTTGAGGCCTAGTATTTAGGCGCTGGGTGACCGGTATGGATTTAGTGACAGAATTAGACTTGGAAATGCACAGTAGCGTGTGTGTGAAGTTATTCTGAATGACCCTATGTGCACCTTGAATATTATATACCCTTTTAGGGATAGATTTCAAATAGCTCTGATATAGCAGAAACCACTAAATTATGAAATTGCTAAATTGGGAATTGTATTTCAACCCAGAACAAAAAATGTGCTTTGACGGACACTAAATAACTTGCCCATCCACAACAGGACAGCGGTAACGACAGATTTAGCGGGATATAAATTTGAGGCCTACTATTTAGGCGCTGGGTGACCGGTATGGATTTAGTGACAGAATTAGACTTGGAAATGCACAGTAGCGTGTGTGTGAAGTTATTCTGAATGACCCTATGTGCACCTTGAATATTATATACCCTTTTAGGGATAGATTTCAAATAGCTCTGATATAGCAGAAACCACTAAATTATGAAATTGCTAAATTGGGAATTGTATTTCAACACAGAACAAAAAATGTGCTTTGACGGACACTAAATAACTTGCCCATCCACAACAAGACAGCGGTAACGACAGATTTAGCGGGATATAAATTTGAGGCCTACTATTTAGGCGCTGGGTGACCGGTATGGATTTAGTGACAGAATTAGACTTGGAAATGCACAGTAGCGTGTGTGTGAAGTTATTCTGAATGACCCTATGTGCACCTTGAATATTATATACCCTTTTAGGGATAGATTTCAAATAGCTCTGATATAGCAGAAACCACTAAATTATGAAATTGCTAAATTGGGAATTGTATTTCAACCCTGAACAAAAAATGTGCTTTGACGGACACTAAATAACTTGCCCAGCCACAACAGTACAGCGGTAACGACAGATTTAGCGGGATATAAATTTGAGGCCTAGTATTTAGGCGCTGGGTGACCGGTATGGATTTAGTGACAGAATTAGACTTGGAAATGCACAGTAGCGTGTGTGTGAAGTTATTCTGAATGACCCTATGTGCACCTTGAATATTATATACCCTTTTAGGGATAGATTTCAAATAGCTCTGATATAGCAGAAACCACTAAATTATGAAATTGCTAAATTGGGAATTGTATTTCAACCCTGAACAAAAAATGTGCTTTGACGGACACTAAATAACTTGCCCAGCCACAACAGTACAGCGGTAACGACAGATGTAGCGGGATAAAAATTTGAGGCCTAGTATTTAGGCGCTGGGTGACCGGTATGGATTTAGTGACAGAATTAGACTGGGATATGGCCAAAAAATAACCACACTATTGCTGGTTAAATGCACTTGGTGTGACAGCTTGACCAACCACACTACTGAGGGTTAAATGCACTTGGTGACGGGCGCAGCTTGCCCCTGATGTAGTATATGGCCAAAAAATGAACAGACTATTGCTGGTTAAATGCACTTGGTGTGACAACTTCACCCTGATGTAGGCTTTAGCCAAAAAACAACCACACCATTGAGGGTTAAATGCACTTGGTGACAGGCGCAGCTTGCCCCTGATGTAGTATATGGCCAAAAAATGAACAGACTATTGCTGGTTAAATGCACTTGGTGTGACAGCTTGACCAACCACACTACTGAGGGTTAAATGCACTTGGTGACGGGCGCAGCTTGCCCCTGATGTAGTATATGGCCAAAAAATGAACAGACTATTGCTGGTTAAATGCACTTGGTGTGACAGCTTGACCAACCACACTACTGAGGGTTAAATGCACTTGGTGACGGGCGCAGCTTGCCCCTGATGTAGTATATGGCCAAAAAATGAACAGACTATTGCTGGTTAAATGCACTTGGTGACGGGCGCAGCTTGCCCCTGATTTAGTATATAGCCAAAAAATGAACAGACTATTGCTGGTTAAATGCACTTGGTGTGACAGCTTCACCCTGATGTAGGCTTTAGCCAAAAAACAACCACACCATTGAGGGTTAAATGCACTTGGTGACAGGCGCAGCTTGCCCCTGATGTAGTATATGGCCAAAAAATGAACAGACTATTGCTGGTTAAATGCACTTGGTGTGACAGCTTCACCCTGATGTAGGCTTTAGCCAAAAAACAACCACACCATTGAGGGTTAAATGCACTTGGTGACAGGCGCAGCTTGCCCCTGATGTAGTATATGGCCAAAAAATAAACAGACTATTGCTGGTTAAATGCACTTGGTGTGACAGCTTCACCCTGATGTAGGCTTTAGCCAAAAAACAACCACACCATTGAGGGTTAAATGCACTTGGTTGCAGCTTGGATGCACTTGGTCGCAGCACCGCACAAGACACAAAATGGCCGCCGATCACCCCAGAAAAAAGTGACTGACAAACGGTCTGGGCAGCCTAAAAACAGTGAGCATTTGAATTTCAGCAGCTCAATGATGCACAGCTGCAGATCGATCGATTAATCAAGTCCTTTGGAGGAGTTAATCTGCCTAATCTCGCCCTACTGTCGCAGCCGCAACCTCTCCCTACGCTAATCAGAGCAGAGTGACGGGCGGCGCTATGTGACTCCAGCTTAAATAGAGGCTGGGTCACATGGTGCTCTGGCCAATCACAGCCATGCCAATAGTAGGCATGGCTGTGACGGCCTCTTGGGGCAAGTAGTATGACGCTTGTTGATTGGCTGCTTTGCAGCCTTTCAAAAAGCGCCAAGAAAGCGTCACAAAAGCGCCAAGAAAGCGACGAACACCGAACCCGAACCCAGACTTTTACGAAAATGTCCGGGTTCGGGTCCGTGTCACGGACACCCCAAAATTCGGTACGAACCCGAACTATACAGTTCGAGTTCGCTCATCCCTAGTCATTATCCATCTGCACTGTAAAGCGCTGTCCAATGAGTTCTGAAGCATTTGGCTGAATATGAGCAGATAATATTGCCCGAAACACTTCAGAATTCATCCTGCTGCTTTTGTCAGCAGTCACATCATCAATAAATATAAGAGAACCAGTTCCATTGGCAGCCATACATGCCCACACCATGACACTACCACCACCATGCTTCACTGATGAGGTGGTATGCTTATAATCATGAGCAGTTACTTTCCTTCTCCATACTCTTCTCTTCCCATCACTCTGGTACAAGTTGATCTTGGTCTCATCTGTCTATAGGATTTTTTAGATGTCGTTTGGCAAACTCAAATTTTGCCTTCCTGTTTTTGAGGCTCACCAATGGTTTACATCTTGTGGTGAACCCTCTGTATTCACTCTGGTGAAGTCTTCTCTTGATTGTTGACTTTGACACACATACACCGACCTCCTGGAGAGTGTTCTTGATCTGGCTAACTGTTGTGAAGGGTGTTTTCTTCTCCAGGGAAAGAATTCTTCGGTCATCCACCACAGTTGTTTTCTGTGGTCTTCCGGGTCTTTTGGTGTTGCAGAGCTCACCGATGCGTTCCTTCTTTTTAAGAATGTTCCAAACAGTTGTTTTGGCCACGCCTAATGTTTCTGCTATCTCTCTGATGGGTTTGTTTTGTTTTTTTCAGCCCAATGATGACTTGCTTCACTGATAGTGACAGCATTTTGGATCTCATCGTGAGAGCTGAAAGCAACAGATTACAAATGCAAATAACACACTTGAAATGAACTCTGGACCTTTTATCTGCTCATTGTAATTGGGATAATGAGGAAATAACACACACCTGGCCATGTAACAGCTGAGAAGTCAATTGTCCCATTACTTTTGGTCCCTTAACAAGTGGGAGGCACATATGCAAACTGTTGTTATTCCTACACCGTTCACCTGATTTGGATGTAAATACCCTCAAATTAAAGCTGACAGTCTGCAGTTAAAGCACATCTAGTTTTATTTCAAATGCATTGTGGTGGTGTATAGAACCAAAAATGTTAGAATTGTGTCAATGTCCCAATATTTATGGACCTGACTGTATATCTAGGCAGGTGGGAACGTGAGATTGTTACTGGAGAGCCATTCAGGGAAGAAGGGTCGATATGGATTAGATACATTGATGACGTGTTCATTCTCTGGAAGGAGGACAGTGACACGTTTTCTTCTTTTGTGTAACTTAATGTTAACAATTGAGGCCTTTTACTCACATATGAGACCCATCCATCGAGCATTACATTTTTGGATCTGACCATCTATAGGAGAGAGGATGGTACTCTTGGCATGAAATTATTCCAAAAAAAAGACAGCCACCAACAGTCTTTTGGGTTGGAACAGTTGTCATCCAGCACCCCTGAGACGTGGCATCCCCAAGGGTCAGTATTTGAGACTAAGACGCAACTGTTCGACCCTACGGGACTTTCAGAAGGTGGCCGCGGATTAACGAAGAGGTTTATATCTCAGGGATACCCTTATAAAGTTCTTAAACGGGCATATCAATATGCCCTGAGTCAGGAGAGAGTATCCTTATTAAACCCGCGTGTAAGGGATAAACCATCGGAACAAATTCGCATCATTGGCAACTTTGACAATTCCCATGAGACTGTGAGGGGAGTGCTGTAGGGATTTTGGAGTATCTTAAGTGCTGATCTGGATCTTGGACATCTGGTTGGACAGAGACTTATCATTACATATCGACAAGGGCACAATATTAGTGATCGCCTTGTGCATAGTTTCTTCCAACCAGCTGTGGCCACAAACAACTGGTTACAGAACCCGCTAAAAGGCACTTTCATTAACTGTAAGACCTTGGGACTGATGTACCTTGCTACCTGTATATGTGGTATGCAATATGTAGGCAAGACGCTGAGAGTGTTCAGGTGACGTATAGGGGAGCACCTTGGAGATATATCCGCAAAAAAACAGATACTCCTATTGCGCGTCATATGTCTGAATGCCATCTGGATGGTACAGCCTCCATAAGCTTCTCGTATAGCTGTTTTTTGTGATGCCTTAGTCACCTTGGTCTGGTGATGGCCAGACAACGGATGGCTAGTGATCCAGCCCATGAATTCTTTAGGGCTGTTTGGTAAATCTTTGGAGTGCTCTTGCATAAACTTAACTTCTATTGGATGTTTATTATACATTGGGATGTGGAGCGATGACTGGGTGCATGGGGTTATACCACATTTGTATAGTGATTGAGGCGGACACTTATATACGTATCTAAAAAAGATTAGAGTGATATAGAGTGTTATACATCTCCTGCTCTTGTGGTTTATGCATGTCCCTAATCAAAATTTGATGTATATATATCGTTTCTAATGCAAATACACTGCCTTTATGGCTAGTCTAGTATTGAGATTGCCGACTTGTCAGGGGTCATAGGAGTACAGTTTATTAATTTCTCTTTTTTTTTTACATGCCTGTTTTTTTATTGCCCCCATTGCTTTGGATCACCTTACAGATAATATAATTCGCCGCATAATTCCTGCAATATATAGGTTTGATACCTACATACATAATACCGGCCTCCATGACGGGCAGCTGACTACAGCCAGTGCCAGCAGACGAAATTGAGCTAAACTAGACAGCGTCAGTCAGTCAGTGGTGTAAGAGAGCAGGGGAGCTGGATAATTAGGCACCTACTAGTTGATGTGTTGAAAACCACTAGGTATACCCTAGCCCGCTACCATTGATTCTCATTAGTGATACTATACTGGAGCTACACATTGCTGATATACAGTGTGGTCTGAGCTATTGTTCGGGGTTGCGCCCAGAAACAGGTACAGGAGCGAATGCGGTTATGCACAGACACATGTATTCAGCCCGATAGTGAAATTACACTGTGATAGCTCTTAGGTATAATATTGGATTAGTATTTATCCTTGTGTAAGTTTCCCCCATTTTAAGCGTCCCTTTAAATACTGTGATTTGGCAATTGGTGGTGATGTAATTGTGAATATCTATCAGTAATTACGGTGATACCTCCATACTCTCGTGGCCTAAAATAAAAAATGCCTAGGCTCCAACAGGGAATTTCAGAGAATTTCCCTTTAAGACACATAAAAAAAATCCCCTGATTAAGATACATATTTTTGGTTGGAATTGTTGTCATTGATCCCCCTCTAGTATGTCACTGTCCATGTTGTGGGACTATTTGTACACTTCCACTAAGTATTTGGTGGCTGCAAATATGAGCTGAAGGTTTGTCAGGTTCGCCTGCTAATAAAGTGAATGGGGTCTGCCGCGAACTTGCGGTTCGCGAACATTTGATCGTGTTTGCGCGATTGCGTTCGCGAACCGTCCCGGACGATGTTTGTCCATCACTAGTAGTCCACTGGCCTGCAGTAAAATTGATATCCACTGACAGTCTAATATACTGCCAGCCACATAATCACTTGATGCTTTCATTCCGGTGAATGCCTAATGTTTGGGGCTTTTACTCCACTGACCTGCAGTAAAATTGATATCCAATGACAGTCTAATATACCTCCAGCCACATAATCACTTGATGTTTTCTGTCCGGTGAATGAATAATTTTTGGGGCCTATATTCCACTGGCCTGCAGTAAAATTGATATCCAATGACCGTCTAATATACCTCCAGCCACATAATCACTTGTTCTTTTCTGTACATTGAATGAATAATTTTTGGGGCCTGTACTCCACTGGCCTGCAGTAAAATCGATATCCTTTGACCGTCTAATATACCTCCAGCCACATAATCATTTGATCTTTTCTGTACGGTGAATGCATAATTTTTGGGGCCTGTAATCTAACTGTCCAACAGTAAAATTGTTATTCGGTGACCGCCTAATGTACCTCCAGCAACATTATCAATAGTTTTTTTCTGTACGGTGAATGAATAATTTTTGGGGCCTGTAGTCCACTGGCCTGCAGTAAAATTGATATCCATTGACCATCTAATATACATCCAGCCACATAATAACTTGATGTTTTATATCCGATGAATGCCTAATATTTGGGGTCTGTATTCCCGTGGTCTAAAATACCATTTTTCTAGGCTCCAGCACGGCACATTTTTGACATTTTCCCTTTAAGACGCATAAAAATGGCCCCTGATTAAAATACCGTATTTTTCGCCGTATAAGACGCACTTTTTCTTCCCCCAAAATGGGGGAGAAATGCCCCTGCGTCTTATACGGCGAATGCAGTCAGTTTTACATCGCTGGCAGCGATGTAAAGAGAGCGAGGACTCGGGGAGGGACTGGGAGGAGGAGCTGGGGCCGGCAATAGCGGCGGGGCGGTGCAGTCACTGTACTAAAGGCCCGCCCCGCCGCTCCGGTGTACTAATAAAATATGGCATATTCAATGAATGGTTATTAAATATGCCCCTTTATGCTTAATAGTACCTTAAATCCTTAGCGCTTCAGTAGTATGCAGGCTGGGCGGGCGGCAGCGTAACTCCCTGATGTCACGTGCCTGCGCCGCCTACTTTATGAATGAAGCAGGCGGCGCAGGCAAGTGACGTCAGTGAGTGACGCGCCGCGCCGCGCCGGCTGCCCGGCCTGCCGGCATTGTACTGAAGCGCTTCGGATTTAAGGTACTTTTAGGAATAAAGAGGCATATTTAAAAACTATTAATTGAATAAGACATATGATATTAGTATACAGGAGCGGCGGGGGATCTGTGGATGGCACAGTTATGGGCTGGGAGGGTCTGTGAATGACACATGTATAACAGTGCCATCCACAGATCCCCCCCTGTAACAGTGCCAGCCACAGATCCCCCTGTAACAGTGAAAGCCACAGATCCCCCTGTAACAGTGAAAGCCACAGATCCCCCCATAACAGTGTCTGTCATCCACAGTTCCCCCCTAACAGTGTCCGTCATCCACAGTTCCCCCCTAACAGTGTCCGTCATCCACAGTTCCCCCCTAACAGTGTCCGTCATCCACAGTTCCCCCCTAACAGTGTCCGTCATCCACAGTTCCCCCCATAACAGTGTCCGTCATCCACAGTTCCCCCCATAACAGTGTCCGTCATCCACAGTTCCCCCCATAACAGTGTCCGTCATCCACAGATCCCCCCATAAGTGTCCGTCATCCACAGATCCCCCCATAACAGTGTCCGTCATCTACAGATCCCCCCATAACAGTGTCCGTCATCCACAGATCCCCCCATAACAGTGTCCGTCATCCACAGATCCCCAGTAATAGTGCCATCCACAGACCACCTAGTTCCAAACCCACAGCACACCTTTTGGTTAAAAATATTTTTTTTCTTATTTTCCTCCCCAAAAACCTAGGTGCGTCTTATACGCCGGTGCGTCTTATACGGCGAAAAATACATATTTTTGTGGGAATTTTTGCCATTGATCCCCCTCTGGTGTGTCACTCTCCATGTTGTGGGACAATTTGTACACTTCTAGTAAGTATTTGGTGGCTACAAATATGACCTGAAGGTTTTTCAGGTTCACCTGCCATTAGAGTAAATGGGGCCCGCCGCAAACTTGCACTTCGCGAACATTTGATCGCGTTAGCGCGATCACGTTCACGAATCATCCTGGCCGATGTTCATCCATCACTACCTGATACCAGAGCCCCCAGCGGAAATTACAGTCCAATGGCGTACCCAGGGAAAATAAAGCCAGAGCCACAGTACTGTAGTTTGCAGTGACCAGACCAAAGAGGGAACATAGAGGGAAACACAGACTATCAGCTATTACAGAATGTATCCACAAAACCTTTGCCACACCATTGGACTGTTCCAGTAGAGGGGTTAATAATAGTAATCAGGCGCTGTCATTGTTGCAAATAACAAAGAGTGCTTAAAAACTTATTTTATAGTTACGGTTACTATAGGTATGCCATTGCTGTTATATTCTTCCAGCTGTTTGCTGGAAAGAGTTAATTGCAACTGCTATCGAAGTTAACTTAAGGACAACCCCAAACACATTAAATGCTGTAATATTTCCAATTGCTCTATTATAATTTACAAAAGAAGAAAACACTACAAAGCATGCTATTTAAAAAATATATATATTTTAAGGCTGTAATCAGGGCTTGTTTTAGACCAGGGTGGCCCTGGGCAAATTTTTGAGTGGGGCCCCAAATGAAATATTGCGCAAACAACACAATCATATTGTTTGCAGTGGGGGAGATGTGGCCGAGGGTGGTAGCATGGAGGCTCAGGGAAGTGAAGTCAGTAGCTGGATTACATTTAGAAAGTAGGGTTGAGGGAATAGTGCCAGGGAGGCTAGCTCTAATCTGACACACTTCAACAAATTTGCAAGGTTGGCAGATGTTAGTTCAGGGATGGCACTACTGCAGCGAGACACTTTCATTTGCCAGCCAGGGGAATGTCAGCTCCAGTAAGCAAGGGACCAGGAGAGCAGGGCAGGCTAGACAGGTGCTGGTAGTGGGAGACTCTATCATCAGGGGTACAGATAGGGATTGGTTGATAGATTACTGGGAGGGGCTGGAGAAGATCCAGCAGTCATGGTCCACATTGGAACCAATGACAGAGTTAGAGGTAGTAGAAGAGTCCTTAAAAATGATTTTAGGGATTTAGGTTGCAAGCTTAGGGCAAGGATCTCAAATGTAGTATTTTATGAAATGCTACCTGTCCCACGAGCCACACAAGAAAGGCAGCAGGAGGTTAGGAAGGTAAACAAGTGGCTTAAGAGCTGGTGCAGGAAGAAGGGATTTGGGTTCCTGGGTTGAATTCTCTCTCAGAGACAGGCTCTATTGTAGGGATAGGCTCCACCACAATGGTGAAGGGCAGCTCTTTTGGGGGAGAAGATGGCTAAAAGGTTGAAGGAGTTTTTAAACTAGTGACTGGGGGAGGGTAATTATATTATAGAAGGGGGAAAAAGTGCAGATAGAGACCTAGGGCAAGATAATGGAACTGGGGGAAGAATGGAGGGAGGGACTAGAACAGTTCATAAGGAAAGGCGTAGGGCAAAAACATATACAAAAACCTCTTAATTGTATGTACACTAATGCCAGAAGCCTGTACACCCGATCCGCAGCACAGGCCCAGCTGTCACTGATAGCCGGGCCCCTACTGCATCCGCCAGCATTGGTGTGTGCAGTGATGCCGGCGGATTAACCCTTTCATGAGCGGAGGTCAGTGCTGACCGCGGCACGTGCAGGGTTTACAGAGGGAGGGGGCTCCCTCTGACTCCATTGCCCCCACACGCTGCGTTGGCAGGGGGTCAATGATTGCCATGGCAGCCCCGATGCCTTACACAGGCATCACAGCTGCCAGCCTACGGAAGCCCAGAAGATCCAGCCTGAGCGCTGGGTCTCCCAGGCAACTGTCAGCATCTCACTGACAGTTCAATTGAGTACAATGCAGAATGTATTGTACTGAATTGAAACATGGCTCAAACCCTCAAAAGATGAAGTCCTACAGTGGAACAAATATAAAAAGTTAAATAATGTGAAAAAAAGTTTTTTATAATAAAAAAATTTAAGTTTCAAGTAAAACAAAGCGTTCTTTTCCCAAAATAAAGTAAAAAAAATAGGGTAAAAAAGAAAAATAGACATATTACATATCGCCGCATCTGTATAGACCGGCTCTATAAAAATATCACATGATCTAATCCCTCAGGTGAACACTGTCCCCCAATTTTTTTTTTACCTTACATCACTAAAAGTGCAACACCAAGCGATCAAAAAGGCGTATGCCCCCCAAAATAGTACCAATCTAACCGTAATCTCATTCCGAAAAAAATGAGAACCACCCTAAAATAATCGCCCAAACTATGAAGACACAAAAACATGACTTTAAAAAAAAAAATATTAGTGTATAAAACTTTAATAAATGAAGAAAGTTGACATATTAGGTATTTTCACGTCCGTTACAACCTGCTCTATAACAATTTCACATGAATTAACCCCTCAGGTCAACACCGTAAAAATAATAATAATAATACTGTGTAAAAAAAGCCATTTTTTGTCACCTTACATCACAAAAAGTGCAATACCAAGCGATCAAAAAGTCATATGCACCCCAAAATCATACAAATAAAACCGTAATCTCCTTCCACAAAAAATTTGATCCTACCTAAGACAATCGTCCAAAAAATAAAAAAACTATGGCTCTCAGAATATGGAGACACTAAAACATGATTTTTTTTGTTTAAAAAATGCTGTTATTGGGTAAAACTTTTATAAATAAAAAATATATACGTATTAGTTTTCGCTGCATCCGTAATAACCTGCTGTATAAAAATATCACATGACCTAACCCCTCAGGTGAACACCGTAAAAAATAAAAAATTACACCGTAAAAACGGTGTAAAAAAAGCTATTTTTTGTCACCTTACATCACAAAAAGTGTAATACCAAGCGATCAAAAAGTCAAACACCCCTTAAAATTATACCAATGTATCCGTCATCTCATCCCACAAAAAATGAGACCCTACCTAAGACAATCACCCAAAAAATTTGAAAAAACTATGGCTCTCAGAATATGTATACACTGATTTTCTTTGTTTCAAAAATGCTGTTATTGTGTAAAACTTTAATAAATAAATAAAAAGTATACATATTATGCATCTCCGCATCCATAATCGCCTGCTGTATAAAAATATCACATGACCTAACCCCTCAAGTGAACACTGTTAAAAAAATATATATAATAAAAAATGCTTTATTATGTAAAACTGAAACAAACATATTTGGTATTGTTGCGTCCATAACAACCTACTCTATAAAAATACCACATGATCTAACCTGTCAGATGAACATTGTAAATAACAAAAAAAAATGGTGCCAGAACAGCTATTTTTTTGTTACCTTGCCTCACAAAAAGTGTAATATATAGCAACCAAAAATCATATGTACCCACAAAACTGCCACCTTATCCCGTAGTTTCCAAAATGGGGTAACTTTTTGGAGTTTCTACTTCAAATGTTACATGGACTTCCAAAAACCATATGGTATTCCTTTCCTTCTGTGCCCTACCGTGTGCCCATACCGCAGAATCCACAGAATCAGGGCAATAAATATTGAGTTTTGTTTGGCTGTTAACCCTTGCTTCGTTACTGGAAAAAATGGAGTAAAATTGAAAATCTGCCAAAAAAGTGAAATTCTGAAATTTTACCCTCATTTTCCTTTAATTCTTGTGTTCCTAAAGGGTAAAAAAAAGTTTGTAAAATCAGTTTTGAATACCTTCTTTAGTTTCTAAAATGGGGTAATTTTTGGGTGGTTTCTATTATGCAAGATTTGCTTCTAAACTTCTAAGCCTTCTAACGTCCCCCCAAAAAATAAAAATATAGCATTCACAAAATGATTCAAGCATGAAGAAGACATATCAGGAATGTAAAGTAATAACTATTTTTGGAGGTATTACTGTCTGGTATAAAAGTAGAGAAATTGAAATTTGCAAATTTGCTAATTTTTCAATTTTTTTTGTAAATTTGGTATTATTTTATAAATAAAAATGAAATTTTTTTACGCAATTTTACCACTGTCATGAAGTACAATATGTGGTGAGAAAACAATCTCAAAATGGCCTGGATAAGTAAAAGTGTTTTAAAGTTATTACCACATAAAGTGACACATGTCAGATTTGCTAAAAAATGGCCTGGTCCTGAAGGTAAAAACTAGCTTGGTATTGAAGGGGTTAAGCACATAGCCAAGACAACACAGGACAGGTGTGTTAGGAACAACTTTGTAAATTTTTTTGAGTGGCCCAGCCAGCCCCCTGACTTGAACCCAATCGAATATCTCTGGAGAGACATGAAAATGGCTGTTCACCAACGGTCCCCATCCAACCTGCAGAAAAGAATGGCAAGAAATCCCTAAATCCAGGTGTGTAAACCATGCTGCGTCATACCGAAGAAGACTGGAGTCTGTATTTGCTGCCAAAGGTGCTTCAAATAAATACTGGTCTGAATACTTATGCAATATTTAGTTTTTGTTTCCCCTTTTCAATAAATTAGCAAAGGTTTTAAATATTCAGTTTTTTCTTTGTCATTATGGGGTATTGAGTGCAGAATAATGAGTAAAATGTGAACTTTTATTTTTATTTTAGCACAAGGCTGCCAGAATATAACAAAATGTGAAAAAAGTGAAAGGGTCTGAAGACTTTCCAAATGTACTGCATTTTTATGATCAATATAAATAAGGCATATACATATAAAATGCTTTAATAGTTTAAGTTTGGCTTTTTCCCTGTTTGCCATCAATAGCTATAACTTCTATCATGAAGCCGACAGGTTAAAATTAAACGCCAGAAACATGCACATGGAAAGTTAAATAATAGGGATTATCTTTAAGGACCCAGCAACTCCAGGTGGGAAAAATCTCATGCTAAGAGGCACGAACGGAAAATGTTTCTTCTGCCAAAATATTTTTGTATAACTATGATTAAGAAGAATAATCAGCAAAATATCAAAGAGAAACTAGATAAAGTTATTTCAATGAGAAAGTAATAGCCTTGTATATATAGACATAGAAATGAAAAGTAAATAGTAGCACTTCAAATGGATAATTCAGAACGTCAAAGCAATTCTCAGTAAAAAGTGTTATAAAACGATGGATAACATGGCACTCCCAAATTTTAGTGGTGCACAGATACTTGTGTTACAAGTTATGGATTCGGCATGCAGTAGAGGTGCATCTCAATAAATTAGAATAGCACTGTGAAGTTAATTTATTTTAGTAATTCAATTCAAAAAGTGGAATGTATATATTATATAGATTCACTACACACAGAGTAATATTTTAAGTGTTTATTTATTTTAATGTTGATGACTATGGCTTACAGCTAATTAAAACCCAAAAGTCAATCTTTCAAATTTAAAATATTATATAAGAGCAATTTAAAAAATGTTAGCCTCCTGAAAACTATGTACAGTATATGCACTCAGTACTTGGTCGGTTCTCCTCTTACATGAATTACTGCGGCAATGCAGCGTGGTATGGAGGCAGTCAACCTGTGGCACTGCTGAGGTGTTATGGAAGCCCAGGTTGCTATGATAGCGGCCTTCATCTCGTCTGCATTGTTGGGTCTGGTGTCTCTCATCTTCCTTTTGACAAAACCCCATAGATTCTCTATAGGGTTTAGGTCAGGCAGGTTTACTGTGATACCATGATACAGTGATACCATGGAGCTTTCCCAGTGTAAAGTACAGATATGGTGGAATCCTTAGGAAATGTAAAAAAATTGTTTAAAACCTGTTAAATGGGCTGTCTGGTTTTGTATAATACATTTTAAAATACCTTAAAGGGGCATTTTAAGTTGATAAATAGAACAGAAAGAAGCTACAAAAAGTACATCTCTCACTCTATTTCTCTCTGTAGGACTCAGTACCTGTTTTCAGATGACAGTAAGTTTTGCATTTCAATTGGAAATCAAGGTCCCAGAGTCTGGAGGAAGAGTGGAGGGGCACACAATCCAAGTTGCTTGATGTCCAGTGTGAAGCTTCCACAGTCAGTGATGATTTGCAGAGCCCTGTCATCTGCTCGAGTTGGCCCACTGTGTTAGGTATATCAAGTCCAAAGTCAGCACAGCTGTCTACCAAGAAATTTTACAGCACTTAGTTCTCTCTACAGACAAGCTTTATGGAGATACACATGGTCGATGTATATCTCACCAAGGATTGTCCGTAAAGCATAAATCTTAACAGTACAAGTTTTATTTCATATTGGCATATCACTAGGATATAATCTATTGACCTCTGGGACTCTCCATGATCCTGAGATTGAGGGGCCACAACTGGTTTATCACTGTATCCCCTTCACATTTTTTCCAGCATGGTCGCACACTACCCACTGGCTGTGCAGTGCAGCAGTTTTCTATAAAATCTAGTGCTAAACAGTACAATAGTCCTGTGGATAAGGTCTGGCTGCACTGTGGATGGCCATCTGATTTTCTGTGCATCCATTGGTTGAAGAGGGTGGCTATGATTTGCCTAATGTGGCTGACCACAATACAGCTGGACTGCTTCACCTTACCCTTTCATTTTCAGGACTGGTAAGGGTCCCACAGGTATCTGATCCTATCCTAGTGATATGCCATCACATTATATCCAAATGGTTAATGTGTGCACCAGATTAATCAATAGTGTGTGATCCAAATCCACAAACAAACACAATGCAACAGCACTCTGCAAACACAAATAATAAAGTAAATACAATCGTGACATACTCACTAGAGAAAATGTACTAATGCTAATGCTACGTTATAAATGTGATCTTCTTGGCAAATACATTTTGTACACAATCATTTGTGACTGTCCGTCAATGACAAGGCGATCTCTTTAGGACACTACACTAAATACTACCTCCGCTGGTGCCATACTGGTCTCCATTAAAGGGAATGCAGGTTCCACATGCATGCTGAGCCCACACTGTACCACAGCTTTTTCGGTGCCACATTTGGCCTCCATTAAATTCAGGGAATGCAGGGTCCACATGCATGCTGAGCCCACACTGTATTTTATCTCTCCTGGTGCCAAATGGCCACCATTAAATTGAGGGGAGCAGTCTATGTGACAGACAGGTTAGTTAGTGCATCCAATTCCACCAAGAAAATCCAACCTGCTAGAAAGGCACCATCAAATGAAGTATAAGCTGCTTTATTTGGAGCTCATAAGCCAAAAACAGCAGTTTTTTTTGTTATTTTTTTGGTTTGCTTTTTGCTTATGTGCCCCAAATAAGGAAATTTAGACTTCATTTCATGATGTGTCACTTTATAATATGGGAATATTTTTTTAATGAAATAATTCTTCATTACTATTAAAGGAAATATAAATGTACTGTGCTACTACAATGTACCCACCATGTTATACAATACATGAAATATTTAGTTTAACCATTAACATAAATATGTGACTAATTATTAGTTAAGAGACCACCTTGAAAGCATTTTAGCTTATCATTTTCTAAACAGGGCAATAAGATGGCCATGAACTCAGTACAGCAGCTTACAAATATTCACTGAGATCTAGTACTTTGAAGGGAGACTGTCACCTCCAAAAACCATCCCAAGTCGCCAGCAGAATCTGACAGTAGCCAGCAGCGTGTTTCCAACAATAATTTTCTTCCTGAAGGCCGATGCGGCTAAAGATCAGAAAGCATTTTTTTTATCCCCTGCCGGCTGTCAGTCACAGCGAACGGGCAGGGGACGTGGTTATCTTGACTTGAAGCAAGGAGGCCGCTGCCCCCTTGACTTCAAGCATGACTAGAGAAGCGCGCCGGCAGGGGATAAAAGAACGTTTTCTGAGCTTTAGCCGCATCAGCCTTCAGGAAGAAAATTATCGTCGGAAACACACTGCTGGCTACTGTCAGGTACTGCTGGCTGCTTTGGATGTTTTTTGGGGGTGACAGGTTCCCTTTAAAGGAAATCTGTCACATGGATTAGCATGATATGAAAGTACAACTATTGCCACGTAGAATAAAATACCTTATTTCTTGATGTACCCGTCATTCTGTTCTTCTGGCTTTCATTTTTGCTTAATTCCAAATTTAGTATTTTGAAAATTAGGGAGTAAGGTGCCCAGAGGGGGCGTTATTATCATTCAAAAGTGCCCAGGAACTCCCCCTCCAGTGCCCAGCCCGCCCTCCATTAGAGCCCAAGCACGCCTCTTCAGGGCTGAAACTAAACGCTAAACTAAATGTTCCCTATTTTGCTTTGATAGCCAGGGTATAAAATCATGGCTATCCAGTAATCATCAAACTGCTTGATGTCAACAAGCTGTCATTCTGGCCAGCGTGCCCGAGGAGCCAGTTCTTTCCAAATCCACCCCCTATTGATACCAGTCGGTGTCACTGTCATCATCATCATCCTCTTGCTCCTCCAACTCCGACTCCTCTTTGTACTTCAATGTCAGCTACAATAGACCTATGGTAACTTTGATTGTGTTTGAATGGCCACAACTTATTTTAATCCCGCAGATCTTGCACACAGCTTTGGTTTTGTGTGCCTGCCTTGTGGAGAAAAAGTGCCATACGGAAGTTGCTTGCACAGAGCTATAGGTAGCCATGCTCGGCTTAGCTCTGGCACATTTTAGGCTTAACTCATCCACAGTATCTGTGGTATCACCAGACCATGAAGCACGAAAGAAAACAGTCAGCACTCTGTGTTCCAATTGCGTGGTGCACGTGTTTCGAGTCCTGGCCCTGGAAGATTGTTTGCCAGGCTGCAGCGATTAGGGCAGTCTTTAACGCGGTACTAATGAAGCGCTTCTATTATGGAAGCGCTTCATTAGTACAGGAGGACCAGGAAGGATCTGTACTCACGCTTCCTGGTCCTCGGCTCGATATCGGCTGTGCAGGGTTGTGCACAACGTGAGGTCGCTCTGTGACCTCACACTGTGCGCTGCGATACAGAGCAGACAGCAGGATGAAGAGGTGTTTTTTGTTGTTGTTTGTTTGTTTTTTGCTGATATAAGTCTGATCACTCACATATGGCTGACATAAGGGGCTTATGGCTGACATGGGGGCTGATGGCTCATATAAGGGGCTGATGGCTCACATAACGGGCTTATGGCTCACATAAGAGGCTGATGGCTGACATAAGGGGCTGATGGCTGACATAAGGGGCTGATTGCTGACATAAGGGGCTGATGGCTGACATAAGGGGCTGCTGATATAAGTCTGATCACCCACATATGGCTGATGGCTGACATAAGGGGCTTATGGCTGACATGGGGGGCTGATGGCTCATATAAGGGGCTGATGGCTCACATAACGGGCTTATGGCTGACATAAGGGGCTGATGGCTGACATAAGGGGCTGATGGCTGACATAAGGGGCTGATTGCTGACATAAGGGGCTGATGGCTGACATAAGGGGCTGATGGCTGACATAAGGGGTTGATGGCTGACATGGGGGCTGATAGATGGCTAAAGGTTGGGGGGTTGATCTGAGGCATTGGGGGTCTGATCTGAGGTCTGATTAACATTGGGGGTCTGATTGCTGGTCTGACCTGAGGTGTAATGAAAAATATATTTTCTTATTGTTCTACTCTAAAACCTAGGTGCGTCTTATAGGGTGAAAGATACAGTACAGTGCAGCAGAGACCAGGTGCAGCAGAGACCAGATGCAGTGTCACTGGGCCATTCTGTGGTCTCCTCCTGCTGCCGTCACCTCAACACTCGGTCACTGGGCCACTCTGTGGTCTTCTCATGCTGCTGCCACCTCCCCACTCTGTCATTGGGCAACTCAGTGGACTTCTCATGCTGTTTCCACCCTCCCCACTCTATGACTGCGCCACTATTTTGCCTTTTTGGCCTGGTTGACATCATCATTTATTTAACCCTTCTTCTGATCTGTCAGAATGAAGGAAAAATGAGACGCACAACAGATCCTGTCTATATAGCAGCTGTAAGGTCTGTATGACTTGGTCCCATCAGAATTGGCTTAGTGGGTACAAAACACAGAAGACATTCACATATTCCAATTACGTGTCATCTCTGTTTTGGCTTTAGCAATACTGATGGATTACTGACCAAATGCAGAACGAGTGAAGGTGGATGCTCAACAGACAGGATCAGTTTTTTGGGGGTTATTGTTCTGGCGGATCAGAGGAAGGGCAAAGTAATCAGTGACGTCCACACAAACTTACTGCTGACACCCTCTCCACTTTGTCGGGGGCTCTACTTGTATAAGTGTTTAATAGAACAGGTTCTGTAGACATCTATGTGGAATCAGCTGACGACGGTATAAAAGGAGTGCGCTTCTTCTTGACGCTAATATTGACTTGTAAGGCTGAGTTCACACTTGAGTTATTTCTAGCCCCATAACTGCCCAAATAAGTGAAGTGTGAAGTGATTCTAAGAGCAACGCCTGTCATCTGCGTGTCATACTGACTCACAGTACTTTTTCACTACCACAGCAGACTCCCTATGCGTGTTACTGCAAGGCACAGTGTTCTACACCACTATAAAGGCTCTCTGCAGCCAGGAAATAGCTGTTTTTTAATGAAATTCAACACAAATAAATTCGGATCAAATCAAATATTATCGGAAAATTCGGCAAAGCGATCGAATCAAATTTTTTTTTTATTCGCTCATCTCTAGTGAACACCCATAAATCAGTAGTATCAGACCACAATTTCACCCCAATTACAGATTCAAGGATTTATGGCATTACTTATGTATAAAATAATGTGAACAACCTAAAATCAGTAGTTTTAGAACAATGTTTAACCCCAATTAATGCAGCAAGGTGTAATAGAATGGCTTCTCTATTAGCCAAGCGTTACACTGTTCAATTGGCCCCTGCACTCTCCCTATAGTGTGAATACAGTTTCTCTATTATATCCCTAGACTATCTCAGTGCCGCCCCTGAACTGTTCCTAATTTCTTTTCCTAGCACCTGTCACATCTATCCTTGCACTAAGTACACAGTAAAATGGAGAAGACTAGGCAGGAGGAGACTTTTTATAGGGCTGTGACATCACAAATCTGCTGATTGGCTGGCTGCATGGCATTATGGGTGAATCCTCCCTCCCGGGCTTCTTACTTTCACTTTGTAACATGTGCAGCAGCCATTGTAGGGAAAATATGATTCGTTACCACGAATTGCCAGAAAATTAAGATTTGTGACGAATTGAATTTGTCCTGCAATTCGGATTAAATTCCACTTTGTCAACTTCGATTCACTGAACACTAGTAGTCACCTATATGCTGGTTTTAATAAATTCAACAAACCCCCAAAAAATAAATTGGAACTGTGTGGAGACAGAAATTAACAGAAATCCATTTAGTCCTAAATTTAATATCACTCACAGATATTATTGTGCGCTACATTGTGTATTGGTGTAGTAATTACCAATAAGATGGTTTTAATAAATGCAACACACACACACCCTCAAAAAAATAAATAAAAATGGAACCGTGTGGAGGCAGAAATAAATGTATACTGATTTAGGCCTAAATTTGTTATCAATTAAAGGGAGTCTTTCACCTAATCTGAGCGTTTTAGACTGCTCAGATCAGGTTATAGACTCTTTGACCTTCATTACAATGTTACCTTTGTTTTCTGTGTCCCTTGTCCAGATGTGCCCAGAAAAACACACCTCTTTCAGCCCTCTGGCCCACTCTCTGTTCTATTATTACCTCCTCCTCTGCCTCCAGCCGGCAGACGTCACGAAAGGCAAGAGAAGAAGTCAGGCTGGGAACTGGCCTGCACCTGCGCACTGCTCTGCCCATTATGGGCAGAGGAACAGCTTTTCATATTGTGCATGCCCTAATGTTGATAATCTTTCAGGGTACTGTAGTTGCCCCATTCCAGTTATTACTTTAGTTGCCCTCGTCTGAACCCTCTCCAGCTCTGCTATGTCTGCCTTGTTCACAGGAGCCCAGAACGGTGCACAGTACTCCATGTGTGGTCTGGTTAGTGATTTGTAAAGTGGCGAGATTATGTTCTCATCACGGGCATCTATGCCACTTTTAATGCAACCCATCGTATTGGTCTTGGCAGCAGATGCCTGACACTGTTTTTGCAGCTTAGTTTGCTGTTTATTAAAATTCCTAGGTCATTTTCGATGTCAGTGTTACCCAGTGTTTTACCATTTAGTATGTACAGGTGATTTGCATTATTCCTTCCCATGTACATAACCTTACATTTGTCAGTGTTAAACCTCATCTGCCACTTCTCTGCCCAAGCCTCCAATCTAATTACTTTACACAGTTTAGTGTCATCTGTGGAGATAGAAATAAACCTATTTAGCCCTTATATTACGTTATTACTCACTGATGTTTTTGTATGCTACCCTGTGTATTTTACCGTATTTTTCGACCTATAAGATGCACCGGCCCATAAGACGCACCTAGGTTTTTAAGGAGGAAAAAATAAATAAAAAATTTGAACCAAAAGGTGTGCCTAATGGTGTTATGTGGGATCTGGGGATGGCACTGTTATGGGGGGGTCGGTGGATGGCATTGTTATGGGGGTCTGTGGATGGCACGGTTATGGGGATCTGTGGATGGCACTGTTATGGGGATCTGTGGATGGCACTCTTATGGGGGGTCCGTAGATGGCACTGTTATGGGGGGTCCGTGGATGGCATTGTTATGGGGGGTCCGTGGATGGCATGGTTATGGGGATCTGTGGATGGCACGGTTATGGGGATCTGTGGATGGCACAGTTATGGGGGGCACTGTGGATGGCACTGTTATTGGGGATCTGTTGATGACACATAAATAGCATTTTACGCTATGTGTCATACACAGACCCCCATAACAGTGCTATCCATAGAATGACCCCCAATAGGGAGGAGGGGCCGGCATCTAGCTCTGTAATTACAGCAGGCCCGGTGCAGTCACTGTATTCTGCTACACCGGGCCCGCTCACTGTATGAATTCCTAACTGCAGGCAATGCTGTATGCTGATTAAGGTACCGTAACAGTAGTCTTTTATGCAGCCTGTACTTACGATACTAACTTTCCGGCAGGCAGCAGGCAGGAGGCTGAGCTGGCGGGCGGGCACTGAAAACGTAACTCACTATGTCACGCGCCGGCTCTCCCTTCTTCATTCATAAAGTGGGCGGAGCCGGCACGTGACATAGTGAGTTACATTGTCAGCGCCCGCCTGCCAGCTCAGCCTCCTGCCTGCTGGCTGCCGGAAAGTTAGTATCGTAAGTACAGGCTGCATAAAAGACTACTGTTACGGTACCTTAATCAGCATACAGCATTGCCTGCAGTTAGGATTCCTACAGTGAGCGGGCCCGGTGTAGCAGAATACAGTGACTGCACCGGGCCCGCTGTAGTTACAGAGCTGGATGCCGCCCCCTCCTCCCTCATCCATGCCTACTAATACACCCCACCACCGCGCTGCGCAGCATGCGGTCGGCGGTATACAAACTGAAGTATTTGCCACATAAGATGCACTGCCTTTCCCCCCCCCCCCCCCAATTTTGGGGGGTGGGGGAGTGCGTCTTATACGGCGAAAAATACGGTATAAGGTTTTTAAAACTTAACAAAAAAATTAAATTAACTATGTGAAATGCCCTGACATGTAGTTTGAACTAGTGTTGGGCACGAATATTCGAATTGTTAATATTAATCGCGAATATCGGCACTTTGAGAATTTGCGAATATTTAAAATATAGTGATATTTATTCGTAATTTTGAATATTCTATATTTTTTTTCATCAGTAACCTCCCTTCTTGCTTGTGGGCCAATGAGAAGGCTGCAATGTCTTTGTCTGAGCTTAGCAACATCCCTAGCAACCAATAGGAAAGTTGCCGACCCCTTACTATATAAAGAACCTCCCCAGCAGCCATTTTCTACAGTTTTTTTTTAAGTTCTGAGAGAGACAGCAGTGTTATTGCTGTGCTCTATGCTTTCCACACTACATTAAATAGATGGTTAGATAGCCTATATATACAGTGGGATGCGAAGGTTTGGGCAACCTTGTTAATCGTCATGATTTTCCTAGATAAATCGTTGGTTGTTACGATAAAAAATGTCAGTTAAATATATCATATAGGAGACACACACAGTGATATTTGAAATGTGAAATTAAGTTTATTGGATTTACAGAAAGTGTGCTATAATTGTTTAAACAAAATTAGGCAGGTGCATAAATTTGGGCACTGTTGTCATTTTATTGATTCCAAAACCTTTAGAACTAATTATTGGAACTCAAATTGGTAAGCTCAGTGACCCCTGACCTACATACACAGGTGAATCCAATTATGAGAAAGAGGTTTTAAGGGGGTCAATTGTAAGTTTCCCTCCTCTTCTGAAGAGTAGCAACATGGGGGTCAAATGACAACTCTCAAATGACCTGAAGACAAAGATTGTTCACCATCATGGTTTAGGGGAAGGATACAGAAAGCTGTCTCAGAGATTTCAGCTGTCTGTTTCCACAGTTAGGAACATATTGAGGAAATGGAAGACCACAGGCTCAGTTCAAGTTAAGGCTCGAAGTGGCAGACCAAGAAAAATCTCAGGTAGACAGAAGCGACGAATGGTGAGAACAGTCAGAGTCAACCCACAGACCAGCACCAAAGACCTACAACATCATCTTGCTGCAGATGGAGTCACTGTGCATCATTCAACCATTCGGCGCACTTTACACAAGGAGATGCTGTATGCGAGAGTGATGCAGAGGAAGCCTTTTCTTGGCCATAGCAAGGGGCGTTATGCATGGAGGAAAAAGAACACAGCATTCCAAGAAAAACACCTGCTACCTACAGTAAAATATGGTGGTGGTTCCATCATGCTGTGGGGCTGTGTGGCCAGTGCAGGGACTTGGAATCTTGTCAAAGTTGAGAGATGCATGGATTCCACTCAGTATCAGCAGATTCTGGAGACCAATGTCCAGGAATCAGTGACAAAGCTGGAGCTGCGCCAGGGCTGGATCTTTCAACAAGACAACGACCCTAAACACTGCTCAAAATCCACTAAGGCATTTATGCAGAGGAACAAGTACAACGTTCTGGAATGGCCATCTCAGTCCCCAGACCTGAATATAATTGAAAATCTGTGGTGTGACTTAAAGAGAGCTGTCCATGCTCGGAAGCCATCAAACCTGAATGAACTAAAGATGTTTTGTAAAGAGGAATGGTCCAAAATACCTTAAACCAGAATCCAGACTCTCATTGGAACCTACAGGATGCGTTTAGAGGCTGTAGTTTCTGCAAAAGGAGGATCTACTAAATATTGATTTAATTTATTTTTTGTGGTGCCCAAATTTATGCACCTGCCTAATTTTGTTTAAACAATTATAGCACACTTTCTGTAAATCCAATAAACTTCCTTTCACTTCTCAAATATCACTGTGTGTGTCTCCTATATGATATATTTAACTGATATTTTTTATTGCAACAACCAACGATTTATACAGGAAAATCATGACGATTAACAAGCTTTCCCAAACTTTTGCATCCCACTGTATAATACAGAAAGTTAGTGGGAAATAGTCAGTCAGTGTAGGGTATATCCTGATATAGTGTAGCTGTTGCAGTGTAGTGTGTAAGGTAGGGTGATGGGCTCTGCTGTCCATACATACATGCAGACCTGCTAGAATGTGAAATTTTACGTATTGCGCCAAAATATTCGCATCATTAGTGCCGTTTAGCACAATCACAAATATATTGGAGCACTCTAACTGCATATAAAGCCATTTTTAATGTTCTGATGTGCCAGACATTTTCTCCAGCCTCAGGAAACTTCTAGCAGCTTGGAAAATGTAGCAAAAGTGACCCACGTCTGTATTTCGCGTGCATTACGCAAATATTACAATGCTGATTTTTCGCAATCAAGAAAATAATCTCGAATTCATGAATATATGACAAATATTCGCCCAAATATTCGTGAAATATTGCAAATTCGAATATAGCTTCTACTGCTCATCACTAGTTTGAACGAGTATTTCAGCTGAGATTTCAAATGCTACATCGATGGTAGAACACGTGTTGTATAGTTTTGCACTTATTTCACCCTCTCCCCACCCCAAAAAAAGGATTTCTGTTAAAATGGGTAAAAATTAAAGCAATATAGGTAGCTGCTTTTGAGGTTCTGCAGCTCCTCACTTCTCACTCCCTTGCTGACATCTTTCCCAGCCTGTCCATATTCTGCACAGACAGATCTTGTTTATAATTCTAGCCTTTCCCTTCACTGTCCCTGTTAGCAAAATACAAGCCTGATTTTGACTTTTGGTTGTCCATGATGCCTTAAGATCGTTTTTCTGGCAGACACTGTGAGACCCATCAACCCTCATTCACAGCCCAACACAGAAAAAGGTTCAGGTTTGTCTGCCAGCTGAAAAATTGCCAAATTTACAATGAACCTTGTTCGTTAGGAACTGGTTCGCTCATCTTTAATATAGATAAACCCACAAATATAGTCAGAATATACTTAAATTTAAGGGTATAGCCTGATGGTGGGGTTGGCCGGATGCAGCCAAGCCATACCCACAAGAGGCAGACGAGGCAAAATCATTGTGTTTTACAGATAAGCATGGCTGACCGCATGAAGTCATCTGCACTGTTGAGACATACCCTTAGATGTAAGTCATTGTAATTGACTATGAGTTATAATTTATTATTCACAAATGTTCATCAGCCATTACTCTCGTGTTAATAATACTGAGGGTGCTTTACCATGTGCCATTTTTATACATGAGCTGCCGGCTAAGGAACCTGTTGTGACGTCACATCACATGGTCCAATCACATGGTCCATCACCGTGGTGATGGACCATGTGATTGGACCACGTGATGAGCTCAGTGACGTCACCACAGGTCCTTTGACAGGTCCTGAAGAAAGAACAGGAGACCGGCAGCTACGCGATCAATAGGAGGAGGTGAGTTAATTTTATTTAAATTGTTTAACCCACAATTGACCTTCTACTAAGCATTCTGTATTAAAGAATGCTATTATTTTCCCTTATAACCATGTTATAAGGGAATATAATTACATCTACACAACATCGAACCCAAACCTGAACTTCAGTGAAGAAATTCGGGTATGGGTACCACATTCAGTTTTTTATCACGAGCGCGCAAAACGCATTGCACCCGCGCAATAAAAACTGAACAACGGAACGCAATCGCAGTCAAAACTGGCTGCAATTGGGTACCTACTCGCGCGGGTTTGCCGCAATGCACCCGGGACTAGAGTTGAGCGAACACCTGGATGTTCGGGTTCGAGAAGTTCGGCCGAACATCCCGGAAATGTTCGGGTTCGGGATCCGAACCCGATCCGAACTTCGTCCCGAACCCGAACCCCATTGAAGTCAATGGGGACCCGAACTTTTCGGCACTAAAAAGGCTGTAAAACAGCCCAGGAAAGAGCTAGAGGGCTGCAAAAGGCAGCAACATGTAGGTAAATCCCCTGCAAACAAATGTGGATAGGGAAATGAATTAAATTAAAAATTAAATAAATAAAAATTAACCAAAATCAATTGGAGAGAGGTTCCATAGCAGAGAATCTGGCTTCCCGTCACCCACCACTGGAACAGTCCATTCTCAGATATTTAGGCCCCGGCACCCAGGCAGAGGAGAGAGGTCCCGTAACAGAGAATCTGTCTTCATGTCAGCAGAGAATTAGTCTGCATGTCATAGCAGAGAATGAGGCTTCACGTCAGCCACCACTGCAACAGTCCATTGGCATATATTTAGGCCCAGCACACACACAGGCAGAGGAGAGAGGTCCCGTAACAGAGAATCTGTCTTCATGTCAGCAGAGAATTAGTCTGCATGTCATAGCAGAGAATGAGGCTTCACGTCAGCCACCACTGCAACAGTCCATTGGCATATATTTAGGCCCAGCACACACACAGGCAGAGGAGAGAGGTCCCGTAACAGAGAATCTGTCTTCATGTCAGCAGAGAATTAGTCTGCATGTCATAGCAGAGAATGAGGCTTCACGTCAGCCACCACTGCAACAGTCCATTGGCATATATTTAGGCCCAGCACACACACAGGCAGAGGAGAGAGGTCCCGTAACAGAGAATCTGTCTTCATGTCAGCAGAGAATTAGTCTGCATGTCATAGCAGAGAATGAGGCTTCACGTCAGCCACCACTGCAACAGTCCATTGGCATATATTTAGGCCCAGCACACACACAGGCAGAGGAGAGAGGTCCCGTAACAGAGAATCTGGCTTCATGTCAGCAGAGAATCAGTCTGCATGTCATAGCAGAGAATGAGGCTTCACGTCAGCCACCACTGCAACAGTCCATTGGCATATATTTAGGCCCAGCACACACACAGGCAGAGGAGAGAGGTCCCGTAACAGAGGATCTGGCTTCATGTCAGCAGAGAATCAGTCTGCATGTCATAGCAGAGAATCAGGCTTCACGTCAGCCACCACTGCAACAGTCCATTGTCATAAATTTAGGCCCAGCACCCAGGCAGAGGAGAGAGGTCCCGTAACAGACAATCTGGCTTCATGTCAGCAGAGAATTAGTCTGCATGTCATAGCAGAGAATGAGGCTTCACGTCAGCCACCACTGCAACAGTCCATTGGCATATATTTAGGCCTAGCACACAGGCAGAGGAGAGAGGTCCCGTAACAGACAATCTGGCTTCATGTCAGCAGAGAATCAGTCTGCATGTCATAGCAGAGAATGAGGCTTCACGTCACCCACCACTGCAACAGTCCATTGGCATATATTTAGGCCTAGCACACAGGCAGAGCAGAGAGGTCCCGTAACAGACAATCTGGCTTCATGACAGCAGAGAATCAGTCTGCATGTCATAGCAGAGAATGAGGCTTCACGTCACCCACCACTGCAACAGTCCATTGGCATATATTTAGGCCTAGCACACAGGCAGAGCAGAGAGGTCCCGTAACAGACGATCTGGCTTCATGTCAGCAGAGAATCAGTCTGCATGTCATAGCAGAGAATGAGGCTTCACGTCAGCCACCACTGCAACAGTCCATTGGCATATATTTAGGCCCAGCACCCAGGCAGAGGAGGGAGGTCCCGTAACAGAGAATCTGTCTTCATGTCAGCAGAGAATTAGTCTGCATGTCATAGCAGAGAATGAGGCTTCACGTCAGCCACCACTGCAACAGTCCATTGGCATATATTTAGGCCCAGCACACACACAGGCAGAGGAGAGAGGTCCCGTAACAGAGAATCTGTCTTCATGTCAGCAGAGAATTAGTCTGCATGTCATAGCAGAGAATCAGGCTTCACGTCACCCACCACTGCAACAGTCCATTGGCATATATTTAGGCCCAGCACCCAGGCAGAGGAGGGAGGTCCCGTAACAGAGAATCTGTCTTCATGTCAGCAGAGAATTAGTCTGCATGTCATAGCAGAGAATGAGGCTTCACGTCAGCCACCACTGCAACAGTCCATTGGCATATATTTAGGCCCAGCACACACACAGGCAGAGGAGAGAGGTCCCGTAACAGAGAATCTGTCTTCATGTCAGCAGAGAATTAGTCTGCATGTCATAGCAGAGAATGAGGCTTCACGTCAGCCACCACTGCAACAGTCCATTGGCATATATTTAGGCCCAGCACACACACAGGCAGAGGAGAGAGGTCCCGTAACAGACAATCTGGCTTCATGTCAGCAGAGAATTAGTCTGCATGTCATAGCAGAGAATGAGGCTTCACGTCACCCACCACTGCAACAGTCCATTGGCATATATTTAGGCCCAGCACCCAGGCAGAGGAGGGAGGTCCCGTAACAGAGAATCTGTCTTCATGTCAGCAGAGAATTAGTCTGCATGTCATAGCAGAGAATGAGGCTTCACGTCAGCCACCACTGCAACAGTCCATTGGCATATATTTAGGCCCAGCACACACACAGGCAGAGGAGAGAGGTCCCGTAACAGAGGATCTGGCTTCATGTCAGCAGAGAATCAGTCTGCATGTCATAGCAGAGAATCAGGCTTCACGTCAGCCACCACTGCAACAGTCCATTGGCATATATTTAGGCCTAGCACACAGGCAGAGGAGAGAGGTCCCGTAACAGACAATCTGGCTTCATGTCAGCAGAGAATCAGTCTGCATGTCATAGCAGAGAATGAGGCTTCACGTCAGCCACCACTGCAACAGTCCATTGTCATAAATTTAGGCCCAGCACCCAGGCAGAGGAGAGAGGTCCCGTAACAGACAATCTGGCTTCATGTCAGCAGAGAATTAGTCTGCATGTCATAGCAGAGAATCAGGCTTCATGTCAGCCACCACTGCAACAGTCCATTGGCATATATTTAGGCCTAGCACACAGGCAGAGGAGAGGTTCATTCAACTTTGGGTAGCATCGCAATATAATGGTAAAATGAAAATAAAAATAGGATTGAATGAGGAAGTGCCCTGGAGTCCAATAATATATGGTTATGGGGAGGTAGTTAATGTCTAATCTGGACAAGGGACGGACAGGTCCTGTGGGATCCATGCCTGGTTCATTTTTATGAACGTCAGCTTGTCCACATTGGCTGTAGACAGGCGGCTGCGTTTGTCTGTA
The DNA here is from genome assembly GCF_014858855.1 of Bufo gargarizans. Classification (NCBI taxonomy): domain Eukaryota; kingdom Metazoa; phylum Chordata; class Amphibia; order Anura; family Bufonidae; genus Bufo; species Bufo gargarizans. The sequence goes on along the minus strand of NC_058081.1, from coordinate 258,909,821 downwards.
ATGACGCCCCCTGCCGTGCTGAATACACGTTCAGACAAAACGCTGGCTGCCGGGCAGGCCAGCACCTCCAAGGCATAAAAGGCTAGCTCTGGCCACGTGGACAATTTAGAGACCCAGAAGTTGAATGGGGCCGAACCATCAGTCAGTACGTGGAGGGGTGTGCACACGTACTGTTCCACCATGTTAGTGAAATGTTGCCTCCTGCTAACACGTTGCGTATCAGGTGGTGGTGCAGTTAGCTGTGGCGTGTTGACAAAAGTTTTCCACATCTCTGCCATGCTAACCCTGCCCTCAGAGGAGCTGGCCGTGACACAGCTGCCTTGGCGACCTCTTGCTCCTCCTCTGCCTTGGCCTTGGGCTTCCACTTGTTCCCCTGTGACATTTGGGAATGCTCTCAGTAGCGCGTCTACCAACGTGCGCTTGTACTCGCGCATCTTCCTATCACGCTCCAGTGCAGGAAGTAAGGTGGGCACATTGTCTTTGTAGCGTGGATCCAGCAGGGTGGCAACCCAGTAGTCCGCACAGGTTAAAATGTGGGCAACTCTGCTGTCGTTGCGCAGGCACTGCAGCATGTAGTCGCTCATGTGTGCCAGGCTGCCCAGGGATAAGGACAAGCTGTCCTCTGTGGGAGGCGTATCGTCATCGTCCTGCCTTTCCCCCCAGCCACGCACCAGTGATGGACCCGAGCTGCGTTGGGTGCCACCCCGCTGTGACCATGCTTCATCCTCATCCTCCTCCACCTCCTCCTCATCCTCGTCCTCCTCGTCCTCCAGTAGTGGGCCCTGGCTGGCCACATTTGTACCTGGCCTCTGCTGTTGCCAAAAACCTCCCTCTGAGTCACTTCGAAGAGACTGGCCTGAAAGTGCTAAAAATGACCCCTCTTCCTCCTCCTCCTCCTCCTCCTCCTGGGCCACCTCCTCTTCCATCATCGCCCTAAGTGTTTTCTCAAGGAGACATAGAAGTGGTATTGTAACGCTGATAACGGTGTCATCGCCACTGGCCATGTTGGTGGAGTACTCGAAACAGCGCAACAGGGCACACAGGTCTCGCATGGAGGCCCAGTCATTGGTGGTGAAGTGGTGCTGTTCTGTAGTGCGACTGACCCGTGCGTGCTGCAGCTGAAACTCCACTATGGCCTGCTGCTGCTCGCACAGTCTGTCCAGCATGTGCAAGGTGGAGTTCCACCTGGTGGGCACGTCGCATATGAGGCGGTGAGCGGGAAGGCCGAAGTTACGCTGTAGCGCAGACAGGCGAGCAGCAGCAGGATGTGAACGCCGGAAGCGCGAACAGACGGCCCGCACTTTATGCAGCAGCTCTGACATGTCGGGGTAGTTGTGAATGAACTTCTGCACCACCAAATTCAGCACATGCGCCAAGCAAGGGATGTGCGTCAAATTGGCTAGTCCCAGAGCTGCAACGAGATTTCGCCCATTATCACACACCACCAGGCCGGGCTTGAGGCTCACCGGCAGCAACCACTCGTCGGTCTGTTGTTCTATACCCCGCCACAACTCCTGTGCGGTGTGGGGCCTGTCCCCCAAACATATGAGTTTCAGAATGGCCTGCTGACGTTTACCCCGGGCTGTGCTGAAGTTGGTGGTGAAGGTGTGTGGCTGACTGGATGAGCAGGTGGAAGAAGAGGAGGAGGAAGCCGAGAAGGAGGAGGTGGCAACAGGAGGCAAAGAATGTTGCCCTGCGATCCTTGGCGGCGGAAGGACGTGCGCCAAACAGCTCTCCGCCTGGGGCCCAGCTGCCACTACATTTACCCAGTGTGCAGTTAGGGAGATATAGCGTCCCTGGCCGTGCTTACTGGTCCACGTATCTGTGGTTAGGTGGACCTTGCCACAGATGGCGTTGCGCAGTGCACACTTGATTTTATCGGATACTTGGTTGTGCAGGGAAGGCACGGCTCTCTTGGAGAAGTAGTGCCGGCTGGGAACAACATACTGTGGGACAGCAAGCGACATGAGCTGTTTGAAGCTGTCTGTGTCCACCAGCCTAAATGACAGCATTTCATAGGCCAGTAGTTTAGAAATGCTGGCATTCAGGGCCAGGGATCGAGGGTGGCTAGGTGGGAATTTACGCTTTCTATCAAATGTTTGTGAGATGGAGAGCTGAACGCTGGCGTGTGACATGGTTGAGACGCTTGGTGACGGAGGTGGTGGTGGTGGTGTTGGTGGTACATCCCCTGTTTGCTGGGCGGCAGGTGCCAACGTTCCTCCAGAGGCGGAGGAAGAGGCCGAGGCGGCAGCAGCAGAATAGGCCGAGGCGGCAGCAGCAGAAGAGGTAGCAGGGGGAGCCTGAGTGACTTCCTTGGTTTTAAGGTGTTTACTCCACTGCAGTTCATGCTTTGCATGCAGGTGCCTGGTCATGCAGGTTGTGCTCAGGTTCAGAACGTTAATGCCTCGCTTCAGGCTCTGATGGCACAGCGTGCAAACCACTCGGGTCTTGTCGTCAGCACATTGTTTGAAGAAGTGCCATGCCAGGGAACTCCTTGAAGCTGCCTTTGGGGTGCTCGGTCCCAGATGGCGGCGGTCAGTAGCAGGCGGAGTCTCTTGGCGGCGGGTGTTCTGCTTTTGCCCACTGCTCCCTCTTTTGCTACGCTGTTGGCTCGGTCTCACCACTGCCTCTTCCTCCGAACTGTGAAAGTCAGTGGCACGACCTTCATTCCATGTGGGGTCTAGGACCTCATCGTCCCCTGCATCGTCTTCCACCCAGTCTTGATCCCTGACCTCCTGTTCAGTCTGCACACTGCAGAAAGACGCAGCAGTTGGCACCTGTGTTTCGTCATCATCAGAGACATGCTGAGGTGGTATTCCCATGTCCTCATCATCAGGAAACATAAGTGGTTGTGCGTCAGTGCATTCTATGTCTTTCACCGCTGGGGAAGGGCTAGGTGGATGCCCTTGGGAAACCCTGCCAGCGGAGTCTTCAAACAGCATAAGAGACTGCTGCATAACTTGAGGCTGAGACAGTTTCCCTGGTATGCATGGGGGTGATGTGACAGACTGATGGGGTTGGTTTTCAGGCGCCATCTGTGCGCTTTCTGCAGAAGACTGGGTGGGAGATAATGTGAACGTGCTGGATCCACTGTCGGCCACCCAATTGACTAATGCCTGTACCTGCTCAGGCCTTACCATCCTTAGAACGGCATTGGGCCCCACCATATATCGCTGTAAATTCTGGCGGCTACTGGGACCTGAGGTAGTTGGTACACTAGGACGTGTGGATGTGGCAGAACGGCCACGTCCTCTCCCAGCACCAGAGGGTCCACTAACACCACCACGACCATGTCCACGTCCGCGTCCCTTACTAGATGTTTTTCTCATTGTTATGGTTCACCACAACAACAAATATATTATTTGGCCCAATGTATTGTATTCAAATTCAGCGGGATATAAATTTGAGGCCTAGTATTTAGGCGCTGGGTGACCGGTATGGATTTAGTGACAGAATTAGACTTGGAAATGCACAGAAGCGTGTGTGTGAAGTTATTCTGAATGACCCTATGTGCACCTTCAATATGATCTACCCTTTTAGGGATAGATTTCAAATAGCTCTGATATAGCAGAAACGACTAAATTATGAAATTGCTAAATTGGGAATTGTATTTCAACCCAGAACAAAAAATGTGCTTTGACGGACACTAAATAACTTTCCCAGCCACAACAGGACAGCGGTAACGAGAGATTTAGCGGGATATAAATTTGAGGCCTAGTATTTAGGCGCTGGGTGACAGGTATGGGTTTAGTGACAGAATTAGATTTGGAAATGCACAGTAGCGGGTGTGTGAAGTTATTCTGAATGACCCTATGTGCACCTTGAATATTATATACCCTTTTAGGGATAGATTTCAAATAGCTCTGATATAGCAGAAACCACTAAATTATGAAATTGCTAAATTGGGAATTGTATTTCAACCCAGAACAAGAAATGTGCTTGAACGGACACTAAATAACTCGCCCAGCTACAGCACTAGGGACAGATTTAGCTGGATATAAATTTGAGGCCTAGTATTTAGGCGCTGGGTGACCGGTATGGATTTAGTGACAGAATTAGACTTGGAAATGCACAGAAGCGTGTGTGTGAAGTTATTCTGAATGACCCTATGTGCACCTTGAATATTATATACCCTTTTAGGGATAGATTTCAAATAGCTCTGATATAGCAGAAACCACTAAATTATGAAATTGCTAAATTGGGAATTGTATTTCAACCCAGAACAAGAAATGTGCTTGAACGGACACTAAATAACTCGCCCAGCTACAGCACTAAGGACAGATTTAGCGGGATATAAATTTGAGGCCTAGTATTTAGGCGCTGGGTGACAGGTATGGGTTTAGTGCCAGAATTAGACTTGGAAATACACAGTAGCGGGTGTGTGTGAAGTTATTCTGAATGACCCAATGTGCACCTTGAATATTATATACCCTTTTAGGGATAGATTTCAAATAGCTCTGATATAGCAGAAACCACTAAATTATGAAATTGCTAAATTGGGAATTGTATTTCAACCCAGAACAAGAAATGTGCTTGAACGGACACTAAATAACTCGCCCAGCTACAGCACTAAGGACAGATTTAGCGGGATATAAATTTGAGGCCTAGTATTTAGGCGCTGGGTGACAGGTATGGGTTTAGTGCCAGAATTAGACTTGGAAATACACAGTAGCGGGTGTGTGTGAAGTTATTCTGAATGACCCAATGTGCACCTTGAATATTATATACCCTTTTAGGGATAGATTTCAAATAGCTCTGATATAGCAGAAACCACTAAATTATGAAATTGCTAAATTGGGAATTGTATTTCAACCCAGAACAAGAAATGTGCTTGAACGGACACTAAATAACTCGCCCAGCTACAGCACTAAGGACAGATTTAGCGGGATATAAATTTGAGGCCTAGTATTTAGGCGCTGGGTGACAGGTATGGGTTTAGTGCCAGAATTAGACTTGGAAATACACAGTAGCGGGTGTGTGTGAAGTTATTCTGAATGACCCAATGTGCACCTTGAATATTATATACCCTTTTAGGGATAGATTTCAAATAGCTCTGATATAGCAGAAACCACTAAATTATGAAATTGCTAAATTGGGAATTGTATTTCAACCCAGAACAAGAAATGTGCTTGAACGGACACTAAATAACTCGCCCAGCTACAGCACTAAGGACAGATTTAGCGGGATATAAATTTGAGGCCTAGTATTTAGGCGCTGGGTGACAGGTATGGGTTTAGTGCCAGAATTAGACTTGGAAATACACAGTAGCGGGTGTGTGTGAAGTTATTCTGAATGACCCAATGTGCACCTTGAATATTATATACCCTTTTAGGGATAGATTTCAAATAGCTCTGATATAGCAGAAACCACTAAATTATGAAATTGCTAAATTGGGAATTGTATTTCAACCCAGAACAAGAAATGTGCTTGAACGGACACTAAATAACTCGCCCAGCTACAGCACTAAGGACAGATTTAGCGGGATATAAATTTGAGGCCTAGTATTTAGGCGCTGGGTGACAGGTATGGGTTTAGTGCCAGAATTAGACTTGGAAATACACAGTAGCGGGTGTGTGTGAAGTTATTCTGAATGACCCAATGTGCACCTTGAATATTATATACCCTTTTAGGGATAGATTTCAAATAGCTCTGATATAGCAGAAACCACTAAATTATGAAATTGCTAAATTGGGAATTGTATTTCAACCCAGAACAAGAAATGTGCTTGAACGGACACTAAATAACTCGCCCAGCTACAGCACTAAGGACAGATTTAGCGGGATATAAATTTGAGGCCTAGTATTTAGGCGCTGGGTGACAGGTATGGGTTTAGTGCCAGAATTAGACTTGGAAATACACAGTAGCGGGTGTGTGTGAAGTTATTCTGAATGACCCAATGTGCACCTTGAATATTATATACCCTTTTAGGGATAGATTTCAAATAGCTCTGATATAGCAGAAACCACTAAATTATGAAATTGCTAAATTGGGAATTGTATTTCAACCCAGAACAAGAAATGTGCTTGAACGGACACTAAATAACTCGCCCAGCTACAGCACTAGGGACAGATTTAGCTGGATATAAATTTGAGGCCTAGTATTTAGGCGCTGCGTGACAGGTATGGGTTTAGTGACAGAATTAGACTTGGAAATACACAGTAGCGGGTGTGTGTGAAGTTATTCTGAATGACCCAATGTGCACCTTGAATATTATATACCCTTTTAGGGATAGATTTCAAATAGCTCTGATATAGCAGAAACCACTAAATTATGAAATTGCTAAATTGGGAATTGTATTTCAACCCAGAACAAGAAATGTGCTTGAACGGACACTAAATAACTCGCCCAGCTACAGCACTAGGGACAGATTTAGCTGGATATAAATTTGAGGCCTAGTATTTAGGCGCTGGGTGACCGGTATGGATTTAGTGACAGAATTAGACTGGGATATGGCCAAAAAATAAACAGACTATTGCTGGTTAAATGCACTTGGTGTGACAGCTTCACCCTGATGTAGGCTTTAGCCAAAAAACAACCACACCATTGAGGGTTAAATGCACTTGGTGACAGGCGCAGCTTGCCCCTGATTTAGTATATGGCCAAAAAATGAACAGACTATTGCTGGTTAAATGCACTTGGTGTGACAGCTTCACCCTGATGTAGGCTTTAGCCAAAAAACAACCACACCATTGAGGGTTAAATGCACTTGGTGACAGGCGCAGCTTGCCCCTGATTTTGTATATGGCCAAAAAATGAACAGACTATTGCTGGTTAAATGCACTTGGTGTGACAGCTTCACCCTGATGTAGGCTTTAGCCAAAAAACAACCACACCATTGAGGGTTAAATGCACTTGGTCGCAGCTTGTGCTGGCGCACCACAAGACACAAAATGGCCGCCGATCACCCCAGAAAAATGTGACTGACAAACGGTCTGTGCAGCCTAAAAACAGTGAGCAATTGAGGATCAGCAGCTCAATGATCCACAGCTGCAGATCGATCAGTTAATCAAGTCCTTTGGAGGAGTTAATCTGCCTAATCTCGCCCTACTGTCGCAGCCGCAACCTCTCCCTACGCTAATCAGAGCAGAGTGACGGGCGGCGCTATGTGACTCCAGCTTAAATAGAGGCTGGGTCACATGGTGCTCTGGCCAATCACAGCCATGCCAATAGTAGGCATGGCTGTGATGGCCTCTTGGGGCAAGTAGTATGACGCTTGTTGATTGGCTGCTTTGCAGCCTTTCAAAAAGCGCCAAGAAAGCGTCACAAAAGCGCGAAGAAAGCGACGAACACCGAACCCGAACCCGGACTTTTACGAAAATGTCCGGGTTCGGGTCCGTGTCACGGACACCCCAAAATTCGGTACGAACCCGAACTATACAGTTCGAGTTCGCTCATCCCTACCCGGGACGCATCCTGAGTCAAAACGTGACGCCTGTGTGAACCCAGCCTAAGACAAGAATAGTTTTTCCAGGGTATATAGGTATAAAATTTTGTTTGCTTTTGCTTCAAAACTGTATAGGAATTCCTGAATGTGTAAGCCCAGGCACAAAGAATATTTTTATATAATTTACCTACCTTTACTACCCACTTGTAGGGGGGAAGGGAGTGGCAGCAACCATCTTATCAATTGCTATGGCTGACTGTGTCCAGTTTACTAATTTAAAGGGGTTGTCTAAGTTAAACAAAAACTAAAATAACAAAATAAGTCATACTTATCCCTTTTCTCTTCTACCACTTCCAGCCCTGCACTTCAGCCCTCTGCTGTTTTCTTTCCTGGCTGCCACGGTGACATTCCTTGCACACCATGTCACCTCTGCAGCCTCAGAACTGATGTCTCATGCGTGCATAGCATGTCACCACTGCAGCCAGGGACCTTACCCCAGCACCAGTCGAAGCAGCAGAGGAGATGTGAGGGGACATGAGGCACAGCTCAGCAGGGAGCACGTCAAAATCCTATTCACCCGAACAGACCTCTATGAGGATAAAAGGGACAAGGGATCAAAAAATCCCAGGCCCTAGCCCCCTAGGTGGGCTGTTATTAAATTAAAAGTGAAAAAAGGTTTAAAAAAAACACCAAAATATAAAAAGTTTCAATCACCCCCCTTTCCCAATTTTACATATAAAAATATATAAAGAATAAAAAAAAACATATTAGATATCGCTGCATCAGAAAATGTCCGAAATATTAAAATCTAAAGTGTTGTTAATGCCGTAACAGAGAAAAAAAAACACACAATTTGCCATTTTAGTCACCTTTCCCCCCAAAAAAAATTATATAGCTGTAATCAAAAATTTGTGCATACCACAAAAATGGTACCAATAAAAAAATATAGTTAGTTCGGCAAAAAATAAGTCCTCATAAAGCTCTGTAGGTTTTAATTTTTTTTTAAGTAATATAACAAAATAAAAACTATACAAGCTTGGTATCGTTAAATGGCTTTTGTCACCAGAAATAACACTGTTTACCTTGCTGACATTAGCCATGTGCTAATGTCAGCTGAACCTAACTAGCCTAGTCCTGTTTTAATACATGCCCCCATTACTGCAGGAATATAACTTTTGTTATATGCAAATTAGCCTCTAGGAGCGGGGGGGGGGGGGCATTGCTCCTGCTCCTGGAGGCTCCGTTCTCTAACCTCTGTCCATGCCATCCAAGACTTGATTGACAGGGCCGGGCATCATTCACTTCCTCCTGCCTGGCCCTAAGTGCATGCCGTTTAGTATTCGGCACAGGCGTAGTGAAGGAAGGATGCTTTTCGGCTGCCGACTTCCTTACTGCGCCGGCGCTGAATATGTCACAGTACACCCGGAAGAAGACAGGCATTGCTCTGCAGAGAGTTTGTCCAAATTTTCTGTAATGGTAAAATATATTGATGCAAATTTACCACTAATGTGAAGTATAATGTGTGATGAAAAAATAAAATAAAAATCTTAGAATCACTCGGATAAGTAAAAGGCTGAGACAGGAAGGTGAAAACTGTTTCTGGAAAGGGTTAAAATGACATTGCAAACAGGAGATGGCTGTCAATGTCTAATATTTTACTATCCATACACAAGCCCTCTGTGCTGTACAAATCATTGTCATAGGATCAATATTTAACATTATCTGGCATCAAAATTTTATGATTCTGTCAGCTGTAGCAATTAGCAAAAACTGCCTAGGTGTGCCAAGACAAAATGTACTAAGGACTCCTTGCCCTGGGCTTGTGAGATTGCGATAATGAAAGTCCCAGAGAGCCAAGACTAACCTCTGGAATCTTTACAGCTTTAGAAGCATACTGCTGCAGGGAAGCTCAAAGCATTTGCAATTGTTGCAGGATAATTGCATCGGCACTGTTACTCAAGGCAGACAAATGCTTAAAATGTAAAAGCCCAAAAAATATACACCAAGAGAAAATTACAATACAGACTAATAATAATATTAACAATGTTTTGAGTCCTTTGCCCGATGTTACTCTAGTTCTGCAGTATTAGGGGCTTTCAGTTAGCTATGAGATGGCTATATACAGTATCTGTAAGTTACTGGTTATTACTAATTTACTTGGTCAACAGCTCATATATATACACATATCAATGATGAGAACCTCCCAATAGTGAAACGCCCAAGGTAGGGGCGGTACATACATAGTCACGTGATAACATAATCAAGGCAATCAATCAAAGAATCAAAAAAAGCGCAATAGGTGTCAGAATACATGTCAGTAGTAATGTTATTAGATATTGTAGTTAAATACCAATACAGTTGAGGGACTCCTTCATTTATATAGTCGATGTCTAGAAAAAATATAATACAAGAAATTACAACCATAAAATGAAATGTGAATAGAAAATAGCATTAGTAACGATCAAATATGCGTAATTTCATAGTCACGGTTCAAACCTCTTGGATAAAGGGTATCAAGGGTGTGAATCCAGTAGGCCTCTCGGCGCGAAAGTAGTTTTTTGATATCGCCACCTCGTCTAGGTCTAGAAATCTGTTCTATGACCTGGAACTTTAATTGGGCAATTGTGTGATTAAATTTATCAAAATGGGAGGGAACTGGTAAGAGTAAATTTTTTGTCCTGATAGTGGATTTGTGTTTTCCAATGCGATCTTTCACACTCTGCATAGTTTCCCCAATGTATAACAACCCACAAGGACATTTTATTAGATATATGACATTGGCTGATTCGCATGTGAAAAAGCCATTAACTGCGTATGTCCGTCCAGTATGTGGGTGGTAAACATTGGGGCCTTTGATGACATTAGAGCATTGGAAACAATGGAGACACGGAAAGGTGCCCTTCCGTTGTGTGGCCAGTACCCCCTGTTTGAGAGTACCACGGGTGCTCCCAATATCCGCTCGCACAAGCTTATCTCTATAACTTGTTTTTTTTTTATTACAGATAAGGGGCGGATTCTGGAATTCCCTAACTTGGGGGTATGCTTTACCTAACAAACACCAGTGCTTCTTTACAACATTATCTAATTTGGAATTGAATGGATGGTACTTGTGAATCAATGCCACTCGTGGACTTTTATCATGTTCCTTTCCAGAACTCTGAGGGGTTTCTAACTCATTCAAGGTGTTTGTTAGGATAGATGGTGGGTACCCTCTTTCTTCAAACCTTGTGGTCATCTCTTCTATTCTGCGTCCCAGTACTGAGGGACTAGAGACAATGCGTCTGACCCTCTGGTATTGGGACTTTGGAATGGCTTTTTTAAGGGCCGGTGGATGGGCGCTGGTGAAGTGGAGGATACTGTTTCTGTCTGTCTCCTTCTGAAATAAATCAGTTGAAAGATTACCATAAAAATCCTTGATAACCCTTGTGTCCAAGAAGCTAACCATCCGACTGTTACTTGTAACTGTAAATTCCAAACCAGTACGTGCATGGTTCAAGTGTGAAATGAATGCCCATATGCAAAAAATGTCGTCAATAAATCTTTTCCACAATAAAATGTGGTTACAATACCATTGACTGTTATAAACAAAATTGTCCTCAAATTGCGACATATATGCATTTGCATAGGGCGGGGCCACATTAGACCCCATCGCGGTCCCCCGCTTCTGCAAATAGTAGGAATCCTCGAACATAAAATAGTTCTCATACAAGACGAGGTGAAGCAGCTCTACAAAAAATTCCCGCTCTATGGGGGAATAATCACTCCTTTCTAGGAACGACTTGACGGCCTGTACACCTCCATTGTGTTCTATGGAGGTATACAGGCTGACCACGTCAATCGTTACCAGTAAACTGTCCGGTGGAACTGGACCCAATTGCGCAATAGTGTTCAAGAAGTCCTGTGTATCTACCAGGTATGAAGGAATATCTCTTATCAGAGGTGTAAGGACCTTCTCAAGCACTATTGCCAAGGGAGACAAGATAGATCCCACCGAGGCCACAATAGGGCGACCTGGAGGATCATTAAGGGTTTTATGTACTTTGGGGAGCACATAAAAGACAGGTGTTATCGGTGTTTGGTTGACCAGAAAGGTATGCAAACTGTTATCAAGAACACCCAATGTAGCAAAGTGATCCACCACCTTCAATATTTTACGTTTTATACAAAAAACTGGATCAGTGTTCAACAATAAATTTCACAAGCATTGAAGACACGTCTGCTGGGATTTCTTTCTATTATACGTGGTAATTATCCTATCCCGTGCGGCGTGCAACCCAGCGTGTGCCGGCCAAACTTCTTTCTACATTTGTTACTGGGACGTGCACCGCTATTAACAGATGTCTTCCGACGCCTCAACATTAAGCTTTGCAGATGTCGATGCCGAAAGGATACTCTCACAAGTGACATCTACCTCCGAATTTCTCAACATTCCCACAAGTGAATTTCAAAAGCGGCACTGGGAACGTGAACGCCGGAGACTCATTTCCTATGAGTTACACGCTACTACTCTGGCAGAATACTTCAAGGTGAAAAGGATCCCTAGAGGGTTAAGGGTTCATTTACGCCCTACCTTTTTCTCTAACGACCTTGAATATACCAGCGATTTTGAGAAAATCATTAACAAGTGTTCCTATGACCTGATCCTGCTGACAATCAGACGTCTCCACACGGCGATCGCTGAATTACAAACACAGAATGCAGCCACCGAACAACAGCTGAGGGACTCAGAGGAGTTTGGGACACTGAAGGAATCCGTGGACAACTATATCTTGACATACCGGAAGGAAATGGAGACGAAGAAGAGATCCAAGTTCTTGCGGGATAACGAGGACTACCATCTAAATCGTGTCTACAAATGGCAAGATCCTGCTTGGCACCAAAAATCAAGTTACAGACGCCCGTCAAGACCTGGATCTTTTACCTCTAGCTCCGGAAGTGAAGATACCCGTTCTGTTCCTTTTTTTCGGAAAAGCGGTCAGCGTCCACGAGGAGGAGGAGGCGCGCGGGGCGCAAACACCGCAGCCGCCACATCGAAGTCGGGACCGAGTCAAACCGTTCGAACCCGTTCACAGGTAAGGAACAGTCGCTCCTGATTAACCTGTCTTCACAAATACTGAGTCCCGTTCAGATGTCGGCCCTCCAGAAAGCGCTTTCATTCAGTCCCTCCACTTATTTCGACACTTTTCAATTTGACATTGACTTGAATCAGTTTTTTCGCAAATTGCGTTTAAAGGCCCACTTCATGGATAAAGGTGATAGAATTACCGGTCCGGGTGACAGTGAAAGACCTAATCTATGCTTGAGTGATCTAGGTTTAAAGAACCTGAGTAAATTCATGCCCCCCAAATTTTACCATCCCGTTGAGACCTACATCGAACTGGTCAGTAGGGATATAAAGATACATATGGATAGTATTAAGAGGGGTGAAATGTGGTTCACATCTAATGTAACATCAGAAGAAAAGATGGCTATTAAATCACTAATGGAAGACAAGAGCATCATTTTGAAGCCAGCAGATAAAGGGGGTGCTATCGTCCTCATGGATAGGACAAAATATGTGGCGGAAGTGAACCGACAACTTTCAGATTGGGCCACATATGAATTGTTGAACACTGATCCAGTTTTTTGTATAAAACGTAAAATATTGAAGGTGGTGGATCACTTTGCTACATTGGGTGTTCTTGATAACAGTTTGCATACCTTTCTGGTCAACCAAACACCGATAACACCTGTCTTTTATGTGCTCCCCAAAGTACATAAAACCCTTAATGATCCTCCAGGTCGCCCTATTGTGGCCTCGGTGGGATCTATCTTGTCTCCCTTGGCAATAGTGCTTGAGAAGGTCCTTACACCTCTGATAAGAGATATTCCTTCATACCTGGTAGATACACAGGACTTCTTGAACACTATTGCGCAATTGGGTCCAGTTCCACCGGACAGTTTACTGGTAACGATTGACGTGGTCAGCCTGTATACCTCCATAGAACACAATGGAGGTGTACAGGCCGTCAAGTCGTTCCTAGAAAGGAGTGATTATTCCCCCATAGAGCGGGAATTTTTTGTAGAGCTGCTTCACCTCGTCTTGTATGAGAACTATTTTATGTTCGAGGATTCCTACTATTTGCAGAAGCGGGGGACCGTGATGGGGTCTAATGTGGCCCCGCCCTATGCAAATGCGTATATGTCGCAATTTGAGGACAATTTTGTTTATAACAGTCAATGGTATTGTAACCACATTTTATTGTGGAAAAGATTTATTGACGACATTTTTTGCATATGGGCGGGGTCACATGAGACCCTAACGGCATTCATTTCACACTTGAACCATGCACGTACTGGTTTGGAATTTACAGTTACAAGTAACAGTCGGACGGTTAGCTTCTTGGACACAAGGGTTATCAAGGATTTGTATGGTAATCTTTCAACTGATTTATTTCGGAAGGAGACAGACAGAAACAGTATCCTCCACTTCACCAGCGCCCATCCACCGGCCCTTAAAAAAGCCATTCCAAAGTCCCAATACCAGAGGGTCAGACGCATTGTCTCTAGTCCCTCAGTACTGGGACGCAGAATAGAAGAGATGACCACAAGGTTTGAAGAAAGAGGGTACCCACCATCTATCCTAACAAACACCTTGAATGAGTTAGAAACCCCTCAGAGTTCTGGAAAGGAACATGATAAAAGTCCACGAGTGGCATTGATTCACAAGTACCATCCATTCAATTCCAAATTAGATAATGTTGTAAAGAAGCACTGGTGTTTGTTAGGTAAAGCATACCCCCAAGTTAGGGAATTCCAGAATCCGCCCCTTATCTGTAATAAAAAAAAAACAAGTTATAGAGATAAGCTTGTGCGAGCGGATATTGGGAGCACCCGTGGTACTCTCAAACAGGGGGTACTGGCCACACAACGGAAGGGCACCTTTCCGTGTCTCCATTGTTTCCAATGCTCTAATGTCATCAAAGGCCCCAATGTTTACCACCCACATACTGGACGGACATACGCAGTTAATGGCTTTTTCACATGCGAATCAGCCAATGTCATATATCTAATAAAATGTCCTTGTGGGTTGTTATACATTGGGGAAACTATGCAGAGTGTGAAAGATCGCATTGGAAAACACAAATCCACTATCAGGACAAAAAATTTACTCTTACCAGTTCCCTCCCATTTTGATAAATTTAATCACACAATTGCCCAATTAAAGTTCCAGGTCATAGAACAGATTTCTAGACCTAGACGAGGTGGCGATATCAAAAAACTACTTTTGCGCCGAGAGGCCTACTGGATTCACACCCTTGATACCCTTTATCCAAGAGGTTTGAACCGTGACTATGAAATTACGCATATTTGATCGTTACTAATGCTATTTTCTATTCACCTTTCATTTTATGGTTGTAATTTCTTGTATTATATTTTTTCTAGACATCGACTATATAAATGAAGGAGTCCCTCAACTGTATTGGTATTTAACTACAATATCTAATAACATTACTACTGACATGTATTCTGACACCTATTGCGCTTTTTTTGATTCTTTGATTGATTGCCTTGATTATGTTATCACGTGACTATGTATGTACCGCCCCTACCTTGGGCGTTTCACTATTGGGAGGTTCTCATCATTGATATGTGTATATATATGAGCTGTTGACCATGTATATTTATCTGTTGAGAAATGCTATTAAGCCGAAACGCGTCCTATTCATGGACATATTGCTACTTGCAAAATAAATTTCACAAGCATTGAAGACACGTCTGCTGGGATTTCTTTCTATTATACGTGGTAATTATCCTATCCCGTGCGGCGTGCAACCCAGCGTGTGCCGGCCAAACTTCTTTCTACATTACTAATTTACTGTCCTAGGTGTGCCAAGACAAAAGGACTCCCCAGCATAACGGAAATGGGACGGATCCGTTTTGCAGCCCATAGACTTCAATTATGATGGAATGAATAACGGAATGCCTCTAGAGGCATTCCATCAAAGAGTGGTAACGGAATCCATAGCGCAATTCACCTTTTGCCAGTAAACGAAGCGTGAACGAATTTCAAAATATAAAATTCGCTCATCTCTAAATACAACCATTATGCATATGTTATATTCTAATTAATAAGACTAGTGCAGAACACTTGCCGGATGTTACTTGGTTACCTCAGTTACTGTCCCACTCAGCCTCCAGTAAAAACAGAGCCTGGAAACTATAGGCCAGTAAGTTTGACATCTGTTGTATGTAAACTGTTTGGAGGTTTTCTAAGAGATTCTATCTTGGAGTACCTCACTGAAAATAAGCAAAAACGCCATATCAGCATGGCTTCATGAGGGATGCTCGGACTGGGGGAAAATGTCTGTATGTGGGTGAGTAACTGGCTCAATGATAGAAAACAGAGTGTGGTTATTAATTGTACACACTCAGATTGGGTCACTAGTGGTGTGCCTCAGGGGTCAGTATTGGGCCCTATTCTTTTCAATATACCGTATTTTTTGCATTATAAGATGCACTTTCCCCCCCCACAAAAGTGGGGGGAAAATGGCTGTGCGTCTTATAAAGCAGATACTTTGCTGTCTGCTATGCTGCACAGCTCGGCCAGCGAACTATCAGTGTGGAGGGAGGAGATGGGGACACTCATGGCGGGGCCCAGTGCAGTGACTCTAATACACCGGGCCCCGCAACTGTTGAATACATTCAATCTGATCTATATCTAAATGTATACGCTCTGTTCGGTACTTACTGTAGTACTGTGAATATAGCATTAAGATGGCGCAGACCGGCATCTCCCTTGGTCATGTGCCGCCTGCTGCAGCTCCCTCTGTCATGCGCTGCCTGCCCCAGCTCCCTCTGTCATGCGCCGCCTGCCTGTTCATTCATAAAGTGAGATAAACAAGCAGGCGGCGCATGAGGAGGGAGCTGGGGCAGGCGGCGCATGACCGAGGGAGCTGCCGGTCTGCGCCGTCTTAATGCTATACTTATGGTACTACAGTAAGTACCGAACAGAGCGTATACATTTAGATATCGATCAGATTGAATGTATTTAACAGTTGTGGGGCCCGGTGTATTAGAGTAGAGGCACTGCACCGGGCCCCGCCATGAGTGTCTCCGCCTCCTCCCTCCACACTGATGAATCTGATGGGGGATCTGTAGATGACACTTATGGGGATCTGTGGATGACATAAGTGTCATCCACAGAGCCCCATCAGTGTCATCCACAGATCCCCCATCAGTGTAATCCACAGATCCCCCATCAGTGTCATCCACAGATCCCCATCAGTGTCATCCACAGATCTACCATGAGTGTCATCCACAGATCCCCCATCAGTATCATCCACAGATCCCCCATAACAGGGCATCATCCACAGATCCCCCATAACAGTGCGTCATCCACAGATCCCCCATAACAGTGCGTCATCCACAGATCCCCCATAACAGTGCGTCATCCACAGATCCCCCCATAACAGTGCGTCATGCACAGATCCCCCATAACAGTGCGTCATCCACAGATCCCCCATAACAGTGCGTCATCCACAGATCCCCCCATAACAGTGCGTCATCCACAGATCCCCCCATAACAGTGCGTCATCCACAGATCCCCCCATAACAGTGCGTCATCCACAGATCCCCCATAGTGCGTCATCCACAGATCCCTATAACAGTGCGTCATCCACAGACCACCATTAGTTCAAAACCTACCAAAATCACACCTTTTGGTTCAAAATATTTTTTTCTTATTTTGCTCCTCAAAAACCTAGGTGCGTCTTATCATCAGGTGCATCTTATAAAGCGAAAAAATGTATTTATTAATGACCTTGTAGAAGGCTTGCACAGTAAAATTTTTGCAGATGACACTAAACTGTGTAAAGTAATTAACACAGAAGAGGACAGTATACTGCTACAGATGGATCTGAATAGATTGCAGGCTTGGGCAGATAAGTGGTAGAGATGTCGCAAACATAAAATTTTCCGTTCGCGACCGGCGAACGCGAATTTCCGTAAATGTTCGCGAACGTGCGAACCGGGCAAACCGCGATAGACTTCAATAGGAAGGCGAATTTGAAAACCCACAGGGACTCTTTGTGGCCACAATAGTGATGGAAAAGTTGTTTCAAGGGAACTAACACCTGGACTGTGGCATGCCGGAGGGGGATCCATGGCAAAACTCCCATGGAAAATTACGTAGTTGACGCAAAGTGTGGTAAGTTGAAATCGCAATGCGATTTATAGAACTTGAATTAATCGCATTGTGATTTCAACTTAGAGCTTCTGCCGACTTCCGTGCTCATGGAGGGTCCCCATCACCATGGGAACAGCTCCATGCTAAATGGTTGTATTGCTAGAATATAACGAAGATTGAGAATATAGTGCTATATTCGTTATATTCGTCAATTCTAGCAATACAACCATTAGGAACTCAGATCTAAGTTGAATTCGCAATGTGATTAATATAACCTGCATTATTCGCATTGCGATTACAACTTAGATCTGAGTTCCTAATGGTTGTATTGCTAGAATTGACAACGAATATAGCACTATATTCTCAATCTTCATTATATTCTATCAATACAACCATTAGGAACCCAGCTCTAAGTTGTAATCGCAATGCGATTAATATAACCTGTATTAATCCCATTGCGATTACAACTTTGTGACACTGCAGCTTCAGAATTAATCTAAGATGGATGCTGTCCTTGCTTTTTGATAGGCGGTGGGAGGGTCTGGGAGGGAGGGTATGCTGATTGGCTGGAATGTGTCTGCTGACTGTGAGGTACAGGGTCAAAGTTTGCTCAATGATGACGTATAGGAGGCGGACCAAACATCGCATATGTTCGCCCGCCGCAGCGAATGCGAACATGCGACATTCGCCGGGAACTGTTCGCCGGCGAATAGTTCGGGACATCTCTAATAAGTGGCAGATGAGGTTTAACACTGACAAATGTAAGGTTATGCACATGGGAAGGAATAATGTAAGCACCCATACATACTAAATGGTAAAACAATGGGTAACACTGACATGGAAAAGGATCTAGGAATTTTAATGAACAGCAAACTAAGCTGCAAAAACCAGTGTCAGGCAGCTGCTGCCAAGGCCAATAAGATAATGGGTTGCATCAAAAGGGGCATAGATGCCCATGATGAGAACATAGTCCTGCCACTTTACAAATCATTAGTCAGACCACACATGGAGTACCTTGTACAGTTCTAGGCTCCTGGGAACAAGGCAGACATAGCAGAGCTGGAGAGGGTTCAGAGGAGGGCAACTACAGTAATTACTGGAATGGATAGACTACAGTACCCTGGAAGATTATCAAAAATAGGGTTATTCACTTTAGAAAAAAGACGACTGAGAGGAGATCTAATTAATATATATAAATATATCAGGGGCCAGTACAGAGATCTCTCCTATCATCTATTTATCCCCAGGACTGTGACTGTGAGGAGGGGACATCCTCTGCGTCTGGAGGAAAGAAGGTTTGTACACAAACATAGAAAAGGATTCTTTCCGGTAAGAGCAGTGAGAATGTGGAACTCTCTGCCTGAGGAGGTGGTGATGGTGAGTACAATAAAGGAATTCAAGAGGGGCCTGGACGTATTTCTGGAGCGTAATAATATTACAGGCTATAGCTACTAGAGAGGGGTCGTTGATCCAGGGAGTTAGTCTGATTGCCTGATTGGAGTCGGGAAGGAACTTTTTCCCCCTTATTTTTCCCCCTTATTTTTCCCCCTTATTTTTTCCCCCTTATTTTTTCCCCCTTATTTTTTCCCCCTTATTTTTTCCCCCTTATTTTTTCCCCCTTATTTTTTCCCCCTTATTTTTTCCCCCTTATTTTTTCCCCCTTATTTTTTCCCCCTTATTTTTTCCCCCTTATTTTTTCCCCTTTTCCCCCCTTATTTTTTCCCCTTTTCCCCCCTTATTTTTTCCCCTTTTTCCCCCCTATTTTTTGCCTTCCTCTGGATCAACTTGCAGGATAACAGGCTGAACTGGATGGTCAAATATCCTTTTTCGGCCTTATAAACTATGTTACTATGTTACTAAAAATGTCCCTTATAATGTATGCTAGTGCAGAAAATACCCTTTTATAACATGTGCGACTACAAAAAATCCCCACATTATAATATGTGTCAGTACAAAAAATGTCCCCAAAGTACTCTCTTCAGATATAAATAATGATCCCCCCCCCCCCCATAGTGGCCCAACAGCAACAAACTGAAATACTTACCTAACTGCAGCTACCAGGATATGGTGCAGGAGACAGGTCTCTTCCAATCCTGTATGCAGCCTGGCTCAGGCAGCACAATGATTATACTATCATCATGCCACCTGCCCCGACCTCTGATAGGCTTCACATTTAGTGTCTGTAGCCTATCAGAGGGACCGGCAGGTCAGGGAGGCATCACTTCCATGCCCTAATGCAGTATTCAACTATATCTGTCCTGGGAATGGCAATACAGTTGAATATGCAGAGATAAGTGTTTCCACAATGGAAGAGCTCACTTGCCCACAGCCCTGCCGCGACGTGCACCTGGTGCCTCCCGAGTAGAGTTGAGCGAACACCTGGATGTTCGGGTTCGAGAAGTTCGGCCGAACATCCCGGAAATGTTCGGGTTCGGGATCCGAACCCGATCCGAACTTCGTCCCGAACCCGAACCCCATTGAAGTCAATGGGGACCCGAACTTTTCGGCACTAAAAAGGCTGTAAAACAGCCCAGGAAAGAGCTAGAGGGCTGCAAAAGGCAGCAACATGTAGGTAAATCCCCTGCAAACAAATGTGGATAGGGAAATGAATTAAAATAAAAATTAAATAAATAAAAATTAACCAAAATCAATTGGAGAGAGGTTCCATAGCAGAGAATCTGGCTTCCCGTCACCCACCACTGGAACAGTCCATTCTCAGATATTTAGGCCCCGGCACCCAGGCAGAGGAGAGAGGTCCCGTAACAGAGAATCTGTCTTCATGTCAGCAGAGAATTAGTCTGCATGTCATAGCAGAGAATGAGGCTTCACGTCAGCCACCACTGCAACAGTCCATTGGCATATATTTAGGCCCAGCACCCAGGCAGAGGAGGGAGGTCCCGTAACAGAGAATCTGTCTTCATGTCAGCAGAGAATTAGTCTGCATGTCATAGCAGAGAATGAGGCTTCACGTCAGCCACCACTGCAACAGTCCATTGGCATATATTTAGGCCCAGCACACACACAGGCAGAGGAGAGAGGTCCCGTAACAGAGAATCTGGCTTCATGTCAGCAGAGAATCAGTCTGCATGTCATAGCAGAGAATGAGGCTTCACGTCAGCCACCACTGCAACAGTCCATTGGCATATATTTAGGCCCAGCACACACACAGGCAGAGGAGAGAGGTCCCGTAACAGAGGATCTGGCTTCATGTCAGCAGAGAATCAGTCTGCATGTCATAGCAGAGAATGAGGCTTCACGTCAGCCACCACTGCAACAGTCCATTGGCATATATTTAGGCCCAGCACACACACAGGCAGAGGAGAGAGGTCCCGTAACAGAGGATCTGGCTTCATGTCAGCAGAGAATCAGTCTGCATGTCATAGCAGAGAATCAGGCTTCACGTCAGCCACCACTGCAACAGTCCATTGGCATATATTTAGGCCCAGCACACACACAGGCAGAGGAGAGAGGTCCCGTAACAGAGAATCTGTCTTCATGTCAGCAGAGAATTAGTCTGCATGTCATAGCAGAGAATGAGGCTTCACGTCACCCACCACTGCAACAGTCCATTGGCATATATTTAGGCCTAGCACACAGGCAGAGCAGAGAGGTCCCGTAACAGACAATCTGGCTTCATGACAGCAGAGAATCAGTCTGCATGTCATAGCAGAGAATGAGGCTTCACGTCAGCCACCACTGCAACAGTCCATTGGCATATATTTAGGCCCAGCACACACACAGGCAGAGGAGAGAGGTCCCGTAACAGAGAATCTGGCTTCATGTCAGCAGAGAATCAGTCTGCATGTCATAGCAGAGAATGAGGCTTCACGTCAGCCACCACTGCAACAGTCCATTGGCATATATTTAGGCCCAGCACACACACAGGCAGAGGAGAGAGGTCCCGTAACAGAGGATCTGGCTTCATGTCAGCAGAGAATCAGTCTGCATGTCATAGCAGAGAATCAGGCTTCACGTCAGCCACCACTGCAACAGTCCATTGTCATAAATTTAGGCCCAGCACCCAGGCAGAGGAGAGAGGTCCCGTAACAGAGAATCTGGCTTCATGTCAGCAGAGAATCAGTCTTCATATCATAGCAGAGAATCAGGCTTCACGTCACCCACCACTGTAAGAGTCAATTTTCATAAATTTAGGCCCAGAACCCAGGCAGAGGAGAAAGGTCCCGTAACAGACAATCTGGCTTCATGTCAGCAGAGAATCAGTCTTCATATCATAGCAGAGAATCAGGCTTCACGTCACCCACCACTGTAAGAGTCAATTTTCATAAATTTAGGCCCAGAACCCAGGCAGAGGAGAAAGGTCCCGTAACAGACAATCTGGCTTCATGTCAGCAGAGAATCAGTCTTCATATCATAGCAGAGAATCAGGCTTCACGTCACCCACCACTGTAAGAGTCAATTTTCATAAATTTAGGCCCAGAACCCAGGCAGAGGAGAAAGGTCCCGTAACAGACAATCTGGCTTCATGTCAGCAGAGAATCAGTCTTCATATCATAGCAGAGAATCAGGCTTCACGTCACCCACCACTGCAACAGTCCATTGGCATATATTTAGGCCTAGCACACAGGCAGAGCAGAGAGGTCCCGTAACAGACAATCTGGCTTCATGTCAGCAGAGAATCAGTCTGCATGTCATAGCAGAGAATGAGGCTTCACGTCAGCCACCACTGCAACAGTCCATTGTCATAAATTTAGGCCCAGCACCCAGGCAGAGGAGAGAGGTCCCGTAACAGACAATCTGGCTTCATGTCAGCAGAGAATTAGTCTGCATGTCATAGCAGAGAATCAGGCTTCATGTCAGCCACCACTGCAACAGTCCATTGGCATATATTTAGGCCTAGCACACAGGCAGAGGAGAGGTTCATTCAACTTTGGGTAGCATCGCAATATAATGGTAAAATGAAAATAAAAATAGGATTGAATGAGGAAGTGCCCTGGAGTCCAATAATATATGGTTATGGGGAGGTAGTTAATGTCTAATCTGGACAAGGGACGGACAGGTCCTGTGGGATCCATGCCTGGTTCATTTTTATGAACGTCAGCTTGTCCACATTGGCTGTAGACAGGCGGCTGCATTTGTCTGTAATGACGCCCCCTGCCGTGCTGAATACACGTTCAGACAAAACGCTGGCTGCCGGGCAGGCCAGCACCTCCAAGGCATAAAAGGCTAGCTCTGGCCACGTGGACAATTTAGAGACCCAGAAGTTGAATGGGGCCGAACCATCAGTCAGTACGTGGAGGGGTGTGCACACGTACTGTTCCACCATGTTAGTGAAATGTTGCCTCCTGCTAACACGTTGCGTATCAGGTGGTGGTGCAGTTAGCTGTGGCGTGTTGACAAAAGTTTTCCACATCTCTGCCATGCTAACCCTGCCCTCAGAGGAGCTGGCCGTGACACAGCTGCCTTGGCGACCTCTTGCTCCTCCTCTGCCTTGGCCTTGGGCTTCCACTTGTTCCCCTGTGACATTTGGGAATGCTCTCAGTAGCGCGTCTACCAACGTGCGCTTGTACTCGCGCATCTTCCTATCACGCTCCAGTGCAGGAAGTAAGGTGGGCACATTGTCTTTGTAGCGTGGATCCAGCAGGGTGGCAACCCAGTAGTCCGCACAGGTTAAAATGTGGGCAACTCTGCTGTCGTTGCGCAGGCACTGCAGCATGTAGTCGCTCATGTGTGCCAGGCTGCCCAGGGATAAGGACAAGCTGTCCTCTGTGGGAGGCGTATCGTCATCGTCCTGCCTTTCCCCCCAGCCACGCACCAGTGATGGACCCGAGCTGCGTTGGGTGCCACCCCGC
Organism: Bufo gargarizans; assembly: GCF_014858855.1. Lineage (NCBI taxonomy): Eukaryota > Metazoa > Chordata > Amphibia > Anura > Bufonidae > Bufo > Bufo gargarizans. Next base: position 258,886,459 of record NC_058081.1, on the reverse strand, counting down.
TGTGACCATGCTTCATCCTCATCCTCCTCCACCTCCTCCTCATCCTCGTCCTCCTCGTCCTCCAGTAGTGGGCCCTGGCTGGCCACATTTGTACCTGGCCTCTGCTGTTGCCAAAAACCTCCCTCTGAGTCACTTCGAAGAGACTGGCCTGAAAGTGCTAAAAATGACCCCTCTTCCTCCTCCTCCTCCTCCTCCTCCTGGGCCACCTCCTCTTCCATCATCGCCCTAAGTGTTTTCTCAAGGAGACATAGAAGTGGTATTGTAACGCTGATAACGGTGTCATCGCCACTGGCCATGTTGGTGGAGTACTCGAAACAGCGCAACAGGGCACACAGGTCTCGCATGGAGGCCCAGTCATTGGTGGTGAAGTGGTGCTGTTCTGTAGTGCGACTGACCCGTGCGTGCTGCAGCTGAAACTCCACTATGGCCTGCTGCTGCTCGCACAGTCTGTCCAGCATGTGCAAGGTGGAGTTCCACCTGGTGGGCACGTCGCATATGAGGCGGTGAGCGGGAAGGCCGAAGTTACGCTGTAGCGCAGACAGGCGAGCAGCAGCAGGATGTGAACGCCGGAAGCGCGAACAGACGGCCCGCACTTTATGCAGCAGCTCTGACATGTCGGGGTAGTTGTGAATGAACTTCTGCACCACCAAATTCAGCACATGCGCCAAGCAAGGGATGTGCGTCAAATTGGCTAGTCCCAGAGCTGCAACGAGATTTCGCCCATTATCACACACCACCAGGCCGGGCTTGAGGCTCACCGGCAGCAACCACTCGTCGGTCTGTTGTTCTATACCCCGCCACAACTCCTGTGCGGTGTGGGGCCTGTCCCCCAAACATATGAGTTTCAGAATGGCCTGCTGACGTTTACCCCGGGCTGTGCTGAAGTTGGTGGTGAAGGTGTGTGGCTGACTGGATGAGCAGGTGGAAGAAGAGGAGGAGGAAGCCGAGAAGGAGGAGGTGGCAACAGGAGGCAAAGAATGTTGCCCTGCGATCCTTGGCGGCGGAAGGACGTGCGCCAAACAGCTCTCCGCCTGGGGCCCAGCTGCCACTACATTTACCCAGTGTGCAGTTAGGGAGATATAGCGTCCCTGGCCGTGCTTACTGGTCCACGTATCTGTGGTTAGGTGGACCTTGCCACAGATGGCGTTGCGCAGTGCACACTTGATTTTATCGGATACTTGGTTGTGCAGGGAAGGCACGGCTCTCTTGGAGAAGTAGTGCCGGCTGGGAACAACATACTGTGGGACAGCAAGCGACATGAGCTGTTTGAAGCTGTCTGTGTCCACCAGCCTAAATGACAGCATTTCATAGGCCAGTAGTTTAGAAATGCTGGCATTCAGGGCCAGGGATCGAGGGTGGCTAGGTGGGAATTTACGCTTTCTATCAAATGTTTGTGAGATGGAGAGCTGAACGCTGGCGTGTGACATGGTTGAGACGCTTGGTGACGGAGGTGGTGGTGGTGGTGTTGGTGGTACATCCCCTGTTTGCTGGGCGGCAGGTGCCAACGTTCCTCCAGAGGCGGAGGAAGAGGCCGAGGCGGCAGCAGCAGAATAGGCCGAGGCGGCAGCAGCAGAAGAGGTAGCAGGGGGAGCCTGAGTGACTTCCTTGGTTTTAAGGTGTTTACTCCACTGCAGTTCATGCTTTGCATGCAGGTGCCTGGTCATGCAGGTTGTGCTCAGGTTCAGAACGTTAATGCCTCGCTTCAGGCTCTGATGGCACAGCGTGCAAACCACTCGGGTCTTGTCGTCAGCACATTGTTTGAAGAAGTGCCATGCCAGGGAACTCCTTGAAGCTGCCTTTGGGGTGCTCGGTCCCAGATGGCGGCGGTCAGTAGCAGGCGGAGTCTCTTGGCGGCGGGTGTTCTGCTTTTGCCCACTGCTCCCTCTTTTGCTACGCTGTTGGCTCGGTCTCACCACTGCCTCTTCCTCCGAACTGTGAAAGTCAGTGGCACGACCTTCATTCCATGTGGGGTCTAGGACCTCATCGTCCCCTGCATCGTCTTCCACCCAGTCTTGATCCCTGACCTCCTGTTCAGTCTGCACACTGCAGAAAGACGCAGCAGTTGGCACCTGTGTTTCGTCATCATCAGAGACATGCTGAGGTGGTATTCCCATGTCCTCATCATCAGGAAACATAAGTGGTTGTGCGTCAGTGCATTCTATGTCTTTCACCGCTGGGGAAGGGCTAGGTGGATGCCCTTGGGAAACCCTGCCAGCGGAGTCTTCAAACAGCATAAGAGACTGCTGCATAACTTGAGGCTGAGACAGTTTCCCTGGTATGCATGGGGGTGATGTGACAGACTGATGGGGTTGGTTTTCAGGCGCCATCTGTGCGCTTTCTGCAGAAGACTGGGTGGGAGATAATGTGAACGTGCTGGATCCACTGTCGGCCACCCAATTGACTAATGCCTGTACCTGCTCAGGCCTTACCATCCTTAGAACGGCATTGGGCCCCACCATATATCGCTGTAAATTCTGGCGGCTACTGGGACCTGAGGTAGTTGGTACACTAGGACGTGTGGATGTGGCAGAACGGCCACGTCCTCTCCCAGCACCAGAGGGTCCACTAACACCACCACGACCATGTCCACGTCCGCGTCCCTTACTAGATGTTTTTCTCATTGTTATGGTTCACCACAACAACAAATATATTATTTGGCCCAATGTATTGTATTCAAATTCAGCGGGATATAAATTTGAGGCCTAGTATTTAGGCGCTGGGTGACCGGTATGGATTTAGTGACAGAATTAGACTTGGAAATGCACAGAAGCGTGTGTGTGAAGTTATTCTGAATGACCCTATGTGCACCTTGAATATTATATACCCTTTTAGGGATAGATTTCAAATAGCTCTGATATAGCAGAAACCACTAAATTATGAAATTGCTAAATTGGGAATTGTATTTCAACCCAGAACAAGAAATGTGCTTGAACGGACACTAAATAACTCGCCCAGCTACAGCACTAAGGACAGATTTAGCGGGATATAAATTTGAGGCCTAGTATTTAGGCGCTGGGTGACAGGTATGGGTTTAGTGCCAGAATTAGACTTGGAAATACACAGTAGCGGGTGTGTGTGAAGTTATTCTGAATGACCCAATGTGCACCTTGAATATTATATACCCTTTTAGGGATAGATTTCAAATAGCTCTGATATAGCAGAAACCACTAAATTATGAAATTGCTAAATTGGGAATTGTACTTCAACCCAGAACAAAAAATGTGCTTTGACGGACACTAAATATCTTTCCAAGCAACAACAGTACAGCGGTAACGAGAGATTTAGCAGGATATAAATTTGAGGCCTAGTATTTAGGCGCTGGGTGACAGGTATGGGTTTAGTGACAGAATTAGACTTGGAAATACACAGTAGCGGGTGTGTGTGAAGTTATTCTGAATGACCCAATGTGCACCTTGAATATGATCTACCCTTTTAGGGATAGATTTCAAATAGCTCTGATATAGCAGAAACCACTAAATTATGAAATTGCTAAATTGGGAATTGTATTTCAACCCAGAACAAAAAATGTGCTTTGACGGACACTAAATATCTTGCCCAGCAACAACAGTACAGCGGTAACGAGAGATTTAGCAGGATATAAATTTGAGGCCTAGTATTTAGGCGCTGGGTGACAGGTATGGGTTTAGTGACAGAATTAGACTTGAAAATACACAGTAGCGGGTGTGTGTGAAGTTATTCTGAATGACCCAATGTGCACCTTGAATATTATATACCCTTTTAGGGATAGATTTCAAATAGCTCTGATATAGCAGAAACCACTAAATTATGAAATTGCTAAATTGGGAATTGTACTTCAACCCAGAACAAAAAATGTGCTTTGACGGACACTAAATATCTTTCCAAGCAACAACAGTACAGCGGTAACGAGAGATTTAGCAGGATATAAATTTGAGGCCTAGTATTTAGGCGCTGGGTGACAGGTATGGGTTTAGTGACAGAATTAGACTTGGAAATACACAGTAGCGGGTGTGTGTGAAGTTATTCTGAATGACCCAATGTGCACCTTGAATATTATATACCCTTTTAGGGATAGATTTCAAATAGCTCTGATATAGCAGAAACCACTAAATTATGAAATTGCTAAATTGGGAATTGTATTTCAACCCAGAACAAAAAATGTGCTTTGACGGACACTAAATAACTTTCCCAGCTACAACAGGACAGCGGTAACGAGAGATTTAGCAGGATATAAATTTGAGGCCTAGTATTTAGGCGCTGGGTGACAGGTATGGGTTTAGTGACAGAATTAGACTTGAAAATATACAGTAGCGGGTGTGTGTGAAGTTATTCTGAATGACCCAATGTGCACCTTGAATATTATATACCCTTTTAGGGATAGATTTCAAATAGCTCTGATATAGCAGAAACCACTAAATTATGAAATTGCTAAATTGGGAATTGTACTTCAACCCAGAACAAAAAATGTGCTTTGACGGACACTAAATAACTTTCCCAGCTACAACAGGACAGCGGTAACGAGAGATTTAGCAGGATATAAATTTGAGGCCTAGTATTTAGGCGCTGGGTGACAGGTATGGGTTTAGTGACAGAATTAGACTTGAAAATACACAGTAGCGGGTGTGTGTGAAGTTATTCTGAATGACCCAATGTGCACCTTGAATATTATATACCCTTTTAGGGATAGATTTCAAATAGCTCTGATATAGCAGAAACCACTAAATTATGAAATTGCTAAATTGGGAATTGTACTTCAACCCAGAACAAAAAATGTGCTTTGACGGACACTAAATAACTTTCCCAGCTACAACAGGACAGCGGTAACGAGAGATTTAGCGGGATATAAATTTGAGGCCTAGTATTTAGGCGCTGGGTGACCGGTATGGATTTAGTGACAGAATTAGACTGGGATATGGCCAAAAAATAACCACACTATTGCTGGTTAAATGCACTTGGTGACGGGCGCAGCTTGCCCCTGATGTAGTATATGGCCAAAAAATGAACAGACTATTGCTGGTTAAATGCACTTGGTGTCACAGCTTGACCAACCACACTACTGAGGGTTAAATGCACTTGGTGACGGGCGCAGCTTGCCCCTGATGTAGTATATGGCCAAAAAATAAACAGACTATTGCTGGTTAAATGCACTTGGTGTGACAGCTTCACCCTGATGTAGGCTTTAGCCAGAAAACAACCACACCATTGAGGGTTAAATGCACTTGGTGACAGGCGCAGCTTGCCCCTGATTTTGTATATGGCCAAAAAATGAACAGACTATTGCTGGTTAAATGCACTTGGTGTGACAGCTTCACCCTGATGTAGGCTTTAGCCAAAAAACAACCACACCATTGAGGGTTAAATGCACTTGGTGACAGGCGCAGCTTGCCCCTGATTTTGTATATGGCCAAAAAATGAACAGACTATTGCTGGTTAAATGCACTTGGTGTGACAGCTTCACCCTGATGTAGGCTTTAGCCAAAAAACAACCACACCATTGAGGGTTAAATGCACTTGGTGACAGGCGCAGCTTGCCCCTGATTTTGTATATGGCCAAAAAATGAACAGACTATTGCTGGTTAAATGCACTTGGTGTGACAGCTTCACCCTGATGTAGGCTTTAGCCAAAAAACAACCACACCATTGAGGGTTAAATGCACTTGGTGACAGGCGCAGCTTGCCCCTGATTTTGTATATGGCCAAAAAATGAACAGACTATTGCTGGTTAAATGCACTTGGTGTGACAGCTTCACCCTGATGTAGGCTTTAGCCAAAAAACAACCACACCATTGAGGGTTAAATGCACTTGGTCGCAGCTTGTGCTGGCGCACCACAAGACACAAAATGGCCGCCGATCACCCCAGAAAAATGTGACTGACAAACGGTCTGGGCAGCCTAAAAACAGTGAGCAATTGAGGATCAGCAGCTCAATGATCCACAGCTGCAGATCGATCAGTTAATCAAGTCCTTTGGAGGAGTTAATCTGCCTAATCTCGCCCTACTGTCGCAGCCGCAACCTCTCCCTACGCTAATCAGAGCAGAGTGACGGGCGGCGCTATGTGACTCCAGCTTAAATAGAGGCTGGGTCACATGGTGCTCTGGCCAATCACAGCCATGCCAATAGTAGGCATGGCTGTGATGGCCTCTTGGGGCAAGTAGTATGACGCTTGTTGATTGGCTGCTTTGCAGCCTTTCAAAAAGCGCCAAGAAAGCGTCACAAAAGCGCGAAGAAAGCGACGAACACCGAACCCGAACCCGGACTTTTACGAAAATGTCCGGGTTCGGGTCCGTGTCACGGACACCCCAAAATTCAGTTACTATACAGTTCGAGTTCGCTCATCCCTAGGAGTCAATCACCTGACTTCACTTAATTGGTGGTGTATCCCTCATTGTGGGGGTGTATGGGCGGTGGTGGAGGAGGGCGCACCTTGATGATTAAGGACCGTCTGGTTCGAAACATTTCGGTCTGACGGGAGGTGATGATCACTGCCTTTGTATACTGATTGTATCAATGATGGAATAAAGATGATGCAGTGTTTCAATATACTACATGCTGGACGTTTCTTCTGCTTCAAGTGTCTACACTGAGCCAGCTTTGGCTTGTCCGCGCACTGTGGATTATTGTCGAGCTGGACTTCACTCTTTCTATTGCGCACCTTGAGTCCCCTCAGTTTGTTTATAAGGACAAGTGCCCTCGGTCCAATGCCGGTTTTCAAACCCGGAATATAAAGTGCGGATGCGAAAGTAGCCTTAGTTTAGTGATGTGGAGTGCTCGCTTAAAAAGTGATAATTTTACCCTAATCCCAGTTCTCTTTTCATTTCATTTTTAGTGCGTTTTACCTGAGTCGCAGTTCTTTTTTTTTTATCTCAGTCCTTTTCTCAGTTCATCAGCAGCCTAGGTGGGCGCTGGTCACACAGCCACCACTGTTGTTCTGCACTGCCTGATCTGGAAGATGGCTTGGCACACTAGAAAGCAAAACTATGCCTAAAACTGATTGGCCGAGGCTCAGCCACTTAGGCTTATTTCACTCCAGGTAGCAGGTTACTCCCCCTTTCAGACACATATCTCCGGCCCTCCCTTGCTCTCACTCACTTTGCGCTAGCTTGTCTCATTGAGGGAAAGATATAGTAGTGGCAGTGCAAGCCAACAAGCTGCTGGTTGGAGACCACTGGCCCATATGATGCTGTAACCTGTTGTCTGGAGATTTGTCAAACAAGATGTCCCAGTTACCATCAGAAAAATATAAATGACAAAATTATTGTTTAAATAAAGTCAAGAAACACAATACAAACAAGCGCTCAATTTTAATGCGATTAACATTGCACCAGTATATGTAAATTCACTTGCACCATAACACAAAAATCATCTGCTCTCCTTGTTTTTTTCCAAGCATAATGAACCATCGCATTTTTTTAATTGAAACATTTTCCATCCCAAATGATGGAAATTGCTTTTATTTTAATGGAAGGTTTCCTCTCTATCAGCATAAGTGGATTACAAATGTCATATATCACTGTCATCTTAAAGGAAATTTGAATACATCTTTGCAGTATTGGTGAGGATCATATTGTTCTTGCAGACTTATCCAGAAATAATTACAAGTGGTCTGGAAGTCAGATAATTTGATTACAATAACAGATGGCTGTCTGCTATTTGCAGCTATCTATGCAGCACAGTGGAAATTCAAGCTCAATATTGCTTCTATAAAGATGCTTTCAAGCTCTTTGCATGGTGTCATAGACCCCAATCTTGTACCCATCAAAATGTATGAATCGCTAAATAATTACCACGCTTAAATTAATAAACATGTTTTTATTGTTGAAAAATAATTGGCCACGGTGCTTAATGTTACCTAATACATATATCATTAATTAAACCATATTAATAAATACCAACATAACTAAATACAGAATAAATAAATCCAACTAGTCCACTCAGCGAGTGACTATTGCCCCAACCGCCATAGAGCGAAGCTAAATGGCTAACCAGCACCGCAGCCTATTTCAATAATATTTTGTAACCCAACATTGAAAAAGTTAAAACCAATATCTGATAATGCTTGTTTTGAATGGTTGTATAGTCTAGCCATAAATGTAAGACATTTCTAGAATACTAGCCATAAATTTCTCCATTATTTTGTTTATTCGAATTCACATTTTTTTCTATGAAGCACAATGTATTAGAACTCAATTCCCATCTGGGTACTATTTCTGAAAATGCGATCTTGGATTGTGGGAATTGATTATGTACTTCTAACATAGTGTCAGTTAGTTCTTTTATCAAATCATGAGTACGAATCCTACCCATGTCAAATGTTCCAATGTGAAAAATGATCTTATTAGGTTCTGGACACAATTTTGTGGCCGATACACATACTGAATAAATGCTTTTTATTCTTAGATCTGCTATCCCTCTCCAATAAATGGATACCTTATTACTTAAATCTAAATTATTGGGTTTGAATTTAATAGATGCTCTTTTACTGGCTGAAGAAATGAGATTGTCTCCGAGTTTCCAAATAATCTGTTCTGGGAAAGATTATAACAGTAATTCAGGTCTAATGTACAGTTTATACCTTTATGAATTCCATCTACCTATTGTCTTTATTGTACTTTCTTTAAGAACCATTTCATATGCATATGTTGCAGCTCCAATTCTAAACGAATGAGCTGAAATTTTTGTACCCTGTAAATCAAAGTGTTTTTTACATTTTGACAAAATGTAATTTAATTGGGACTTGGTTAATGGGGATCCATCAACGTGCATGAAAAGAGGGCCTGGTTTACATGAGCTAGCAACTATCCAATTTTTTAAAGCCTAACCCGGACATATTGTAGATGACCATAATTCTTTAAGGGATACCCAGGTTCCTTTACTTTGCTGTTTTAGATCTTTTTATGTATAATTTATTTTTTTCCTTATGGATAACCAGGTCATTGATTTGTAATGGTGCTTCTGTTGTTCTACTCATAGCCGTAATTTCACTGATGTGAAGTGCACCGAAAAAGAATAGTGAAAATAGTGAAAAAGAATATTTTTAAACCTTTAATTTGCTGTTTTAATACAATTTTTGACGTGAATGGGGCTTTATTGAATATTTTTTGGGAAAAAACAAATGCCGGATAGAATTTTTTTTAGTGTAGTCCCCTTTATAGCCCTTTTTTTATAACATTCAAAATGAATAGTATAACATGTAATATGCTGTGATCCCATATACTGAAATTCTTGGTAGAACAAAATGTTCTCCAATTATTCCATGCGGCTGTGTAGGCAGCCCATCAAACCTTTTATCAATTCCAGATCGTCTTCCACAATTTTGATGGGCATGGGATTCCCTTTTCTTCTGCTTCTGGGATCAGCTGTCTGAAATAGGAGAAGTTCTGCCGAGACAAAGAATCTGCAATTATATTTGACCTGCCTTCAATATATTTAGCTTTTATCCAGATATTGTATTTTAAACAAGTTAGGACAATTTGTTTCAATATGTTGACTACTACCTCTGATTTAGCGGATAGACAGTTTACTGAGAAAACCACACCCTTGTTATCTGAAAATAATAAAATGCGTTTGTTTTTGAAATTATCATGCCAAATTAATAAAGCTACCAATACCGGTAAAAGTTCAAAGAAAATGATGTTTTTTATAAATTGTTCAACTAGCCAATTTTTTGGCCATTTTTCTGCAGACCATTGGTCCCTAAAAAATGCTCCATAACCCACTGATGCAGCAGCAGCATCAATGAACAACTGAATTAAATCAGAATCTATAAATTCTTTCTGCTACATACAGTCATGTGAAAAAATTAGGACACCCTTTGAAAGCATGTGGTTTTTTGTAACATTTTTAATAAAAGGTTATTTCATCTCCGTTTCAACAATACAGAGAGATTAAAGTAATCCAACTAAACAAAGAAAACTGAAGAAAAGTCTTTTCAAGATCTTCTGTAAATGTCATTCTACAAAAATGCCTATTCTAACTGAGGAAAAAGATAGGACACCCTTGCCCCTAATAGCGAGTGTTACCTCCTTTGGCTGAAATAACTGCAGTGAGACGGTTCTTGTAGCCATCTACCAGTCTTCGACATCGGTCTGAGGAAATTTTACCCCACTCCTCAATGCAGAACTTTTTCAGCTGTGAGATGTTTGAGGGGTTTCTTGCACGTACAGCCCTTTTCAAGTCACCCCACAGCATCTCAATGGGATTCAAATCTGGACTTTGACTTGGCCATTCCAGGACTCTCCATTTCTTCTTTTTCAGCCAATCTTTGGTTGATTTACTAGTATGTTTTGGGTCATTGTCATGTTGCATGGTCCAGTTCCGCTTCAGCTTTAATTTTCTAACTGATGGTCTCACATGTTCTTCAAGCACCTTCTGATACACAGTAGAATTCATCGTGGATTCTATGATGGTGAGCTGACCAGGTCCTGCTGCAGCAAAGCAGCCCCAAACCATGACACTTCCACCTCCATGCTTCACAGTTGGTATGAGGTTCTTTTCTTGGAATGCTGTGTTTGGTTTACGCCAAACATGTCCTCTGCTGTTGTGTCCAAATAATTCAATTTTGGACTCATCTGTCCAAAGAACATTATTCCAGAAGTCCTGGTCTTTGTCAACTTTATCTCTGGCAAATGTCAGTCTGGCCTCGATGTTTCTCTTGGAAAGCAAAGGTTTCCTCCTTGCACACCTCCCATGCAAGTTAAACTTGTACAGTCTCTTTCTGATTGTAGAGGCATGTACTTCTACATCAACAGTAGCCAGAGCCTGCTGTAGTTCTCGAGATGACACTTTAGGGTTTTTGGAGACCGCTTTTAGCATCTTGCGGTCTGCTCTTGGGGTGAACTTGCTGGGGCGACCAGTCCTGGGCATGTTGGCAGTTGTTTTGAAAGCCCTCCACTTGTAGACTATCTTCCGGACAGTGGAATGGCTGATTTCAAAATCTTTTGAGATCTTTTTAAATCCCTTCCCAGACTCATAGGCTGCTACAATGTTTTTTCTGAAGTCCTCTGACAGCTCTTTTGCTCTCACCATGGTGCTCACTCTCACTTCAACAGTCAGGAGCACACCAAACTAAATGTCTGAGGTTTAAATAGGGCAAGCCTCATTCAACATGCAGAGTAACGATCTACTAATTATGTGCACCTGGTGTGATATACCTGTGTGAGATCTGAGCCAATTTAAGAGGGAATACATGTGAGGGTGTCCTATCTTTTTCCTCAGTTAGAATAGGCATTTTTGTAGAATGACATTTACAGAAGATCTTGAAAAGACTTTTCTTCAGTTTTCTTTGTTTAGTTGGATTACTTTAATCTCTCTGTATTGTTGAAACGGAGATGAAATAACCTTTTATTAAAAATGTTACAAAAAACCACATGCTTTCAAAGGGTGTCCTAATTTTTTCACATGACTGTAGTTCTTCCATTACAATCTTCTAGGAAACTTATCCAAATTTGAATATTGTCTTTTATTTGTTTTGTAAGACAAATATGCTCAAATGGTTGGCTTTTCCCCATGGTGGCAGAATACATTAGTCTAGAGAAAACTCTTCATATTGGTATCACTCTAGTTATGAAATTTAACGTACCTAGAGCTCACTGTAAACGTTTCAATGTAGTTTTCTTAGATGTTAGAAAATTGTTTAATAAAATCATTAAGGAAGGGATTCTTTCTTCCGGGATTTTAAATTCCATTTTTTCCGTATTAATTGAGATACCCAAAAAAAGGATATCCTTTGTTGGGTATACCGTTTTCTCTTCCGGTAATGGAATTTGGAAGTAATAGGCAATATTTCTGAAAGTATTTAACAAATGAATGCAATCATTGGATTTTTCTTTACCAATGAACAGAAAATCATCTAAGTAATGTTTCACGTAACCAGCATGACTTTCTAGCATCCACTGTAGAAAGGTTGAAAATGCTTTTTTAAGCAAGGATAATGCTTGATCAAAGGAAGCATAGTGTACAGATGTAAATTTTTTATCAATGAAACCATTCACTGAATTATCTTTTGGGCATGACAAGTGATGAATGAGGTGATAACTGTTAGCTTCTTTTTTAGGAACTAAAGGTCCAGTAACTCTGTTTTCTGAAATTTCTTTATCTATTTTTTCTTGAACAGCCGATTTATTTAAATTCACAGATTTTAGGTTTTTAACAAAAGAACATCCTGGACTTGAACGAGTAGGTACATAAAAACCATCCGAAAAACCTTCAATTAATATTTGAGCCATCGGTTTCTCTGGGTATATTTTTAAATAGTGAATGAGCCTTTGTAGGCTCAATGGGGTCACCTCCTCTATTGGATTCTTTACTGTATGATAAGTGTTGACCATGCTTTCAAAGCATTTTGATGCTGGATGGTTTCCTGCGCAAAAGTACACTTGTGTTTATATTTGCAATTAGCTTGCCATCTACATACCGACTCGTTAAAGGTAAAGCTAATTCCTTTTTGGGGAATTTGTTGATGAAAAAGGTTAGACCTTTGGGGCAACATAAGGTTGATCCAAAGACCCACATCCTTTGATCTCCATTTTAAATCCAGGTGTACTGCTAGTTTTTGACAAAAAGATTCATCATAATTATTACACCATGCAGTACCTCCGAAGTCTTTATAAGCTTCAAGGATACCGTCCAGATAATGAAATAATCCACTACAATGTATCAGATGTTTTTCACCCAATACCTCGGCATAAATGCAAAACGCTTGCAGACAGTTTGACAATGTCTTCTGCTGATTTCTTTTTCTCTCCTTTTCCTCTTTTTTGTCTAATTTTAACATTTCCTTATGAGAAGGGAGGAGAGAAAAAACATTGATGTATTCCTTATTCCAAATATTTTCCTTGGTTTGTTTGGGTAGATGGAATCTGAAAGGGGAAATCTGGCACGGCATTGTTTCTTTAATGATGTTTCTTCTATTCCACTGCCTGTTTCCAGAGATGGGAATTAAATGTTATTTATCTAATGTGTAGATGTTATTGGATGTATTTTAATTTTCTTTCAGACTATCCGAATCCGAGTTCCTACCTGGAGAAGACCAGACATAACTCTGATTCAGTTTTTTCTCCTTATTAGACATGAAATAAATAAATTTCTTGAATATCTGTACCCTAACATCTAAATTGGTGTCAATAATCAGAATATAAGGATTTTTTGTGTTAGTGCCCTGCATAAAGCAGTCACTATTTTCTGTGTGTGTGTAAATAAATTCTCACCCTCTTGAATGTTGATAGGTGTCATTTCTTTCTCAGGTGCACAAAATGTCCTGGCTGTTGGGACTGGAGACCATTGGTAAGTATTTGACCGTTTTTTAATCTCTGCTCGCGCTGTGTGATGCAGAAAAATTTGTATTTCTGCTTCTCACAGTATCTTGTGGTGGTGAGTAACTTTTCTTTTCTTTTCTTGTCCTCTTCTTAGGTGGGGGAAAAAGCGGAGCATCATTGCGGCTCTACGCAGCGATGATGTCATCCATCGTTGCCGGCTCTGCGCTTCTGCCTGAAGTGGATGCGCAGACCGGATGAATTCATTGAAGATCGCGATCTCCAGCACTGGATTCCTGTTGAAGACATCTCCTGAGCCATTCCTCCCCTCCATAAGTCTCTGCTTTCTTAATAAGCTGTTTAAGTAGTTCTTCCATTTCTTCTTTTAGGTGCAAGTCCAGATTCATCACTGCCACTTACGTGAGTGCGCAGAAACTGACATCTCCCTTCTCTTATAGATTTCTCCATGCGACCAGCCATTGATCCTTCCTCCAATCAAGATGCTCCAGAAGACTTCAGCCTGCGCCAAGTACACCTGTTACCAGGTAAGTCATATACCACACTCACATAATTTGTGCATGCAAATAACTGGGGGCATGACACCATGTCCCCCCTATTTGCATCCGCAAATACGGTTTCCTTAAAACACTAGTCAGGGGATGTCATACCCACCAAACTGTTCCTATTTTGTCTGTAATCAATGTGATCATCCCAGGTTTTCCTTAATTACAACAATTTTTATAAACCATTTCATTTAGAAACCATTTTTTCTTGATCCACATAACATATTTTTCGCCCTATAAGATGCCCCAAACCATAAGACGCACCTATGTTTTAGAGGAGGACAATAAGTAAAAAATATTTTCCATTACACCTCAGGTCAGACCAGCAATCAGACCCCCAATGTTAATCAGACCTCAGATCAGACCCCCAATGCCTCAGATCAACCCCCCAACCTTCAGCCATCTATCAGTCCTCATGTCAGCCATCTATCAGCCCTCATGCCAGCCATCTATCAGCCCTCATGTCAGCCATCTATCAGACCTTATGTCAGCCATCTATCAGCCCTCATGTCAGTCATCTATCAGCCCTCATGTCAGCCATCTATCAGCCCTCATGTCAGTCATCCTTCAGCCCTCATGTCAGCCATCAGCCCTTATGTCAGCCATCAGCCCTCATGACAGGCCCCAGCCCCTAGCCCTCAGCACAAATAAAAATAAAATAAAATAAAAACACTTCTGCTGCTCCTGGACGCCACCACTCCTCACCATTGCAATCCTCTTCATCCTGCTGCCGTCTATGCTCTGTGAACAGGCTTGCACAGCATGAGGTCACAGAGCACCCTCACGCTGTGCGTAGCCCTGCACAGCCAACAGCTGAGGACCAGGAAGCGGTGAGTACAGAGCCTTCACCGCTTCCCTGTCCTCCGGTACTAATGAGCACTTCCATAATGAAAGCGCTTCATTAGTATTCGCCCCATAAGACGGGGGGTGAGTCTTATGGGGCGAAAATAAGCAATGAAGTGATGCATCAACCTTTCAGAATATTGTCTACAGACTGTGTGCTCAGTTTTCATTACTAAAAAAGTCATGAAAAATGCATGGCACTTCGCATCTCTTTCCTTATATTGGTCAACAACTGTTTTATTTCCAATATTTTTATGTAGGTGTTGTGGGGTTTCGCTCTGGTAGATAGGGTAAGCGGGTTCAGTACAGAGGCAAAATACAAGTTCTTAACTCAAACGTCAGTGTTTATTCACACTTGAGGCAATTGCACAAAACAGCACGTAATTTTGCAGTCTTGGTGTTAATTCACACACAATGGAAAGTTCTTATAACACAAGTCACCTTGCTGGCAGTACTGCCTCCAGTAGTCCACAGCAGACTTTAGGGGGCCTGTTTCCCCAGCATGCAGCTCTCAGCCCTTCAGCACAGCACAAAGCCTCAGATCCCAAAAAACAGAGACATCTCTGCTGAGCCTAGCTGCTTATTTAAGGGCAGCCAGTGCTGCCAAAACACGGATCGGCACTTTAACTCCGGTCCGGTATTTGACCTCACCTTGCTGGAAACCAGCCCAGCTGCACATGCTGGGAGGAAAATACCTGCCTTGCCAGACATAACCCCTCACTGTGTCACAGTGTTTATAACCAGGTTAACATATTCTATACTACTGTACTGCTCCAATGTTCTGAGGCTTCATTTACTCCAAAACGCTTTTTGCATTCGCTCATCTGAAGTGCAGACTTGTCATTTCAAAGCAGGCTAGGTTTCACCCAATTTATTGCACAATCGTGTCCCATTTCAGCAGACATGGGATTCAGCTGGTTTCCTCCAGTTCTCCAGATCCGGTTGTTAAAATTGCAACTGGATCAGAGAACCGTGTTACTGGCTGAGTCCCAATCCGGTGCTCTGGCAGCAGCAGGGCAGCTGGAGATGATCACTTCAATTGTTTTGCGCACCACTGACAGTTTAGCTCCTCACTGAGGCCTCTTAATAAACCTTAGGTTGATGTAAGCGCAACACTGCTTAATATCTGAAACAGTATGTAGGATCAACGAGGATCTTTCAAAGTTTAGCTCCTTAGTTGGGTGGTGTGTATGTATAGTGCATATATGGTGTATTTAGGTATGTGTACCATGTATATGGTGTATTTATGTGTATGTGTGTTGCATATATGCGTTGTATGTAAACATGTGTCGTGACGCTGCGTAGGGAACCTGTTGTTAAAAAATTTACTCCCACCCCTGCATCTCAGTCCTAGTCTATCTCCATTAATAATAACAGGGCTTACACTTTCTGTTCCTTCCTTACCTCAAGCTCCCTTGATTTACCAGTCAATTTAGTGTTGCTGCTCCTAATTGTCAGTCCATACATCACGTGACAATATCTAATACATTGGCTTTTGTCATTATTCAAGCTGGCCCGATATTAGACATCTCTCAGGTCATAGCTTGTTTCATTAGTTCCAGAGGTTAGACCTATAGTTAGTGTGAATGATATTTTGTTACATAAGATAATTGCCACATAAATGTGTGTACTAACAAAGGTGGATTCAAATTCCACCTACTGTATTTAATACTATAGAAAGTAAAGCCAACAGACTTTGTAATTCAAGCAAACACCCATTGGCATTAGAGCAGGTTAAGTTGAGTTGGTAAGGGAGTGTCATTTACTACTTTAGTTAACGACGCTTTAAATTTCAAAGTTAAAATAAAACATCAACTAATATTTAAAAGCAGGGGTGCACAATGTTTTCTAGCTGGGGCCACATTTTCAGTCTGAACCAATTCCAAAGGCCAAAAATAAAATTTAAAAGGGTATTACCAAGTGAAATACTATTTTTATGGCATATTAAACATACAGTACTTCTAGTACTCTCATCTAATGGGAAAATACTTGAAAGATACATGCGAGAACCCACAAGACATAAACATACATGTCTGTTACAGGATGTTTGGGGGCCGCACAGACTGGTATTGAGGGCTGCATGTGGCCGCCGGACTGCAGGTTGTGCACCCTTGTTCTGAACCATAACAGCAAATACAATGCCCTGTGGAGCCTGTGAATGGAAAGAAGCTAGTCTGAATGTCATACACTATTTGTTACTAAGGTTCACTTGGTATGAGTCTGTGGTAAACATGCTTTACACACGTGATATGTACGTGTGGATATTCAGCAAATCTTCTGCTTCTCTACATGGGATTTTTTATAATTGTCTGGATATTTGAACAGTGTTATACAATCTGTTTTTCCACAATAGGTAATATATTTTGCTTGACTTTTTCAATGTTGTACAATTAATAAAGGAGGATATTTTTAATTATCAGCAATTAGAGTCAACCTCCAATCCAAATTTAATCACAACTTCCTATATAGCTATATACTAAAGGACTGCATAATACAGATATTGAGTTTTTTTTTCTTCTGTGCTTTAAAAAAAATAAAAAACGCCACATACAAACCACCAATCTTCTTTACCCTTCAACCCACCGAGTCTCTCATTCATGCTATACTCCTGTCTGTGTATTTGCCTAACATAAGCAAAGCCCTAAGCGTGAATCAGCATTCCTCTTATTTACATGCAAAACATGTTTTTTTCTTTGTATCCTCTACTTAAGGTAGTTGTAACAGACAACAGCTGAACAACCTATTGCCCATACCCAAATCGAACATTGGTCTGTAAGTTGACAGACTATCTTGGTTCCTGAGCCAACATACAATAAATGCTTACTACCACACTGTAACAACAATGGTTGTTAACAAGACTACAGAACTGGACTTCACCCATAGCAGTTACCTTTCTTTGGCACTAACGGTATCTCTCGGTACTCAGATATTAATGTAGGGTAGCACTATATAACAAAAGGATGGTTGAAAGGATTTAATAATATGGAACACATATCAACAATGGCAGAAAAGAAATATACAGGAGTAGAGAGTCACCAATAGATGACAGGAACCAAATGATGATGATAAACAGATAATGGAACAAATAGATGGACATGTTGGTCAGGTAATGGAGCAGGCAGAAGATTGTGATCGTATTCTGATTGGAAGTGGATGAATGATGGTGGTTAGGAACAGATGACACACATTGTGACATAAATTGTAGACAAGACTGTTATTTTGTATCCTCGGATGAGTTTTTAACCGCAAGCTGAATAAACGCCTATTCCTTTTTAAGTGGAGCTGGATTTTCTCAACTTCTTTTCTTCATAAATTGTAACCTAATCTACAAGTCTGACCCAAGCCAGACAATATGAAGGCCCCAGGACCCAGAGATGAAAAAAACAAAAAAATTAACTCGGCAAAGACAACTGACAGATTCCACAGGAAAATAACATATTTCAAAGGTGAAGGCAAGGGTTACAACAATCAGGTTGCACTAACAAGACAACTCTAGGCTATGAACAAGATACAAGAATTAACAAGGATTCTGGATAGAATTTACAGAGCGCAGTACAGTCAATGCAGAAATCAGGAATCAATAGTCAGTTGGACATGCTAATACAGAGGTCAACAACCTTCAGCACTTCAACTGCTGTGAAACTCATACTCCCAGCATTCACACTTGATCATCTGTTCATGAAACCCCCTAAAAGTAAAAGGAGGATTCAAGGAGTTGCAGTTTCAAAACAGCTGGAGTGCTGGAGATTGCTGATCTCTGCACTAATAGATCAGGTGTAAGGCATAGAAACTGCCCCAAACAATACAGTACTATTAGACAGGAGAAGAACACTGCCCCCACCCACCCCTGCTTAGAATACTGCCCTCACCCACCCACAGTTAAAAAAGCACTACCGTTTTTTTTTTTGTTTTTTTTGTTACCTATAAAGTGCAAGATATGTCATTATTAAAGATTAAGATAGAGGCTCTTTTGTATGCCTTGGGTATATCTGTTTTATTTGATGTGCTATTTGTTGGTTGTCTGCCATATTGATTTATTGTTCACCTCAGATATGGTTTTCCTAATGAATGTACAATCATAACTGTGAAGTAACAGGTCTTTTAGGGCTTCCTTACTGTCTGTTTCAGACATATTATTCCCTGTTTCAGCTGCACAGCTAGATGCATTTCGCTCAGAAGCGGGAGAGGTCACCCTTCTGCCAGCACTACTGTGACATCCTTACTTCCCACTATGTAAGGAGGGATAAATTACACTTACAGAAAGGCAGGAGGTTCCTGTTATGTTCAGGAGCCGTGTATATGCAATTCTTTTATGAGGCTCCAGATCTCAGCTAGCTCTGATGGCCCCCCATTTCCTGTGAACCATCTTCTGTGTCTCTTTTACTAAGGATGGCTCTTGCCTGACAACAGGCATTAGACTGCAAATTAGGTGGAAGTAAGAACCCTACTGTCCATGACTATAAAGATTTTTTTTCAGGTATGTAGGCATATTTTTTAAAGTGATTTAAATGAAATAAGTTACACCATTCTCTATTAAATTAAATGAAATTGTGTGAAAATACTGAAACAATGAAGTGTTTTGGTTTCTCATGCTCTGAGGCAACTGACTGATTTGTCTTAGTATCTTAAAGGGACCAATAAACCTAGAACCCAACTTAACACATGGTTGCCTTAGGGTACTTTCACACTAGCGCTTTTCTTTTCTAGTATTGAGTTCCGTCCTAGGGTCTCAATACCAGAAAAAATATGATCAGTTTTATCCTAATGCATTCTGAATGGAGAGCATTCCAGGATGCATCAGGTCGCATCAGTTCCATCCCTCTTACGTTTTTTTGGCCAGAGAAAATACTGCAGCATGCTGTATTTTTCTCTCTGGCAAAAATCCTGAACACTTGCCGGAATGCTGGATCCAGCATTAATTTCTTTTGGAATGTATTAGTGCATTAAAATTGTCGCATTGACGGATCTGTTCTTCTGGTCCGCTCATGCGCAGACCTTTAACCGCCTCCGGACCGCCTAACGCAGATTCGCAGTCCGGAGGCTGCAGCTTTGCGCAGAGTGACGCATATACGCGTCATCTCGCGAGAGCAGTGATTTCCTGTGAACGCGCGCACACAGGCGTGCGCATTCACAGGATCGGAAGGAAAGAGACAGGATCTCCAGGCTGCCAGCAGCGATCGTTCGCTGGCAGGCTGGAGATGCGATTTTTTTAACCCCTAACAGGTATATTAGACGCTGTTTTGATAACAGCGTCTAATATACCTGCTACCTGGTCCTCTGGTGGTCCCTTTTGCTTGGATCGACCACCAGAGGACACATGTAGCTCAGTAAAGTACCACAAAACACCACTACACTACACTACACCCCCCCCCCGTCACTTATTAACCCCTTATGAACACCTGATCACCCATGATCACCCAATATAGACTCCCTGATCACCCCCCTGTCAGGCTCCACGGATACATGGATCGGATCCGCAAAACACATACGGACGTCTGAATGGAGCCTTACAGGGGGGTGATCAATGACAGGAGGGTGATCACCCATATAGACTCCCTGATCACCCCCCTGTCATTGATCACCCCCTGTAAGGCTCCATTTAGACATTTTTTTGGGCACAAGTTAGCGGAAATAGATTTTTTTTTTCTTACAAAGTCTCATTTTCCACTAACTTGTGTCAAAAAATAAAATCTCACATGAACTCACCATACCCCTCACGGAATCCAAATGCGTTAACATTTTTAGACATTTATATTCCAGACTTCTTCTCACGCTTTAGGGCCCCTAAAATGCCAGGGCAGTATAAATACCCCACATGTGACCCCATTTCGGAAAGAAGACACCCCAAGGTATTCCGTGAGGGGCATATTGAGTGTGCATATTGAGTGGGCATATTGACTATGTGAGAAAATACAAAAAAAAAAATCAATTTCCGCTAACTTGTGCCAAAAAAAAATAATTTCTATGAACTCGCCATGCCCCTCATTGAATACCTTGGGGTGTCTTCTTTCCAAAATGGGGTCACATGTGGGGTATTTATACTGCCCTGGCATTTTAGGGGCCCGAAAGCGTGAGAAGAAGTCTGGGATCCAAATGTCTAAAAATGCCCTCCTAAAAGGAATTTGGGCTGCTTTGCGCATCTAGGCTGCAAAACAGTGTCACACATGTGGTATCGCCGTACTCAGGAGAAGTTGGGGAATGTGTTTTGGGGTGTCATCTTAAATATACCCATGCTGGGTGAGATAAATATCTTGGTCAAATGCCAACTTTGTATAAAAAAATGGGAAAAGTTGTCTTTTGCCAAGATATTTCTGTAAACCTTCTATAGCAATTTGCAAATCCAAAAAATCTCTGAACAACTTTAACATTAGATTAGGAAGTGTCCAATCCTGGATGGCAGAAAGGGAAGGTGTCACATTTTTTTTGATTATTTAAAACCAGATCTAATTATCTAATCTGTTTTTATGTTCTAATGTGTATTTTATATTGTATTTTGTGAACATGATTATAGGAGCTACCATCTTGCCTGAGCTGCTAACATTTGGAGATATGCTTTACAGCAGACACCATGGGACAGGAGGGAACCTCATTGACTGCTATGGAAGAGTTTTCTAGGCACTCTCTGTGACCCGTGCAAAGCGCAAAGTGGTATTGTATCTGTCACTGTAATACTGCCTGTGATTATAATCAGATACTGTAACTGCTAAAAGAGGACCTGTACAGACCAAGAAGCAGCTCCTATTATCAAGCGTAGTGACCAGTGCAAAAACTGTAGGATTTTAGTTATTTTATATATATATATATATATATATATATATATATATATATACATAGCGACATGGAAAATGAAAAACAAAACATAATTCTCTAAAATATGCTTAGGATAAAAACATAGATCATAAAAATGTTTTTTTAATTTTCTGACTACACATTTCTTTAGCTTAGCTGGATCTGAAAGGTTCTTATTGCCAGTGGTTAAACTGTTAATGTCACTGTATGTAATGTATTACTTGTCCTAAAGGTTGTGTATGGAGTGGGAGGTTGCCTAGTGGCTAGCCAGGGCTGGCACCACCCCTTCCTTTCTAGGAGGAAGTGAGTCAGCAGCTAAGAAGCAGTGCTGTACAGGGATCTTCCTTTCCCTTGTGGATTATAAACCCAAAAAGGACAATTTATGTGCCAGCCCTGGAAGGGAAGAGATCTTACAGAATGTTTAGCAGCTACAAGAGAGGATTGCAGAACATTTGTCAGAGAAAAGTAAGGTACCTATATTGAGGCTATAGATATTTCTGAATTTAGTCGGAGTAATAAGCATCAGGCTTCCCATTATATCAAAAGGACGGAAATGATCGCCTGTTTAGAGACTGTATTCCACTGAGGATACCTGGATATCTACTGTGCATATATCTAGAGATAGAGACAGTGCATATCTTAAGCCAGGAACGGAAAGATTGTACTATGTGATTAAAGGGAGGCGGACCAGCCTTCCATACACAGCTTTGGGTATTGCAACTGCTAACTATGAAGATTGCATTTAATGTATACAGTGCCTGTGTAACTCATCCGTTAACTAATGCAGTAAAGTACAGTTAACCTGTTGTACCAAACCTGGCCATATCATTGACTTACACCTGACGGAACCCTGTCTTGCACCTCTAAACCTAACACCTTCTAGGGCACCCCAATCTACACTAGGGAGGGGGCCCTAAGAAACAGGATGTTCCCAGATGGGAGTAAAAGGTGCATCCTTCCTCATCACTGCCAGCAGGGCTTCAAAACCATGAGTCACCCATTAAGCCACATGGAAAGGATATACCCTAAATAAGAGATACCCTCCACCTCCAACCCACATCTTAGCAAAAAAGGTGATTATCTCAATTTAAAAGGTGCTTGTCAGCAGTTCTTGCTATGCTAAACTGTTGACAGCACTAGGTAGGGGCTGGAGAAACAGTCCCAGTATTATTGGGAGTAGAAAGAATATGATGTTTTATTTACAGATTATGCTCCTTAAATGCGTTAGAAGCAGAGCCTTAAAGGGGTTGTCCGGGTTCAGAGCTGAACCCAGACATAATTCATTCTTTACCCCTCCAGCCCCTCTAAATGGAGTTTCAGAGCATTTCATGGTCCAATGCTCTCTCTTGCCCTGTGCTGCATCATGCCAGGCAAGGGCTGTTTGTTTACCTTTTTACACTTGTTCCTAGTGACATCAACGGCACTAATGGGTGGTCTTTAACGCAGCCCTAGGCTGTTTTACAGGCTAAAGACCGCTCATTAGTGCTGGTGATGTCACCAGGCTCACTGCTAGGCGGAAACCTCAGCCTAGCATACTGTGAGAAAGCCTGGTATGTCATCGGATATGAAAAAAAAAGCCCTTGCCCTGCACTATGCAGCTCAGGGCAAGTGAGAGCATCGGAACATGAAATTTCCCACAGACCTTCAGCTAGAAGTCCAGAAAACACCAATAAAAATACTTAAGATTAGGGATGAGCGAACTCGAACTGTATAGTTCGGGTTCGTACCGAATTTTGGGGTGTCCGTGACACGGACCCGAACCCGGACATTTTCGTAAAAGTCCGGGTTCGGGTTCGGTGTTCGTCGCTTTCTTCGCGCTTTTGTGACGCTTTCTTGGCGCTTTTTGAAAGGCTGCTAAGCAGCCAATCAACAAGCGTCATACTACTTGCCCCAAGAGGCCATCACAGCCATGCCTACTATTGGCATGGCTGTGATTGGCCAGAGCACCATGTGACCCAGCCTCTATTTAAGCTGGAGTCACATAGCGCCGCCCGTCACTCTGCTCTGATTAGCGTAGGGAGAGGTTGCGGCTGCGACAGTAGGGCGAGATTAGGCAGATTAACTCCTCCAAAGGACTTGATTAACTGATCGATCTGCAGCTGTGGATCATTGAGCTGCTGATCCTCAATTGCTCACTGTTTTTAGGCTGCCCAGACCGTTTGTCAGTCACATTTTTCTGGGGTGATCGGCGGCCATTTTGTGTCTTGTGGTGCGCCAGCACAAGCTGCGACCAAGTGCATTTAACCCTCAATGGTGTGGTTGTTTTTTGGCTAAAGCCTACATCAGGGTGAAGCTGTCACACCAAGTGCATTTAACCCTCAGTAGTGTGGTTGGTCAAGCTATCACACCAAGTGCATTTAACCAGCAATAGTCTGTTCATTTTTTGGCCATATACTAAATCAGGGGCAAGCTGCGCCCGTCACCAAGTGCATTTAACCCTCAGTAGTGTGGTTGGTCAAGCTGTGACACCAAGTGCATTTAACCAGCAATAGTCTGTTCATTTTTTGGCCATATACTACATCAGGGGCAAGCTGCGCCCATCACCAAGTGCATTTAACCAGCAATAGTGTGGTTATTTTTTGGCCATATCCCAGTCTAATTCTGTCACTAAATCCATACCGGTCACCCAGCGCCTAAATACTAGGCCTCAAATTTATATCCCGCTAAATCTCTCGTTACCGCTGTCCTGTTGTGGCTGGGAAAGTTATTTAGTGTCCGTCAAAGCACATTTTTTGTTCTGGGTTGAAATACAATTCCCAATTTAGCAATTTAAAAATTTAGTGGTTTCTGCTGTATCAGATCTATTTGAAATCTATCCCTAAAAGGGTATATAATATTCAAGGTGCACATAGGGTCATTCAGAATAACTTCACACACCCGCTACTGTGCATTTCCAAGTCTAATTCTGTCACTAAACCCATACCTGTCACCCAGTGCCTAAATACTAGGCCTCAAATTTATATCCAGCTAAATCTGTCCTTAGTGCTGTAGCTGGGCGAGTTATTTAGTGTCCGTTCAAGCACATTTCTTGTTCTGGGTTGAAATACAATTCCCAATTTAGCAATTTCATAACTTAGTGGTTTCTGCTATATCAGAGCTATTTGAAATCTATCCCTAAAAGGGTATATAATATTCAAGGTGCACATTGGGTCATTCAGAATAACTTCACACACACCCGCTACTGTGTATTTCCAAGTCTAATTCTGTCACTAAACCCATACCTGTCACCCAGCGCCTAAATACTAGGCCTCAAATTTATATCCTGCTAAATCTCTCGTTAACGCTGTCCTGTTGTGGCTGGGAAAGTTATTTAGTGTCCGTCAAAGCACATTTTTTGTTCTGGGTTGAAATACAATTCCCAATTTAGCAATTTCATAATTTAGTGGTTTCTGCTATATCAGAGCTATTTGAAATCTATCCCTAAAAGGGTATATAATATTCAAGGTGCACATTGGGTCATTCAGAATAACTTCACACACACCCGCTACTGTGTATTTCTAAGTCTAATTCTGTCACTAAACCCATACCTGTCACCCAGCGCCTAAATACTAGGCCTCAAATTTATATCCTGCTAAATCTCTCGTTAGTGCTGTAGCTGGGCGAGTTATTTAGTGTCCGTTCAAGCACATTTCTTGTTCTGGGTTGAAATACAATTCCCAATTTAGCAATTTCATAATTTAGTGGTTTCTGCTATATCAGAGCTATTTGAAATCTATCCCTAAAAGGGTAGATCATATTGAAGGTGCACATAGGGACATTCAGAATAACTTCACACACACCCGCTACTGTGTATTTCCAAGTCTAATTCTGTCACTAAACCCATACCTGTCACCCAGCGCCTAAATACTAGGCCTCAAATTTATATCCAGCTAAATCTGTCCTTAGTGCTGTAGCTGGGCGAGTTATTTAGTGTCCGTTCAAGCACATTTCTTGTTCTGGGTTGAAATACAATTCCCAATTTAGCAATTTCATAATTTAGTGGTTTCTGCTATATCAGAGCTATTTGAAATCTATCCCTAAAAGGGTATATAATATTCAAGGTGCACATTGGGTCATTCAGAATAACTTCACACACACCCGCTACTGTGTATTTCCAAGTCTAATTCTGTCACTAAACCCATACCTGTCACCCAGCGCCTAAATACTAGGCCTCAAATTTATATCCTGCTAAATCTCTCGTTAGTGCTGTAGCTGGGCGAGTTATTTAGTGTCCGTTCAAGCACATTTCTTGTTCTGGGTTGAAATACAATTCCCAATTTAGCAATTTCATAATTTAGTGGTTTCTGCTATATCAGAGCTATTTGAAATCTATCCCTAAAAGGGTATATAATATTCAAGGTGCACATTGGGTCATTCAGAATAACTTCACACACACACGCTTCTGTGCATTTCCAAGTCTAATTCTGTCACTAAACCCATACCTGTCACCCAGCGCCTAAATACTAGGCCTCAAATTTATATCCTGCTAAATCTCTCGTTAGTGCTGTAGCTGGGCGAGTTATTTAGTGTCCGTTCAAGCACATTTCTTGTTCTGGGTTGAAATACAATTCCCAATTTAGCAATTTCATAATTTAGTGGTTTCTGCTATATCAGAGCTATTTGAAATCTATCCCTAAAAGGGTATATAATATTCAAGGTGCACATTGGGTCATTCAGAATAACTTCACACACACCCGCTACTGTGTATTTCCAAGTCTAATTCTGTCACTAAACCCATACCTGTCACCCAGCGCCTAAATACTAGGCCTCAAATTTATATCCTGCTAAATCTCTCGTTAGTGCTGTAGCTGGGCGAGTTATTTAGTGTCCGTTCAAGCACATTTCTTGTTCTGGGTTGAAATACAATTCCCAATTTAGCAATTTCATAATTTAGTGGTTTCTGCTATATCAGAGCTATTTGAAATCTATCCCTAAAAGGGTATATAATATTCAAGGTGCACATTGGGTCATTCAGAATAACTTCACACACACCCGCTACTGTGTATTTCCAAGTCTAATTCTGTCACTAAACCCATACCTGTCACCCAGCGCCTAAATACTAGGCCTCAAATTTATATCCTGCTAAATCTCTCGTTAGTGCTGTAGCTGGGCGAGTTATTTAGTGTCCGTTCAAGCACATTTCTTGTTCTGGGTTGAAATACAATTCCCAATTTAGCAATTTCATAATTTAGTGGTTTCTGCTATATCAGAGCTATTTGAAATCTATCCCTAAAAGGGTATATAATATTCAAGGTGCACATTGGGTCATTCAGAATAACTTCACACACACACGCTTCTGTGCATTTCCAAGTCTAATTCTGTCACTAAATCCATACCGGTCACCCAGCGCCTAAATACTAGGCCTCAAATTTATATCCCGCTGAATTTGAATACAATACATTGGGCCAAATAATATATTTGTTGTTGTGGTGAACCATAACAATGAGAAAAACATCTAGTAAGGGACGCGGACGTGGACATGGTCGTGGTGGTGTTAGTGGACCCTCTGGTGCTGGGAGAGGACGTGGCCGTTCTGCCACATCCACACGTCCTAGTGTACCAACTACCTCAGGTCCCAGTAGCCGCCAGAATTTACAGCGATATATGGTGGGGCCCAATGCCGTTCTAAGGATGGTAAGGCCTGAGCAGGTACAGGCATTAGTCAATTGGGTGGCCGACAGTGGATCCAGCACGTTCACATTATCTCCCACCCAGTCTTCTGCAGAAAGCGCACAGATGGCGCCTGAAAACCAACCCCATCAGTCTGTCACATCACCCCCATGCATACCAGGGAAACTGTCTCAGCCTCAAGTTATGCAGCAGTCTCTTATGCTGTTTGAAGACTCCGCTGGCAGGGTTTCCCAAGGGCATCCACCTAGCCCTTCCCCAGCGGTGAAAGACATAGAATGCACTGACGCACAACCACTTATGTTTCCTGATGATGAGGACATGGGAATACCACCTCAGCATGTCTCTGATGATGACGAAACACAGGTGCCAACTGCTGCGTCTTTCTGCAGTGTGCAGACTGAACAGGAGGTCAGGGATCAAGACTGGGTGGAAGACGATGCAGGGGACGATGAGGTCCTAGACCCCACATGGAATGAAGGTCGTGCCACTGACTTTCACAGTTCGGAGGAAGAGGCAGTGGTGAGACCGAGCCAACAGCGTAGCAAAAGAGGGAGCAGTGGGCAAAAGCAGAACACCCGCCGCCAAGAGACTCCGCCTGCTACTGACCGCCGCCATCTGGGACCGAGCACCCCAAAGGCAGCTTCAAGGAGTTCCCTGGCATGGCACTTCTTCAAACAATGTGCTGACGACAAGACCCGAGTGGTTTGCACGCTGTGCCATCAGAGCCTGAAGCGAGGCATTAACGTTCTGAACCTGAGCACAACCTGCATGACCAGGCACCTGCATGCAAAGCATGAACTGCAGTGGAGTAAACACCTTAAAACCAAGGAAGTCACTCAGGCTCCCCCTGCTACCTCTTCTGCTGCTGCCGCCTCGGCCTATTCTGCTGCTGCCGCCTCGGCCTCTTCCTCCGCCTCTGGAGGAACGTTGGCACCTGCCGCCCAGCAAACAGGGGATGTACCACCAACACCACCACCACCACCTCCGTCACCAAGCGTCTCAACCATGTCACACGCCAGCGTTCAGCTCTCCATCTCACAAACATTTGATAGAAAGCGTAAATTCCCACCTAGCCACCCTCGATCCCTGGCCCTGAATGCCAGCATTTCTAAACTACTGGCCTATGAAATGCTGTCATTTAGGCTGGTGGACACAGACAGCTTCAAACAGCTCATGTCGCTTGCTGTCCCACAGTATGTTGTTCCCAGCCGGCACTACTTCTCCAAGAGAGCCGTGCCTTCCCTGCACAACCAAGTATCCCATAAAATCAAGTGTGCACTGCGCAACGCCATCTATAGCAAGGTCCACCTAACCACAGATACGTGGACCAGTAAGCACGGCCAGGGACGCTATATCTCCCTAACTGCACACTGGGTAAATGTAGTGGCAGCTGGGCCCCAGGCGGAGAGCTGTTTGGCGCACGTCCTTCCGCCGCCAAGGATCGCAGGGCAACATTCTTTGCCTCCTGTTGCCACCTCCTCCTTCTCGGCTTCCTCCTCCTCTTCTTCCACCTGCTCATCCAGTCAGCCACACACCTTCACCACCAACTTCAGCACAGCCCGGGGTAAACGTCAGCAGGCCATTCTGAAACTCATATGTTTGGGGGACAGGCCCCACACCGCACAGGAGTTGTGGCGGGGTATTGAACAACAGACCGACGAGTGGTTGCTGCCGGTGAGCCTCAAGCCCGGCCTGGTGGTGTGTGATAATGGGCGAAATCTCGTTGCAGCTCTGGGACTAGCCAATTTGACGCACATCCCTTGCTTGGCGCATGTGCTGAATTTGGTGGTGCAGAAGTTCATTCACAACTACCCCGACATGTCAGAGCTGCTGCATAAAGTGCGGGCCGTCTGTTCGCGCTTCCGGCGTTCACATCCTGCCGCTGCTCGCCTGTCTGCGCTACAGCGTAACTTCGGCCTTCCCGCTCACCGCTTCATATGCGACGTGCCCACCAGGTGGAACTCCACCTTGCACATGCTGGACAGACTGTGCGAGCAGCAGCAGGCCATAGTGGAGTTTCAGCTGCAGCACGCACGGGTCAGTCGCACTACAGAACAGCACCACTTCACCACCAATGACTGGGCCTCCATGCGAGACCTGTGTGCCCTGTTGCGCTGTTTCGAGTACTCCACCAACATGGCCAGTGGCGATGACACCGTTATCAGCGTTACAATACCACTTCTATGTCTCCTTGAGAAAACACTTAGGGCGATGATGGAAGAGGAGGTGGCCCAGGAGGAGGAGGAGGAGGAGGAGGAAGAGGGGTCATTTTTAGCACTTTCAGGCCAGTCTCTTCGAAGTGACTCAGAGGGAGGTTTTTGGCAACAGCAGAGGCCAGGTACAAATGTGGCCAGCCAGGGCCCACTACTGGAGGACGAGGAGGACGAGGATAAGGAGGAGGTGGAGGAGGATGAGGATGAAGCATGGTCACAGCGGGGTGGCACCCAACGCAGCTCGGGTCCATCACTGGTGCGTGGCTGGGGGGAAAGGCAGGACGATGACGATACGCCTCCCACAGAGGACAGCTTGTCCTTACCCCTGGGCAGCCTGGCACACATGAGCGACTACATGCTGCAGTGCCTGCGCAACGACAGCAGAGTTGCCCACATTTTAACCTGTGCGGACTACTGGGTTGCCACCCTGCTGGATCCACGCTACAAAGACAATGTGCCCACCTTACTTCCTGCACTGGAGCGTGATAGGAAGATGCGCGAGTACAAGCGCACGTTGGTAGACGCGCTACTGAGAGCATTCCCAAATGTCACAGGGGAACAAGTGGAAGCCCAAGGCCAAGGCAGAGGAGGAGCAAGAGGTCGCCAAGGCAGCTGTGTCACGGCCAGCTCCTCTGAGGGCAGGGTTAGCATGGCAGAGATGTGGAAAACTTTTGTCAACACGCCACAGCTAACTGCACCACCACCTGATACGCAACGTGTTAGCAGGAGGCAACATTTCACTAACATGGTGGAACAGTACGTGTGCACACCCCTCCACGTACTGACTGATGGTTCGGCCCCATTCAACTTCTGGGTCTCTAAATTGTCCACGTGGCCAGAGCTAGCCTTTTATGCCTTGGAGGTGCTGGCCTGCCCGGCAGCCAGCGTTTTGTCTGAACGTGTATTCAGCACGGCAGGGGGCGTCATTACAGACAAACGCAGCCGCCTGTCTACAGCCAATGTGGACAAGCTGACGTTCATAAAAATGAACCAGGCATGGATCCCACAGGACCTGTCCGTCCCTTGTCCAGATTAGACATTAACTACCTCCCCATAACCATATATTATTGGACTCCAGGGCACTTCCTCATTCAATCCTATTTTTATTTTCATTTTACCATTATATTGCGAGGCTACCCAAAGTTGAATGAACCTCTCCTCTGCCTGTGTGCTAGGCCTAAATATATGCCAATGGACTGTTGCAGTGGTGGGTGACGTGAAGCCTCATTCTCTGCTATGACATGCAGACTGATTCTCTGCTGTCATGAAGCCAGATTGTCTGTTACGGGACCTCTCTGCTCTGCCTGTGTGCTAGGCCTAAATATATGCCAATGGACTGTTGCAGTGGTGGGTGACGTGAAGCCTCATTCTCTGCTATGACATGCAGACTGATTCTCTGCTGACATGAAGCCAGATTGTCTGTTACGGGACCTCTCTCCTCTGCCTGTGTGCTAGGCCTAAATATATGCCAATGGACTGTTGCAGTGGTGGCTGACGTGAAGCCTCATTCTCTGCTATGACATGCAGACTAATTCTCTGCTGACATGAAGCCAGATTGTCTGTTACGGGACCTCTCTCCTCTGCCTGGGTGCTGGGCCTAAATTTATGACAATGGACTGTTGCAGTGGTGGCTGACGTGAAGCCTGATTCTCTGCTATGACATGCAGACTGATTCTCTGCTGACATGAAGCCAGATCCTCTGTTACGGGACCTCTCTCCTCTGCCTGTGTGTGTGCTGGGCCTAAATATATGCCAATGGACTGTTGCAGTGGTGGCTGACGTGAAGCCTCATTCTCTGCTATGACATGCAGACTGATTCTCTGCTGACATGAAGCCAGATCGTCTGTTACGGGACCTCTCTGCTCTGCCTGTGTGCTAGGCCTAAATATATGCCAATGGACTGTTGCAGTGGTGGGTGACGTGAAGCCTCATTCTCTGCTATGACATGCAGACTGATTCTCTGCTGTCATGAAGCCAGATTGTCTGTTACGGGACCTCTCTGCTCTGCCTGTGTGCTAGGCCTAAATATTTGCCAATGGACTGTTGCAGTGGTGGGTGACGTGAAGCCTCATTCTCTGCTATGACATGCAGACTGATTCTCTGCTGACATGAAGCCAGATTGTCTGTTACGGGACCTCTCTCCTCTGCCTGTGTGTGTGCTGGGCCTAAATATATGCCAATGGACTGTTGCAGTGGTGGCTGACGTGAAGCCTCATTCTCTGCTATGACATGCAGACTGATTCTCTGCTGACATGAAGCCAGATTCTCTGTTACGGGACCTCTCTCCTCTGCCTGTGTGTGTGCTGGGCCTAAATATATGCCAATGGACTGTTGCAGTGGTGGCTGACGTGAAGCCTCATTCTCTGCTATGACATGCAGACTGATTCTCTGCTGACATGAAGCCAGATTGTCTGTTACGGGACCTCTCTCCTCTGCCTGTGTGCTAGGCCTAAATATATGCCAATGGACTGTTGCAGTGGTGGCTGACGTGAAGCCTCATTCTCTGCTATGACATGCAGACTAATTCTCTGCTGACATGAAGCCAGATTGTCTGTTACGGGACCTCTCTCCTCTGCCTGGGTGCTGGGCCTAAATTTATGACAATGGACTGTTGCAGTGGTGGCTGACGTGAAGCCTGATTCTCTGCTATGACATGCAGACTGATTCTCTGCTGACATGAAGCCAGATCCTCTGTTACGGGACCTCTCTCCTCTGCCTGTGTGTGTGCTGGGCCTAAATATATGCCAATGGACTGTTGCAGTGGTGGCTGACGTGAAGCCTCATTCTCTGCTATGACATGCAGACTGATTCTCTGCTGACATGAAGCCAGATTCTCTGTTACGGGACCTCCCTCCTCTGCCTGGGTGCTGGGCCTAAATATATGCCAATGGACTGTTGCAGTGGTGGCTGACGTGAAGCCTCATTCTCTGCTATGACATGCAGACTAATTCTCTGCTGACATGAAGACAGATTCTCTGTTACGGGACCTCTCTCCTCTGCCTGGGTGCCGGGGCCTAAATATCTGAGAATGGACTGTTCCAGTGGTGGTTTCAAAGGAAAGGACCGGCACTTCGCTGATGTAGATCACAATGTAGATTTATTCAGTCACATATTCAAAATGGCATAGTGACGCGTTTCAGCACAGATGTGCTTTCATCAGACTGCATAAAACATCTTACACTCCAGCTATTTATACATAAATGAAACACAAAGGAACTGACATCATCAAAGAAGCTCCGCCTCCCTCATTAAATAAAATTCGCATATCAAATAATCGCAATGAAAAATTCGCATTGAAAAATTCGCAATTGAAAATTCGCAACTAAAAATTCGCAATTGAAAATTGAAAATTCGCAATTGAAAATTCGCAACTAAAAATTCGCAACTGAAAATTCGCAATTGAAAATTCGCAAAAAACATATCCACTCTATACTGGCGAAGATTTTCAGTCACATAGTCCATTCTTGCAGTGATTAATCACGCTGAAGAAAAAAAGAAATATATTTATCAGATTGCATAAGGCCGAATGCCTTATAGGAAGCAGGACACATTGTACTCACGATTGAGGCCCCTGGGCTCCATTGTCTGAAGACGATGGATCCAGTAAGCCTCCCTTTTCAATAACAATTTATTTCTGTCACCCCCTCGACGGGGTAATGATACACCTTCAATAATCTGATACCTCAACTGCGAGATGTTGTGTTTTTTATCATAAAAATGAAGGGGTATTGGGAGTAATAAATTCTGTTTACGGATAGTAGATTTGTGTTTACTTAGTCTGTCCTTCATTCTCATTGAGGTTTCCCCCACATATAGTAATCCACATGGACATTTAAGAATGTAAACCACAAATCTACTATCACAAGTGAACGTGCCCCTTATTGGAATATTTTCACCTGAGTGAGGGTGGGAGAAACATGAACCCTTTATAACGCTGGAACAATTGACACAGTTTAAACAAGGAAAAGTGCCCCGTCTAGGTGTAGATAAAGTACTCTGTCCTCTTTCTATTTTATTACTTCCCACATCCGCCCGGACTATTTTATCCCTAATATTTTCTGCCCGTTTATAGCATATCATGGGTGGCCTCTGGAACTCTCCTATCCGTGGATAGGACTTAGATAATATGTGCCAATGTTGATTAACAATAGTCCTAAGGCGCTGGGACCAGGGATGGTATTTAATCACTAAGGGGATCCTTGTTTCTTTCTTAGTTCTATCTGGTGGTGTAATCTCAGCTTTATTACGCTGTATTTTCAATAGATCAGGGGGGTAGCCTCGCTCTCTAAATTTATTGGTCATATCGTCTAATCTTGTTTGACACATATCCCTATCACTAACGATCCGTCTAACCCTCTGGTATTGCCGCCCTGCTTCTTACTAGAATTGTTCCAGTGGTGGGTGACGGGAAGCCAGATTCTCTGCTATGGAACCTCTCTCCAATTGATTTTGGTTAATTTTTATTTATTTAATTTTTATTTTAATTCATTTCCCTATCCACATTTGTTTGCAGGGGATTTACCTACATGTTGCTGCCTTTTGCAGCCCTCTAGCTCTTTCCTGGGCTGTTTTACAGCCTTTTTAGTGCCGAAAAGTTCGGGTCCCCATTGACTTCAATGGGGTTCGGGTTCGGGACGAAGTTCGGATCGGGTTCGGATCCCGAACCCGAACATTTCCGGGATGTTCGGCCGAACTTCTCGAACCCGAACATCCAGGTGTTCGCTCAACTCTACTTAAGATCTTAAGGACATTAGGGTCTTTTCAGTTGACTCATACACATACAGTAATAGATCCTGCAATACTTTCAAATGTAGCTCCCCTCTGAGTATTTGGTTGTATAAAGTGGTCAACATTGACTGCAGTGTACAAAGGGGTAAATGGGGATCAGCAGTTTCTCTGCTACATCCAGCTATTATTTTTTACATCCCATCATGCATATCTTGAAGTGCAATCTGTGGGGATTTTTTGAAGTTGGAATTGACAAGTGCGAACTAAACATAATACATTTTATTCAAACATTTAAACGTAGGGGTTTAGAAATATGGGATGCTGGTATAGAGTGTGACTAATAAAATGATTATAGAAGTTACCAGCTAGTTAAACAATGCATGTCATTAGTATATTTTCATTATGCTAGTGTTACTTCTGCAAGTCTGGCCACCGAGATTCATCTAGTCATGCTGTTCCAGCTTTTCATTTCCCTGTCAGAATATATGGATATTACAGAGGACACTTTGGCAACCCAGTGCTCAATCATGTTTGTAACAAACATAGAGCTGGATAGATGGGATAAAATGTGTTGTTTCAGCAGGATGGAGATGAATTTAATTTACTCTATGTCATGTCTCACTAGCTTCCTGTCTTTTTTGCATGTTATCTCCACTGAGCTGTGTCTGTCATTTTTGCTTTGCCTGCCACCGTCTTACCCTATCATCTGTAAGTTCACACATGTGTAGACATATCACAATGATATTTTTAAAATACTTTTCCATTTTCTAAGAACTGTAAGTAGAAGGAAATTAGATTTTTTTTGTCTTAGTACATAATACAGTGATTTGTATATAATTGTGTACTGTGTATAACATATCTGATGCCACTGGGATGGTGTCTTAGGCTGTATTCACATCATGCCTTTGACCTGTGTTCAGCATGTACATCAGGTAAGCCTCTGGCATGCACACTACGGTCTCATGCACGCGATCATATCCATATTACCATACGCAAACCATGGATCTGCAAAATATGGTCACCTTTGTTGAGCAATCCACATTTTTCTCACTCCTATTACTAGAAATGACTATTGTTGTCTGCAATATGGACTAGAAAAGGACACGTCCTATAATTTGTGGAACAGAAACATAGATGCGGACAGCACACAGATGAAATCCATGTGCTGTCCTTTTTTTTGGCGACCAAAAGAAATTAATGGGTTTCTGTGCAACCTGCAAAAACTGCAGATCAGAGATGGATATAAAATACAGTTGTGTGCATGATACCTAAATGTGTCCATAGGTCAGATTGAGGCCAAAAGATTGTAATTTTGGTCGATGTCTGGCCTTTATACCTCATTATACCACCCAAAAACAGAATAGCATAGTAGACTACACTATTCCATCCTATTGTGCCCTTTATAAAAAAAAAACATTTGTTTAATGGAAGTCACAATAGCTTATGGGTGATTGACAGCAGTGCATGACACTGGGCAGTTATCAATGGGGCTTCCTGTGGCAGACTGCGGGGCCTTCTAGAAATTGGCCTTTCTGCCAAAATGCTCATCACCTCTGGGATCTCAAGTGCTACTGGTGCTGGGTTGAAGTGACTACCATGTGAAAAGCAAGCCAAATTGTAGGGAAAAGTCATCTCTAATATCCCTCAGCCCCTCCATTTCTACCTACCCATTTCTTTGTGCCTTCACATGAGTAACACCAACAATGGTGTCTTCTGCCCCAACCCATATTCCGCAAGCAAGCACAGAAGGTTCAGAGAGGGGAAGTTGGGCCTCGACAGAATTAAACACATAGAGAGATAGTCAACCTCCATCCAGGTGTTGGTCCAATGTTATGGCCATGTATTAGTTTGGGCAGGTGTAGAGTTATATATGTGATTGAAAAATGGGAGAAAAGCAGTTCACTTCAGTAAAAGTTAGATGGGGTTCCATTGTGGCCAAGTCTAATCCAGCAGCAGTGGTGGTTATAGCTTCATATATGTGCGACTGTCTGGTGTGACCACTACCACTGTGTCTATATGATATGACTGTGTGCAGACCATGAGGCAGCAGTATTGAGTTAGCTGACAGCATCAATAGGATCATGCAGTCCTGTGACAGATGGAGAGGGGGCTGTATAAGCGACATATCCCACTGTATGCCGATATAATGAGATGCATTCCAGCATTTTGCTGGAGATATACATTGAGAGTCATCCTGACATGGTGTGAACAGATTCTTAGGTATATTAAATATGTACTCATTATCTACCTTTTTTCCATTAAAAACATTGATATATATACAGGTGAAACTCAATAAATTAGAATATCATCGAAAAGTTAATTTATTTCAGTAATTAAATTAAAAAATTGAAACCCATATATTATATAGATTCAATACACATAGAGTGATCTATTTAAAGTGTTTATTTCTTATTATCGCTTACAGCTAATGAAAACCAAAAAGTCGTTATCTCAGAAAATTTGAATATTATATAAGACCAAATACCGAAATATTGGCCTACTGAAAAGTATGCACGGTGTATGCACTCAGGGCTCCATTTTCATGAATTACTGCATCATTGCGGTGTGTCATGGAGGTCATCAGCCTGTGGCACTGCTGAGGTGTTATAAAAGCCCAGGTTGCTTTGATAGCGGCCTTCAGTTTGTCTACATTGTTGGGTCTAGTGTCTCTCAGCTTCCTCTTGACAATATCCCATAGATATTTTATGGGGTTTGGCCAGGTGAGAATGCTGGACAATAAAGCACAGCGATACTATGGTTATTAAACCAGGTATTGGTACTTTTGGCAGTGTGGGAAGGTGCAAAGTCCTGCTGGACAATGAAATCATCATCTCCTTAAAGCTTGTCAGCCGAGGGAAGAATGAAGTGCTCTAAAATTTCCCGGCAGACAGCTACACTGACTTTGGACTTGATATAACACAGTGGACCAACAGCAGCAGATGACATGGCTCCCCAAACCATCACCACTGTGTAACCTTTATACTGAACCTCAAGCAACTTGGATTGTGTGCCTCACTGCTCTTCCTCCAGACTCTGGTATCTCGATTTCCAAATGAAATGTAAAATTTACTTTCATCTGAAAGCAAAACTTTGGAGCACTGAGCAACAGTCCAGTCTTTTTTCTCTTTAGGCCAGATAAGACACTTCTGATGTTGTTTCTGCGTCATGAGTGACTTGACACAAGGAATGCGACATTTGTACACAGAGGCAAACTGGCCATAGTCCCTACAGGAAAATTTCCCGGTGGTTCGATACCCAGGGAGCTGCTGGCCAGATACATAAAAATGTGATGCTCTCAGCACTAATTAATTCTAGGACCATCAGGTACTTATGCATCTGGCCAGCAATCACAGATATCCTCCTAATTTCAACTGTATCACCATCCTCAGAATGGAGAGATGGCAGTATTATATGATGCACTGTGGTATTTGGTTCTGCTGGGGCGGTATTTTGTGCTGCACTATGGTATTGGTGGCCCTGCCTACTTCTGTTGTCCCTGCCTACTGTGGCTTGTTTTGGCCCGGCATACTTGTGTTGCCCCACCTTCTATCAACTCGCCTACAACATGGGGCCACTTTTATTTTATTTTTTCCAGGGCTACTTTTCCAGTCCACCCCTGGTTGTAGCCCATGTCCTGGATACATCTCTGCGTGGTGGCTCTTGAAGCACACTGACTCCAGAAGCAGCCCAATCCTTGTGAATCTCCCCAAATTCTTGAATGGCATTTTCTTGACAATCATTTTAAGGCTGCAGTTATCCCTGTTGAGTGTGCACCTTTTTCTACTACACTTTTTCCTTCCACTTAACTTTCCATTAATATGTTTGGATATAGCACTCTGTAAACAGCCAGATGCTTTAGCAATGAGCTTTTATGGCTTACCCTCCTTGTGGAGGGTGTCAACGACTGTCTTCTGGAAAACTACCAAGTCAGCAGTCTTTCTCAAGATTGTGTAGCCTACTGAACCAGATTGAGAGATCATTTAAAGGCTTAGGAAACCTTTGCAAGTGTTTGTGTTGATTAGCTGACTAGAGTGTGACACCATGAGTCTACAATATTGAGCTTTTTAACAATATTCTAATTTTCTGAGACACTGACTTTTGGGTTTTCATTATCTGTAAGCCATAATCATCAACAGTAAAATAAATAGATCACTCTGTGTGTAATGAATCTATATAATAGATTGTAGTTGAAGAATAAAGACACAGTTCTATAAGGCTCAACCTTTCTAATATAAAATATACCTCAGTAGTTGTTAGATTATTTAATATATAACCCCAATGGCATTTGTTATTAGATAAGCATCTAGCTGACATAGCATTTTCTATTACGACCTCTTGGGGTAGGGCATTCCAAAGTTGCTCTAATTGTTATGGACCCTTTCCTGGATTGATGTCTAAACCGCCTTTCCGCCACACATAAAGAATGTCCCCTAGTCCCTTGTAAAGTCCTTGGAAAGAATAATTCATGTGCCAGTTACAGATGAGTGAAGCAATTAAAAAATAAAGGTATTTATTACGAATTTCACAAAAATGTGTCTGCCATATGAATCAAAAATTTTGGTGAGTTGTTTAGGACGAATCATGCAAAAACAGCTCCAGTGCCATTTTACTGTGACACTGGGAGTGCTTGCCCTGATAGGCCCAGAAGCTAGCAGACAGCCTTATCAGCAAATCAGGGGCAGAATTCAGGCAGTTCTTTCTGCTGAGAGCACTATAGAACACTATTCTGTGTTCAATTTGCGACCCGAGAGCATGTATCTTGGCTGTGTATGACTAAAAACTATCACAGACACAAGCAAGTAATCTAGCTGTACTAGGGACACTATAGGAAGTTATTATTGATTTTAGGGTTTCATCAGGAAAGCAGAGCACAGAACGTGAGGTATTAGTAATTCTGATTTGCGTGTTGTTTCATAGTTCATACAGCTTGCAGACAAGTTCTGCATTACAAAATTCAGCAACAAACTTTTTTTTCTATATATATATATAGACAGCCAGAAAGCTTTTATTTGTAACGTTCTCAAATTTTTTCCATTCATAGGCTTATTGCCAGCCCCTTTTGCACGAGCTAGTATTCCGCGCGGGTGCAATGCGTGATGCGAACGCATTGCGCCAGCACTGAATTCAGATCCATTCATTTCAATGGGTCTATGTACATGTTGTTTTTCATGCATCACTTGTGCGTTGCATGAAAATTGCAGCATGTTCTATATTCTGTGTTTTTCACTCAACGCTGGCAAGTGTGGATGCGATGCGTTTTTCACCGATGGTTGCTAAGAGATGTTGTTTGTAAACCTTCAGTTTTTTATCACACACATAAAAAAACACATTAAATAGCATTGCACCCGCGTGATAAAAACTGGACATTTGAACGCGATCGCATACAAAACTGAATAAACTTGCTTGCAAAATCGCACATTTTTCGCTGAACGCATCCGCAACGCATCCAGACCTAAGCCGCTCACGCTCGTCTGCAAAAGGGGCCTAATAGCATACATTCTGCTGCACTGAACACTGAGCAATTGCCCCTTTTTTCCTAAAAAAGTGAATTAACTGTTTTTGGACATTTTTAGTGCACTTCAGTACATCAATATGCTCATTTTAGTGAAAGTGTATTACTGCAAAAACGTTATTAGTATACCCATGTTAGTAAACGTGTTTTACTGCCAAACTATAGATAACTTATCTCCAAAGGTAGTAAACTGCATATAATTCTTGATGTAATGATGGCAATCACAGCAAAAAATAATAATAAAACAAGGATAGGCATCTCTAGAGTAGTTGGCCCCAACTAGTGGATAAACATATACATTTAATATACAGATATGTCAAACGGTAGGGGGCACTCAACTACCTGTTGCCAAATGGACAAAGATATTGTGAACAGTATACTAGCAAATATTTATTCGGATAAAACTGGTGATAGTAGTAATGTGATCCACTTCAATAGATCACTAAAAACAATCATCGAAAACAATATTATAAATGAAACATTACATCACACATAATGGCGCCAAAGGAAAATAATAAAAGGGAATAATAAAAGGATAAAAATGTCACTGGGTGCTCCTAATAGTTAGTAATGTGCAATAGGAGACTGCTAGTTGGAGCTCAGGGGCTCTTGTTTAGGACATATAAGTCTGTATGAGTCTGCGATACTGTGAACTACAAAATTCAGGTGGCCAGGGTATCCAGGTAAAACAAAACACCTCTTGTATGAGATATAGTACTGTATGTACTGTGACTGTATGTCAGAAAGGGTTAATGCAGCCGGCTTCCTATATACCGTTGAATGCTATAGTAGGCAATATGGTAGCTGAAAGAAGACATTAATATAGGTACATGTACCATAAGTACTTTACCTCTCCAGAAGGCGTTTGATCCGATTATGGTTCACTTGGATGATATGATCTGCATCCGGTCAGACGCCAAGTATGTATCTAGGACCTTTCCTCCTTGTTCCACGTGATCCCAGGTCATGTGTACTATATTTATTCCTTGACATTTAATATACATTATAATGTATAAATCACAGTAAGTACAAGTAATATAGTGATTGGGTGGATACTTACACTAAATCTACAGAACTTTGAAGTACCCTACTCCAAAGTCCTAAAGTGTTTCTCCATTAGGCAATGGTTCAACATGGGACAATGTGAAATGCTATATATACAACAGTGGTGTACAATACATATTACAAAAACATGAGTATTTCTGGACTGTGGTAGGGGCCATGAAGTCCTGTCATGCAGGAGTGACTAATGTATTGCTGATTATGGACTTAGGGCAGATGGTATCCCAGTATTTGCCTACACAGGACACATCAAGTCTAGAAGAACTGTTTCTTGGGAATCTTATCAGGGAACCTGGAGTTCCAGAGGAACAAACCCTGTCAAACATTCCTAACAAGGTAGACAGTTGCAATGCTTTAGAAGAGTCATGTGAGGTGTCAGATTAAAGCACTGTCGAGGAATATATTGTCCAAGAACCTGGACACGGAGATATGGACATTACTGCAGAGGATCCCAGTGATAAAGCAGATGGCATCTGCTTTATCAATTGGGAGGCAGTAATTTTATCAAAGGGCCACTGGATGCTGGGGGTGATTATTCTGATGGTGTTGCAGAGAATGATTGAAATTATGTGGAATGTTCCAAGGACCAAGAGATGAAGGTATGGACATTATTTCAGAGGATGCTTTTGATACATCAGATAACAAAATGGAACACAGTAAAAATGCTAAAGAATCCCTTGATGTAGTAACCAGGGCCGGCGCTACCATAGAGGCAAGGGGGGCAATTGCCCCCGGGCCCCAACTCCTTAAGGGCCCCCAGCACTGGCCCGGCCGCAACTACTACTATATCTATAATTCTATTGTGTGCCTGTGGCGCCGGGTGGCCCTGGCGGTCCGGTATGGAGACGGCGCCGCGCCGCCGTACTTTAATTAAAACTGGACTGGAGTCTGGAGTGGAGGGGCCCCCCGCCCAGCGGCCGCTGTGCCT
The DNA here is from genome assembly GCF_014858855.1 of Bufo gargarizans. Taxonomy (NCBI): domain Eukaryota; kingdom Metazoa; phylum Chordata; class Amphibia; order Anura; family Bufonidae; genus Bufo; species Bufo gargarizans. Next base: position 258,844,981 of record NC_058081.1, on the reverse strand, counting down.
GCGCTGCTTGTCTCTTTAAGAGATTCGAGACTGGAGCAGGGGCATGCACGGCACAGGCAGGCACGTCTAGCATCTGGCTGACGTTTCCACAGGCTCCGCCCCCCCGCCCAGAGCAGAGAACTTTGATTGAAGAAGGAGCAAGCAAAGCAAGCGCCATTGGCAGCCAGCCAGCCACAGCCCAGTCTAACTCTGCCAGCGCCAGGGAAGACCCGCGGCCCGCCGCCGACAGTCAGAAGGCAGCCGCCCCCAGCCAAGTTCCAAACTTCCACTGAAGTTCCAACCTCCAAGAATCTAAGTCCAGTCTACAGAAGTTAGTCATCACAGACCAGTTACAGTTACTCTTCCCACTGAAGAAGGAGCAGTACGCTCCGAAACGTGTATGGGGTTTTTTGTGGTAGCCATACCCAAGCCAAGCTAGCTAGCAACAAATAGGATCCTAAAAACTATAGAACTCCGGAGCATAACATCTATTTGAAAGTTCCAGCTTTTTTCCCGCCAACCGGCCCCCACGTGGAACGCCGACGAGAATCGAGCGGGAAGGCCAGTGAGTATAGGTGACGTCACCAGAAGTGACAAACACCTACAGTAACGAATAGGCAGAGCATCCAGCCCCGCGAGCGGGAACAACACACGTGGACGCCGCACGCCTGACGGGAGCCGCTCACCAGCCGATCGAAGGAGGGTAATGTACCTGCTAGCTGTATTTACAACATAATCTATGACCACTGGACCACTCTCTACAAAATTAAACAGATATCAATGGGAGACACTATGCTATCTATCTGAGACAAGAGTGACCAATACCAATATTGGATTAACCCTTAATTAGAGGTGTACATCTGTACAAAAGGACAGAACTAGAACAGTACTATACCCCCTAAAGGAAGTCCCTACCTGCCCACCCAATTGACTTATCTATTCTTTTTGGGACACTATTGGATCAGTCACCTACACTTATTTCCAGTAGGAAATAAGTCAAAGTATTTCCACAGAACTTTGACCATACTACTACCTCAGACTTTTGTACCCAAAGAATTTTTTTATCTTTTGTTTTATCATTTTTTCCTAAATTTTTTTTCAATTTTTCACTTTTTTCATCCATTCCATTTTTTTCCATTTTTTATCCATTATTAAATATTATTATATTATATTATTCCTATATCCACTATCTCTGCCTGATTTTACTAGGACTATTTATCTGAAGGCCCATCACCTACATTGTATTTTGTATTTTATACTCATTGTATTTTATACTCTTTTTATCATTGTTTCCTGGCACAACCAGCCAGCTCATAATAAATATTTATCTTCCATACACTACCTATGATTAGAGTGCCATCCCTCTATCCTTATCCTTAATCCTCTCCACAAGCGTCGGGTACGCTCTGTTTGGATTGAGCACCTTATTCCATTTTTTGGGCTTTAGTGAGCCGCCCCACCACAATTTTTTCAGTTACAGTTACTGTCTGGTAGGTGGGTTATATTGTTGTTAATTAAACTGGATCGGATCCATGATCCATCCATTCCCAGTTTCCCACTCACTTACTTAGTCCCAGGCACCATCTAACCCGTCCGGGCCGTTCCAGTGTACTACTAGCCCGGCCTGCGCCCCTGGTTCTGTTTGTTTTTGGAGTCAATTGGACTGGAGAAATGTGCATTTTGGGGGTGGGGGGGGGGCAGTTACAAGTACTACCAGTAAGGCAGTAACTGTATCACAGTATTGACCTAGTTACTGAGGCCCCCAAGGATGAAGGAGACGACAACCTGCCTCTGACAGCTAAAGCTTCCGGTCAGGACAAAGAGGAAACCATTGAAATGAATGAAATAGAGTCTTTCTTAATATGGACTTAGCAGATGACAGTGGAATGGTGCAATTGCTCTTTTATTTGTCACTATAGATGGAGGCTCAGAGGTGACAGAGATCCTCCAGACCCTGTGCCAAGAACCAGATAAGAAGCCAAGAAATGAAGTAGCTAGAGAATGAGCTTTTACTCAATGTAGAAAATAAAAGTACACTGCAGGATGTCATTTCCCACAGTAAGATATTTACAATGGAAAGCAAAGAACAGCTCTCTGATATGAAGATGCTAACCTACCTGAAAAGGTTCCTTTTCCAGATGCCTCAATGAGATACAATCCAAGATGGATGTGATTAAGGAAATAGTCACCGGGAAGCCTACAGTTATAAACATGGTGGTGACCTGTAATTGTGGGACTCATGGTCAAAGTGCTTTGCGGCAGATTAGATCATTGGAAGTGAAGGGCACTGTGGATGATAATTTCCTCAACATCACAACTGATCCACCGGCTGAAATCTCAGATGACAGGAGTAAGTAAATTGCCTTATGATGTCACAGCAGCACAAGCAAGGGTGCACAAAGACATGAGGAACAGATTAGGAACTTTCACCAGGAATATGAGAATGGTTGAAGAAAAGCCCCCTTTATGAGATGTTTCATAATGTTGGGAAAGAGGACTTGCGTAAGATGGTTTTGATAGGATCGACCTTTGAGCAAGAGGTCATATACTCCCTTAAGTTGGTGAAGGGGGGTAGTGGGCATGACATGCA